>NC_140529.1:1018885-1348503 GCF_057382185.1 Mchenga conophoros | reverse complement strand
GGTTTCATAATTTATGCTGCTAGTTTGGTGAGTTAAAGTTTATGACGCACTCATCTGATAATTCATCGAGATAACTTTTGACTTCTTTCCTTCTTTATTATTATTATTATTATTATTTAAAGGAACCTATTAAATCTTTTTTGTAATGAAAATCAATCAATAGTAATTGTCGATAGAATGAAAGTCAAAATGGAATTTCTTTACAGATTTGTCGTCAGCTCTTAAGGATTTACGTATTACATGATTTATGACTCATTACATTTTTGTTATTGTTGGAGCTATTTGTTCTTTATTTATTTTTTTTTAAATTAGTTAAAGTTTGTTGTTAGTTTACTTATATTTTGGGGTTTATTTGTCGGTTAATATTTTGTTTTAACCCTTGTATGGTGTTCGGGTCTGTGAGACCCGTTTTCAGGCTGGCACCAGAACACCACGGATGTGCCCCGAGATGAGTGTGAAAATGTGATTATCAACAAGCCCACCTGGGCTTCAGGTAGGCCGCACGCTTGTCCAGAGTTCACTTTGTCTTCAAGCGTTTTAATTTAAAACATCAACTGAGGCCTACCCCAAGCTAAAAGAAGCTAAACCTATACACCATGGACAGAGACAGTCTGATTGAGTTTTATTTTAGGCTGGGAATGAGCTACAAACGCATTTTGAAAAGCCTGGCAATGCAAGGAACCATCATTACGGAGAGACATTTAAACCGGATATTGAGAGCCAAGTCGCTTTACAGACGTAAGTACGACCTGGACGCCGGGATAGATTTTATTGTGAACCAACTGCAAGGGCCTGGGAAGGATCACGGTTATCGGTGGATGTTTACAAAGTGCAAACAACACGGCACTGCGATCAGGAAAGAAGACGTCAGGATCCTCATCTCTTTACTGGACCCATTAGGTTCCCAGGTTCGCCAGACCACACGTCTCAGAAGGAGGCAATATTTTGCTCAGGGGCCTAACTTTGTGTGGCACATAGACTCTTATGACAAACTAAAGCCATATGGGATATGTATTAATGGATGCATCGACGGTTTCTCACGCAACATCATTTGGCTGCGGGCCGCACACACTAACAGTGACCCAAAGGTTATCGGAGGTTACTTTGTGGAAGCAGTGGAGAGTCGTGGGGTTGGCCTACCCCAAGCTAAAAGAAGGCAGATTATGTTCTCAGATAAAGCAAGCAATGAGGGCGAAGCAGAGAAAGTACCTGCACAATACATTCACATAAATCAAAATGGAATTTCTTTGAGGACACAAACATCTGGGGAGTAAACAGCTGTTTCAATACCTAATCACAGATGATGAGGACGAAGTCGAAGTCCTGCAAGGACTGCTGGAAACAGCAAAAGAAAAGGTGGTACGTCAGGAATTTCACAACAGCCAAGTTGTTGAATTATTATTGAAACGCCACAAAGAGGAAAAAAATAAGATGCAGCAATTTTACGAGGAAAATACTAAAAAAAACTCGAAGACAAAGCCAATGCTGCAGACAGAAAGTTAGAAGAGGTCATGGAAATGTATGATTCCAAAATAGAAAAGCTTGAGAGAACAGTAAAAAATAGTAGAGGTGTGGCCGTCAATGCGGTTAAAGAACGCGAGGAACAACATCAATCCTCGCAGTGTTGGATTGAGGGTCTTCTGACACGTAATACAAAGTTACAGGACGAAAATGAATTGATGGATAAAACCGTGAAAGAATTAACAGACGAGAAAGATCAAATGGGCAAAGTAATAGACAACCAAAAGGCCCAGAATATGGAGATCAAACGGAAATGTCAGAGAAATATTAGGGCTCTGGCCTTTGAAAAGAAAATGAAGGCTATGGTCGAAGATGAAGTTGATTCTTTGAAAAAGAAAAATGAAGACCTAAAAAAGGCCCTAAGCACAGAGCAGGAAAACCACAGAAAGACAGCAGTGGACAGGTATAAAGTAAAAACGGCACACAATCAGGCACTGGCTGAAAAGATCTCACTGGAAGAGCAACTGCGCGCCACAAAAAAGCAAACAGAAATATTCACACAAAAAACGAATTGCCTGGAAAAGAAAAAGCGCCACTTCCAAGAGGAATTGTACCAGTGCGTTTTGTCCTTTGAAAAGGCATTTCCACATGCAGGTCACTTCAGAGAAAAAGAAAAGGTGGAATTTAGGGATATATTCCACAACTTGAAAAAGAAATACGTAGACGGTGTGGAAGGCATCCCCTTTGTTGGAACAACGAAGGAGTTTCTTGAAAAACAGCTGAACTGTCTACGTACCAGATGCAAGGATCTAGATGCAGCTTTACTAGATAAAACACGGGAGCTGGAATCATTTAAAAAGCAGTACAATGATATGGTAAAGTCTTCCGAATACGCTTTATTCAAACAAAAACAGGAGCTCATTGGACCAGTGAACCAGATGATCAGAAAAGCTGGCAATGAAGAAAAAGAGATAGGTCATCTAAAATCTAGAGTGAAAGACGTTCAACTCCAGCTTAAATTAGAAAAACAGAAAGGACAAAAGCTCGCACCGTTGGTCCATAGAGGCGTGATGGGGAGATGTTATGGGGAGACTCCGACTCCGTCTCAGATCTTTCCACAGATTAAACCTCGTCCACCTCCAGTGCAAACTAAATTTATTCAAGTGGCTCCAAAACACCCTGGCAGACGAAGGCCTTCCCCAGAGTCTCCATCAACACCACCTTTCCTCAATTCTTATGATGTATTACCACCAATTGGAATAGGCCATTAGAAGTATACTTCATCTTGTCTCCCTCTATTCTCTTTCCATCACCCCCAACCGGTCGCAGCAGATGGCCGCCCCTTCTTGAGCCTGGTTCTGCTGGAGGTTTCTTCCTAAAGGGAGTTTTTCCTCCCCACTGTCGCCCAGTGCTTGCTCAAAGGGGATCTTTGGATTGTTGGGGTTTTCTGGCTTTTTCTGTAGTGTTTTCACCTTACAGTATAAAGCAGCTTGAGGAGACTGTTTTTTTGCCATGATGCAATATAGTATTAAATATGACTACATTTTAAAAACATCTATTATAGCATCAAAGTAAAACAAAAAAACTAAATGAAATGAATCAAAATGTCTAATCTGGCAAAACAAGAAAAGAAAAAAGGTTTCACCTTTAAATAAAAATCCAAATCACAAACACATTCTGATTTTTGTTGTGTGTGTTTTTTTGTGTGTGTTGTCACGTATAAAATCGTTGCACTCTGTCTCGGTGTCTGCCCGGCCGGCTCCGCAAGGCTACATATGTTTATTGTGTTGCTGCTTTCTTCCACTCGTCATTCTGCCTGGGCGGAGCTCAGGCCCACGCACCTGTCTGCAATTACGCTGCAACGTGTCCTGTCTGTATGGAGACTGAGAGCTGCCAGAGTAATAATGTAGATACAGGCCTCTTTCTCCTTCTGCTGCTGTTCATGCTTTTATTCCATTGATGTTGCTATCATTTGTAAATATATTTATTTGCTCTTATTTTATCAATTTACTGTCGTTCATGTATTTAATCTTCTTTGTATTTAAATATGATTTTTTTTAAGTAATGCCGCGAGATGGACAGTTAAATAAAGGTTTCATTGAATTAAAAAAAAGATTTAAAGATGACTGGTGGCGGAAGCAGAGCACAGACTGTCTGTGAGAATCTATCGCCATCGTGTGGTGCAGAGATATATTGCCATTGAATTTAGACAACGAAAGCTTGGCTCACAGAGCAGCTGCAACAGAACAAAAAACATTAAATAGCAACATGATATATTATATTATATTATATTATATTATATTATATTATATTATATTTATAGCTGTCGAAATTAACGCGTTAATTGCGATAATTAAATTTTGGAATTAATTACGTTAGAATATTTAACTATTTAGCGCAACACGCAGATAAGTCGCTCCCATAATTCCACTTGATTTGTTTACCGCGCCACTGAAAATGGAGAAGCAGGAAGCGGATGGCCTTCTGGATGGGGAATTTAAATACAAGAAGAACATAGATGGGACAATAAACAAACGCGTTGTAATTTGCACTCACTGTAGTAAAGAGTTTCAATTTCACCGTTCAAATTCGACCTTAAAATACCACCTTAATGCCAAACACGCGTTTGTCGGGGCAGCAGCTTCACCCGGCCTGCGTCAGACCACTCTTAGTGAACGCAGGCCACTCGGTAAGTCTTCTTTGGACAAACTGACCGACAATATAGCCAAATGGATAGCAAAGGACTGCAGACCGCTAAGCATTGTGGAGGACAAGGGCTTTGCGGATGTTTTAAAGGTTGCATCTCAGGACGCGTCCTACAAGCCCCCAGCGAGAAGCACAATAACAATTCGAATCCACGAACTGTATGAAACGGAGAAAAAGAAAAAAGAAGAGGCTTTAGTTCACACAGAATGCGTGGCTCTGACAGGAGACCACTGGACATCATTGAGTAATGACAATTACCTGGGAGTTACTGCGCATTTAATCACTGAAGCCTGGGGTCTGACATCCTTTGCGCTGACTATAATGAAAACGGAAGAGCGGCACTTTGCGGAGGCTTGTGCAGAGCAGTTCCAGACTGTTGCTCGCAGGTGGAGAATTGAGGAGAAGGTGACAACAGTAGGCACGGACAGTGCGCGCAATATGATCGCCGCGGCTCGCATCATGCCATTCAATCACATGCCGTGTACCGCGCACATTCTACAGAGATGCATCACAGTGAGTCTCGCAGACAGTGGCTTTGTCACTGCGCTGGCCAAATGCCGCAAAATTGTTGGCCATTTTAAGCACAGCCCAGCAAACACAGCAGAGCTGAACGCAGAGCAGGTGTCACTGGAGCGCAAGCAGGAGCCGTTGGCCCAGGACGTGCCTACGCGCTGGAACTCCACGCTGGAGATGGTGAAGCGCTTGATCCGCAACCAAACTGCAGTAACCGCGACTCTGGATAAACAAAAGCATAAACTTGTCCTCCTGACGCCTCCAGAGTGGGACAAACTCCAGAGACTGGAGACACTTCTAGAGCCCTGCAGGTGAGCCTGTCATTGTGACCATAATTGTAGGTTTAGATTAAATGTATCAAACATACATCTTAAATCAGTTTTGTTATTATGAAAATGTCTTATTTAAAAAATAAATGAAATCAAATATTTTATTAATATTACCTAGTATTAAAAAGCTTTTTTTAATTTGCTGTCTTATCTCTGTGTGTGTGTGTGTGTGTGTGTGTGTGTGTGTGTGTGTGTGTGTGTGTATTCCACTGCAGATATGTGACTGAACTGCTGGGAGGAGAGGCCTACGTCTCCTGCTCTGTAGTTCTACCAGCCTTCTGCCACCTGCGCCGTGTCATGGAAGTAACTGATGAGGACCCTGCATATGTGGTGAGGTTTAAAGAGAAGTTTAAGGAAGACCTTGCTTCCCGCCAGGAACATACCAACTATGCATGGCTCCAGATCGCAACTGCACTGGACCCACGTTTTAAAGACCTACGCAGTGTGCCCAAGACTGACAGAGAAGCAGTGTGGACCACACTGGCAGGCATGCTGCATGAAGACTCTCCTAGAAGATCACACACTGCAGAAGAAGGTCCAGCCAAGAAGACTGCAACCCCCCCCCACTGTGCTTTGCCCTGATATCTGCAGTGTGAGGTTGGATCGCTCATTCTCATCCTCACACTGATGCCACTTATTTCGGTCTTTGTTTGACATAAAAGGGCATATTTGTCACTTTATTGCAACTATATTTGCACTCTTGAGCTCCTTCATTCACTGACTGATCATAAAGTTATTACTTGCGTTATGTATTCATCCGTTTGAACATAATTAATGAAGCCACATGTAATCACTAAAATTTGTATTTTGGGTACAATAAGAGAGTTTCAGATGGAATGCTGTTTTGTTTTGTTTAAATTTCACCAACTTGCTGATGCCCACGGTTGTGAGTGCGGCTTCTTGCTGTACATGGGTGGATGGTTGTAAATCACATCACAGATGCCAAAAACCTCTCAAACCAAGCCCCCTTGCCGGTGATGCTGTGCGCAACCTCGTGACGGAGTCAAGCATATTCAAAACACCCCCTCACCTCCCGTGTCAAACTCAAATGTCAGCCTATTTCATGTGTCACTTTTGGAGCAGTTGCCATCCCGACGAGCCATGGAGAAGTTCGTGTTTGTGTTATTTTACTTATTTGGTGTTCTGGTGTGTTTGGGCACCGGTCAGCACCATCGTGTTGAGCACGTGTTGGACCGTGGACACACCGGATTCAGTGGGAGAATAACGGTCAGGTGTACAGTTTACTGAGCACTGGGACTCAGTATCGTTTACCAGCACAGACACGGAGACGCGCTCAGCTTCTATTGAGAGCAAACAACCAAGTGAACCCTCCGGCTGCGTCCAGTAGACGAGACACACCGTCTGGGCCGGGAGCTTTCCGAGCATTCAGACTCTTAAACTGCTTCCTCGCATCTGCTTCATGAATATGAAGGGTTGTGGTGGGAGGAGGTGGTGTGAAATCCTCTTTTGTGTGGGGTGAGGAGGGGGGTGTTGTAAAAGTCCCCAAGAGCAATGATGAGAGAGTCCGGGAATGTCCGCTCCATGTGCAGTATCTGCTCCGCGAGTGCGCACTGAGCTGCCTGCGCATCCGCATCTGGCGGGATGTAAACAGCGGCCAAGATGAATGAAGCAAACTCCCGCGGAGAATAAAACGGTTTGCAGTGAATAAAAAGGTATTCCAGAGAGGAAGAGCAGTGCTGAGCAATCACTGTTACATCTGTGCACCAGCCACTATTAATGTAGAAGCAGACACGTCCACCTGTGGTCTTACCAGAGAGAGAGGCCTGCCGGTCCGCGCGCAGCAGATGAAAGCCCTCCAGCTTGAGCGCGCTGTCCGGGATGTCCTCACAGAGCCACGACTCCGTAAAACACAAGACACAGGAGGAGGCAACGTCTCTGTTCATGCTTCTCATCAGGGCCAGCTCGTCCATCTCATTCCTGAGTGAGCGTACGTCGGAAAGGAAGATCCCAGGAAGAGCAGTTCGCAGTCCGCGTCTCCTCAGACGCACGAGTGCGCCGGCTCGCTTTCCTCGCTTTCGGCGTCTCACTTTCCTGATCAGAGTCTGCAGTAAATCTGCCGCAGATGCGACAAATATTGGAAGTAAATCCACAGGTGTTGTAGTCCTGTAGTTAAGAAGCTCTTCTCTAGTGTAAGAATATCCAGAGGAGTGCCCAGACACAGAAGTTATGCACAAAAACAAAACAGAAGTAACGCACTGAAGCACCGGGGCATCCATACGCGGCGGCGCCATCTTGGAACAAGGGACTTGTCTTTGAAAGGTAGAGTGTTAATTACTAAAGCTGAAGGGATATCCCGATGAACATATGCTGCTCTCTCCTTACATCTGGATAAGAAAAGTAGTAAAGATATTGACCGTATGCTCTTTAATTTTATATGGAAAAACCGTACGCACTATATTAGAAAAACTGTTGTGATGAATAAGTACGAATCAGGTGGGCTTAACGTCTTAGACTTTTCTACTTTAAATAACACTTTCAAAATTAATTGGGCCAAACATTTTCTTAAAACCCTACCTCTATCTGGAACTTTATACCATACCACATTTTCTCTCGTTTTGGTGGCTTTACTTTTATTTGAAATTGTAATTACAATGTTGAGAAAGTCCCTGTAAAGCTTTCATCCTTCCATAAGCAGGTCCTCTTAGCGTGGACCCTCATTTATAAACACAACTTCTCACCTCACAAATACCTTATCTGGAACAACAGAGATATTTTATAGAAAAATAAATCACTTTTCCTGGAAACTTGGCTCCAAAATGGGATCCTATTGGTGGCTCAGCTGGTTAGTAAAGAGGGACAACTACTTACTTACAACGACTTTATTGCACTATATAATTTTCCAATCAGTGTTCCAGATATCAAGCGGAAGACAGTCTGGATGGTCCCCCATAAATATTTGATTGTAAATAAGGTGAAAGAAGTCTCTTTTAAAATTCGACATACATGTTATCCAGCCAGTCACTACATGGTCAAATTTAAAAGGGACATAAATACTAATTGTACTTTCTGTGGGGATCATCCAGAAACGGTGACACATCTTTTTTGGTACTGTTCTTTTACACAGAGATTCTGGAAGGAATTTAGCAGCTTTGTTATTGTCCATATTTTAAGGGAGTTTTCTTTACGATGGGAAAATGTTTTATTCTGTTTCTTTAAGTTCCCCAAGAAGTATGAGAAATGTTTTTTATGATAAATTTCTTAATACTTTTAGCTAAATTTTTTATCCATAAATGTAAGTTTACTAACAAAACACCATATTTCTGTCATTATTTTAAGGATGTGCACATGCACATACAATCAATATCAGACTGCACCAACAAAAAGGCTCTCACAACAATATATGTATGTGAATTTTTGCGTGTATTCTTATAATTGTTACCTTTTTCTTTCACCCTTGGCTTTTTGTGTTCATGTTCTGTTGTATACTTCATCTGTTCGTATGTTGTATACTCATTGTTTGTTAAATAAAGTTTTCAAAAAAAGACACGCTTTGTTTAGACCCCCAAAATCCTTTCCACGCCCACCCCCGTGACATCACGCTCCAAAGCCCTGTTACGTCACAGAACGTGGTGATGTCATAGTGACAGTCCTTTCATCCTTTGATGTTCAAGTCTATAAATAGAGGACAGCTGTCAAAGGGAATTCATTAAGCTATCGTTTTGTTGGAGTGATACAGCACATAAAAAAGCAGAAATGAGTTCGAAAGCTAACAAAGACAGAAATGTTAATTTCTCGAAAACAATGGTTAAAAAAAGTGAAAAAGAAAAAGAAACATATGCCAGACAGTTCGAGCAAAGACTGCAGCCAATGATCGACGAGGTTGAAAAGCTCAAAACTGAGCTTGACTACTTCAAAAACCTGCATACAGTCAATAAGAAACGGATCGAGGATCTAACAAAAGAAAACAATGAACTTTTGCAGAATAATAAGCTGCTGGGTTCGGTCTTGGATGACAGGACAAACATCGCAGACAGGTTGGACTCGATAAAAGATGACCACGAAGCTCTGGTAAAGTTCCGCGCAGAGACGGAGAAAACTCTGGCTGAGCTTAAAGAAAAACACGAGGACGAAGTCCAAGTCCTGCAAGGACTGCTGGAAACAGAGAAAGAAAAGGTGGCACGTCAGCAATTTCACAACAGCCAAGTTGTTGAATTATTATTGAAACGCCACAAAGAGGAAAAAAATAAGATGCAGCAGTTTTACCAGGAAAATACTAAAAAACTGGAAAACAAAGCAAATGCTGCAGACAGGAAGTTAGAAGAGGTGATCAACATGTATGACTCCAAAATAGAAAAGCTGCAGACGGCAGTAAAAAATAGTAGAGGTGTGACCGTCAATGCGGTTAAGGAACGCGAGGAAGAACGTCAATCCTCGCAGGGTTGGATTGACGGTGTTTTGTGGCATAATACACAGTTACAAGACGAAAATGAATTTATGGTTAAAAACATGAAAGAATTAACAGAGGAGAAAGGTCAAATGGGCAAAGTGATAGACGACCAAAAGGCCCAGAATATGGCGATCAAGCAGAAATGCCAGAGTAATATTAGAGCTCTGGCCTTGGAAAAGAAAATGAAGGCTATGCTTGAAGACGAAGTTGATTCTTTGAAAAAGAAAATTGAAGACGTCAAAAAGGCCCTAAGCACAGAGCAGGAAAACCACAGAAAGACAGCAGTGGACCGGCACAAAGTAAAAGCGGCACACAATCAGGCACTGGCTGAAAAGGTGGCGCTGGAAGAGAAACTGCGCTCCACAAAAAAGCAACGGGAAAGATTTATATCCAAAGTGAATTGGCTGGAGAAGAAAGAGCGCTACTTCCAAGAGGAATTGTGCCAGTGCGTTTTGTCCTTTGAAAAGGCATTTCCACATGAAGGTCACTTGAGAGGAAAAGAAAAGGTGGAATTTAGGGATATGTTCCACTACTTGAAAAAGAAATACGTAGACGGAGTGGAAGGCACCCCCTTTGTTGGAACAACGAAGGAGTTTCTTGAAAAACAGCTGAACTGTCTACGTATCAGATGCAAGGATCTAGATGCAGCTTTACTAGATAAAACACGGGAGCTGGAATCATTTAAAAAGCAGTACAATGACATGGTAAAGTCTTCCGAGTACGCTTTATTCCGACAAAGAGAGGAGCTCATTGGACCAGTGAACCAGATTATCCAAAAGGCTGCCAATGAAGAAAAAGAGATAGGTCATCTAAAATCTAGAGTGAAAGACGCTCAACTCCAGCTTAAATTAGAAAAACAGAAAGGACAAAAGCTGGCATCGTTGGACCATAGAAGCATGATGGGGAGATGTTCTGAGGAGACTCCGTCTCAGATTAATCCTCGTCCACTTCCAGGGAAAACTACATTTATTCAGGTACGTCCAAGACACCCTGGCAGAAGTGCAGGTATGGCTTCCCCAGTGAATCCTCCTGTAGAGTCTCCATCAACACCACCTTTCCTCAATTCTGATGATGGATTACCACCAGTTGATTGTTAAAAATTAACTGCTAAAATAGGCCATTAGAAGTATACTTCATCTTGTCTCCCTATATCATGGGTGGGCATTCTCAGTCCACGAGGGCCGGTGTCCCTGCAGGTTTTAGATCTCACCTTGGCTCAACACACCTGAATCACATGATTAGTTCGTTACCAGGCCTCTGGAGAACTTCAGGACATGTTGAGGAGCTAATTTAGCCGTTTAAATCAGCTGTGTTGGTTCGAGGACACATCTAAAACCTGCAGGGACACCGGCCCTCGTGGACTGAGATTGCCCACCCACCCCCAACCGGTCGCAGCAGATGGCCGCCCCTTCTTGAGCCTGGTTCTGCCGGAGGTTTCTTCCTAAAGGGAGTTTTTCCTCCCCACTGTCGCCCAGTGCTTGCTCAAAGGGGATCATTGGATTGTTGGGGTTTTCTGGCTTTTACTGTAGTGTTTTTACCTTACAGTATAAAGCAGCTTGAGGAGACTGTTGTTTTGCCATGATGCAATATAGTATTAAATATGACTACATTTTAAAAACATCTATTATAGCATCAAAGTAAAACAAAAAAACTAAATGAAATGAATCAAAATGTCTAATCTGGCAAAACAAGAAAAGAAAAAAGGTTTCACCTTTAAATAAAAATCCAAATCACAAACACATTCTGATTTTTGTTGTGTGTGTTTTTTTGTGTATGTTGTCACGTATAAAATCGTTGCACTCTGTCTCGGTGTCTGCCCGGCCGGCTCCGCAAGGCTACATATGTTTATTGTGTTGCTGCTTTCTTCCACTCGTCATTCTGCCTGGGCGGAGCTCAGGCCCACGCACCTGTCTGCAATTACGCTGCAACGTGTCCTGTCTGTATGGAGACTGAGAGCTGCCAGAGTAATAATGTAGATACAGGCCTCTTTCTCCTTCTGCTGCTGTTCATGCTTTTATTCCATTGATGTTGCTATCATTTGTAAATATATTTATTTGCTCTTATTTTATCAATTTACTGTCGTTCATGTATTTAATCTTCTTTGTATTTAAATATGATTTTTTTTAAGTAATGCCGCGAGATGGACAGTTAAATAAAGGTTTCATTGAATTAAAAAAAAGATTTAAAGATGACTGGTGGCGGAAGCAGAGCACAGACTGTCTGTGAGAATCTATCGCCATCGTGTGGTGCAGAGATATATTGCCATTGAATTTAGACAACGAAAGCTTGGCTCACAGAGCAGCTGCAACACGAACAAAAAACATTAAATAGCAACATGATATATTATATTATATTATATTATATTATATTATATTATATTATATTATATTATATTATATTATATTATATTTATAGCTGTCGAAATTAACGCGTTAATTGCGATAATTAAATTTTGGAATTAATTACGTTAGAATATTTAACTATTTAGCGCAACACGCAGATAAGTCGCTCCCATAATTCCACTTGATTTGTTTACCGCGCCACTGAAAATGGAGAAGCAGGAAGCGGATGGCCTTCTGGATGGGGAATTTAAATACAAGAAGAACATAGATGGGACAATAAACAAACGCGTTGTAATTTGCACTCACTGTAGTAAAGAGTTTCAATTTCACCGTTCAAATTCGACCTTAAAATACCACCTTAATGCCAAACACGCGTTTGTCGGGGCAGCAGCTTCACCCGGCCTGCGTCAGACCACTCTTAGTGAACGCAGGCCACTCGGTAAGTCTTCTTTGGACAAACTGACCGACAATATAGCCAAATGGATAGCAAAGGACTGCAGACCGCTAAGCATTGTGGAGGACAAGGGCTTTGCGGATGTTTTAAAGGTTGCATCTCAGGACGCGTCCTACAAGCCCCCAGCGAGAAGCACAATAACAATTCGAATCCACGAACTGTATGAAACGGAGAAAAAGAAAAAAGAAGAGGCTTTAGTTCACACAGAATGCGTGGCTCTGACAGGAGACCACTGGACATCATTGAGTAATGACAATTACCTGGGAGTTACTGCGCATTTAATCACTGAAGCCTGGGGTCTGACATCCTTTGCGCTGACTATAATGAAAACGGAAGAGCGGCACTTTGCGGAGGCTTGTGCAGAGCAGTTCCAGACTGTTGCTCGCAGGTGGAGAATTGAGGAGAAGGTGACAACAGTAGGCACGGACAGTGCGCGCAATATGATCGCCACGGCTCGCATCATGCCATTCAATCACATGCCGTGTACCGCGCACATTCTACAGAGATGCATCACAGTGAGTCTCGCAGACAGTGGCTTTGTCACTGCGCTGGCCAAATGCCGCAAAATTGTTGGCCATTTTAAGCACAGCCCAGCAAACACAGCAGAGCTGAACGCAGAGCAGGTGTCACTGGGGCGCAAGCAGGAGCCGTTGGCCCAGGACGTGCCTACGCGCTGGAACTCCACGCTGGAGATGGTGAAGCGCTTGATCCGCAACCAAACTGCAGTAACCGCGACTCTGGATAAACAAAAGCATAAACTTGTCCTCCTGACGCCTCCAGAGTGGGACAAACTCCAGAGACTGGAGACACTTCTAGAGCCCTGCAGGTGAGCCTGTCATTGTGACCATAATTGTAGGTTTAGATTAAATGTATCAAACATACATCTTAAATCAGTTTTGTTATTATGAAAATGTCTTATTTAAAAAATAAATGAAATCAAATATTTTATTAATATTACCTAGTATTAAAAAGCTTTTTTTAATTTGCTGTCTTATCTCTCTCTCTCTCTCTGTGTGTGTGTGTGTGTGTGTGTGTGTGTGTGTGTGTGTGTGTGTGTGTGTGTGTGTGTGTGTGTATTCCACTGCAGATATGTGACTGAACTGCTGGGAGGAGAGGCCTACGTCTCCTGCTCTGTAGTTCTACCAGCCTTCTGCCACCTGCGCCGTGTCATGGAAGTAACTGATGAGGACCCTGCATATGTGGTGAGGTTTAAAGAGAAGTTTAAGGAAGACCTTGCTTCCCGCCAGGAACATACCAACTATGCATGGCTCCAGATCGCAACTGCACTGGACCCACGTTTTAAAGACCTACGCAGTGTGCCCAAGACTGACAGAGAAGCAGTGTGGACCACACTGGCAGGCATGCTGCATGAAGACTCTCCTAGAAGATCACACACTGCAGAAGAAGGTCCAGCCAAGAAGACTGCAACCCCCCCCCACTGTGCTTTGCCCTGATATCTGCAGTGTGAGGTTGGATCGCTCATTCTCATCCTCACACTGATGCCACTTATTTCGGTCTTTGTTTGACATAAAAGGGCATATTTGTCACTTTATTGCAACTATATTTGCACTCTTGAGCTCCTTCATTCACTGACTGATCATAAAGTTATTACTTGCGTTATGTATTCATCCGTTTGAACATAATTAATGAAGCCACATGTAATCACTAAAATTTGTATTTTGGGTACAATAAGAGAGTTTCAGATGGAATGCTGTTTTGTTTTGTTTAAATTTCACCAACTTGCTGATGCCCACGGTTGTGAGTGCGGCTTCTTGCTGTACATGGGTGGATGGTTGTAAATCACATCACAGATGCCAAAAACCTCTCAAACCAAGCCCCCTTGCCGGTGATGCTGTGCGCAACCTCGTGACGGAGTCAAGCATATTCAAAACACCCCCTCACCTCCCGTGTCAAACTCAAATGTCAGCCTATTTCATGTGTCACTTTTGGAGCAGTTGCCATCCCGACGAGCCATGGAGAAGTTCGTGTTTGTGTTATTTTACTTATTTGGTGTTCTGGTGTGTTTGGGCACCGGTCAGCACCATCGTGTTGAGCACGTGTTGGACCGTGGACACACCGGATTCAGTGGGAGAATAACGGTCAGGTGTACAGTTTACTGAGCACTGGGACTCAGTATCGTTTACCAGCACAGACACGGAGACGCGCTCAGCTTCTATTGAGAGCAAACAACCAAGTGAACCCTCCGGCTGCGTCCAGTAGACGAGACACACCGTCTGGGCCGGGAGCTTTCCGAGCATTCAGACTCTTAAACTGCTTCCTCGCATCTGCTTCATGAATATGAAGGGTTGTGGTGGGAGGAGGTGGTGTGAAATCCTCTTTTGTGTGGGGTGAGGAGGGGGGTGTTGTAAAAGTCCCCAAGAGCAATGATGAGAGAGTCCGGGAATGTCCGCTCCATGTGCAGTATCTGCTCCGCGAGTGCGCACTGAGCTGCCTGCGCATCCGCATCTGGCGGGATGTAAACAGCGGCCAAGATGAATGAAGCAAACTCCCGCGGAGAATAAAACGGTTTGCAGTGAATAAAAAGGTATTCCAGAGAGGAAGAGCAGTGCTGAGCAATCACTGTTACATCTGTGCACCAGCCACTATTAATGTAGAAGCAGACACGTCCACCTGTGGTCTTACCAGAGAGAGAGGCCTGCCGGTCCGCGCGCAGCAGATGAAAGCCCTCCAGCTTGAGCGCGCTGTCCGGGATGTCCTCACAGAGCCACGACTCCGTAAAACACAAGACACAGGAGGAGGCAACGTCTCTGTTCATGCTTCTCATCAGGGCCAGCTCGTCCATCTCATTCCTGAGTGAGCGTACGTTGGAAAGGAAGATCCCAGGAAGAGCAGTTCGCAGTCCGCGTCTCCTCAGACGCACGAGTGCGCCGGCTCGCTTTCCTCGCTTTCGGCGTCTCACTTTCCTGATCAGAGTCTGCAGTAAATCTGCCGCAGATGCGACAAATATTGGAAGTAAATCCACAGGTGTTGTAGTCCTGTAGTTAAGAAGCTCTTCTCTAGTGTAAGAATATCCAGAGGAGTGCCCAGACACAGAAGTTATGCACAAAAACAAAACAGAAGTAACGCACTGAAGCACCGGGGCATCCATACGCGGCGGCGCCATCTTGGAACAAGGGACTTGTCTTTGAAAGGTAGAGTGTTAATTACTAAAGCTGAAGGGATATCCCGATGAACATATGCTGCTCTCTCCTTACATCTGGATAAGAAAAGTAGTAAAGATATTGACCGTATGCTCTTTAATTTTATATGGAAAAACCGTACGCACTATATTAGAAAAACTGTTGTGATGAATAAGTACGAATCAGGTGGGCTTAACGTCTTAGACTTTTCTACTTTAAATAACACTTTCAAAATTAATTGGGCCAAACATTTTCTTAAAACCCTACCTCTATCTGGAACTTTATACCATACCACATTTTCTCTCGTTTTGGTGGCTTTACTTTTATTTGAAATTGTAATTACAATGTTGAGAAAGTCCCTGTAAAGCTTTCATCCTTCCATAAGCAGGTCCTCTTAGCGTGGACCCTCATTTATAAACACAACTTCTCACCTCACAAATACCTTATCTGGAACAACAGAGATATTTTATAGAAAAATAAATCACTTTTCCTGGAAACTTGGCTCCAAAATGGGATCCTATTGGTGGCTCAGCTGGTTAGTAAAGAGGGACAACTACTTACTTACAACGACTTTATTGCACTATATAATTTTCCAATCAGTGTTCCAGATATCAAGCGGAAGACAGTCTGGATGGTCCCCCATAAATATTTGATTGTAAATAAGGTGAAAGAAGTCTCTTTTAAAATTCGACATACATGTTATCCAGCCAGTCACTACATGGTCAAATTCAAAAGGGACATAAATACTAATTGTACTTTCTGTGGGGATCATCCAGAAACGGTGACACATCTTTTTTGGTACTGTTCTTTTACACAGAGATTCTGGAAGGAATTTAGCAGCTTTGTTATTGTCCATATTTTAAGGGAGTTTTCTTTACGATGGGAAAATGTTTTATTCTGTTTCTTTAAGTTCCCCAAGAAGTATGAGAAATGTTTTTTATGATAAATTTCTTAATACTTTTAGCTAAATTTTTTATCCATAAATGTAAGTTTACTAACAAAACACCATATTTCTGTCATTATTTTAAGGATGTGCACATGCACATACAATCAATATCAGACTGCACCAACAAAAAGGCTCTCACAACAATATATGTATGTGAATTTTTGCGTGTATTCTTATAATTGTTACCTTTTTCTTTCACCCTTGGCTTTTTGTGTTCATGTTCTGTTGTATACTTCATCTGTTCGTATGTTGTATACTCATTGTTTGTTAAATAAAGTTTTAAAAAAAAAAGACACGCTTTGTTTAGACCCCCAAAATCCTTTCCACGCCCACCCCCGTGACATCACGCTCCAAAGCCCTGTTACGTCACAGAACGTGGTGATGTCATAGTGACAGTCCTTTCATCCTTTGATGTTCAAGTCTATAAATAGAGGACAGCTGTCAAAGGGAATTCATTAAGCTATCGTTTTGTTGGAGTGATACAGCACATAAAAAAGCAGAAATGAGTTCGAAAGCTAACAAAGACAGAAATGTTAATTTCTCGAAAACAATGGTTAAAAAAAGTGAAAAAGAAAAAGAAACATATGCCAGACAGTTCGAGCAAAGACTGCAGCCAATGATCGACGAGGTTGAAAAGCTCAAAACTGAGCTTGACTACTTCAAAAACCTGCATACAGTCAATAAGAAACGGATCGAGGATCTAACAAAAGAAAACAATGAACTTTTGCAGAATAATAAGCTGCTGGGTTCGGTCTTGGATGACAGGACAAACATCGCAGACAGGTTGGACTCGATAAAAGATGACCACGAAGCTCTGGTAAAGTTCCGCGCAGAGACGGAGAAAACTCTGGCTGAGCTTAAAGAAAAACACGAGGACGAAGTCCAAGTCCTGCAAGGACTGCTGGAAACAGAGAAAGAAAAGGTGGCACGTCAGCAATTTCACAACAGCCAAGTTGTTGAATTATTATTGAAACGCCACAAAGAGGAAAAAAATAAGATGCAGCAGTTTTACCAGGAAAATACTAAAAAACTGGAAAACAAAGCAAATGCTGCAGACAGGAAGTTAGAAGAGGTGATCAACATGTATGACTCCAAAATAGAAAAGCTGCAGACGGCAGTAAAAAATAGTAGAGGTGTGACCGTCAATGCGGTTAAGGAACGCGAGGAAGAACGTCAATCCTCGCAGGGTTGGATTGACGGTGTTTTGTGGCATAATACACAGTTACAAGACGAAAATGAATTTATGGTTAAAAACATGAAAGAATTAACAGAGGAGAAAGGTCAAATGGGCAAAGTGATAGACGACCAAAAGGCCCAGAATATGGCGATCAAGCAGAAATGCCAGAGTAATATTAGAGCTCTGGCCTTGGAAAAGAAAATGAAGGCTATGCTTGAAGACGAAGTTGATTCTTTGAAAAAGAAAATTGAAGACGTCAAAAAGGCCCTAAGCACAGAGCAGGAAAACCACAGAAAGACAGCAGTGGACCGGCACAAAGTAAAAGCGGCACACAATCAGGCACTGGCTGAAAAGGTGGCGCTGGAAGAGAAACTGCGCTCCACAAAAAAGCAACGGGAAAGATTTATATCCAAAGTGAATTGGCTGGAGAAGAAAGAGCGCTACTTCCAAGAGGAATTGTGCCAGTGCGTTTTGTCCTTTGAAAAGGCATTTCCACATGCAGGTCACTTGAGAGGAAAAGAAAAGGTGGAATTTAGGGATATGTTCCACTACTTGAAAAAGAAATACGTAGACGGAGTGGAAGGCACCCCCTTTGTTGGAACAACGAAGGAGTTTCTTGAAAAACAGCTGAACTGTCTACGTACCAGATGCAAGGATCTAGATGCAGCTTTACTAGATAAAACACGGGAGCTGGAATCATTTAAAAAGCAGTACAATGATATGGTAAAGTCTTCCGAATACGCTTTATTCAAACAAAAACAGGAGCTCATTGGACCAGTGAACCAGATGATCAGAAAAGCTGGCAATGAAGAAAAAGAGATAGGTCATCTAAAATCTAGAGTGAAAGACGTTCAACTCCAGCTTAAATTAGAAAAACAGAAAGGACAAAAGCTCGCACCGTTGGTCCATAGAGGCGTGATGGGGAGATGTTATGGGGAGACTCCGACTCCGTCTCAGATCTTTCCACAGATTAAACCTCGTCCACCTCCAGTGCAAACTAAATTTATTCAAGTGGCTCCAAAACACCCTGGCAGACGAAGGCCTTCCCCAGAGTCTCCATCAACACCACCTTTCCTCAATTCTTATGATGTATTACCACCAATTGGAATAGGCCATTAGAAGTATACTTCATCTTGTCTCCCTCTATTCACAGAGCAGGAAAACCACAGAAAAGACAGCAGAATATGCATCTTCTTTTTGTTTTCATATTTTAATCTATATTTAATTGTTTTGTGGTTTGCAGTGTTTTGTGTTGTTTCACTTTAAATTTGTAAAAGGAAAAAGCTGAAAATTTAAATAGTTAAAAGTTGAAATGTGAATATTTGATTTTTGTATTATATGATTTATTTATTACATTTTATGTGAAGTGAATAAAAAGTATATTTACGGTTGCCCCTACAGACAAAGCACATACAAACTTCAAATCACGTATGAACTCTGAAGCACATACAAACTCCAAAACACGTAAAAACTCTGAAGCACGTAAAAACTCTGAAGCACGTAAAAACTCAAAACACGTACAAAAGACAACAGAAGTGCTCCAGGATGCTGGGCGCAGTGTTGAGCTTTTGTTACCTAGTGGCTACACAAGCCAGCAAGTACCAACGACCGGATTTGGTGTGTGGTAGTAACAGGTAAATGAACTTTTTTTTTTAATTATTTGGATATATATGAGTGCGTGTGTATAAATACACAAACAATACACACATGCTTTTAATTGTGTAATTTAAGTGATCTAGTAGCTCTGCTTTGGAAGTTCAGTTCATGCTAGAAATGTGTTTTGAAGTTTGTACGTGTTTTGTCTCTAGGGGCCACCGCATATATTTATATATAAACATATATGAATAAAACCACTTTTTTTTACGCTAGTAATTCCTTTTGTGCATAATTTTATATTATTGTTAATAATAAATTAATTAAAGCAACAAAACAACCCGAAGAGCCGGTTTGGAGCCGAAAGAGCCGGCTCTTTTTAGTGAGCCCAACCAAAAGAGCCGGATCTCTAAAAAGAGCCGGAAATCCCATCGCTATTAGGGTGGGTTAGGTTAGGGGAATGGAAATTCCTCCCTGCACAAGGAGGGCAGGAGTAGGTGCACGCTCCGCACCATGACCCTTCCCGAGACCCGCCATCCCATCTACCGTATCCGGCAATCCCCAGGTCCGAATTGAGGTAAGTACCGTCCTTTTCTTTTTCAGGTTCAGGTAAGTACCAAATTATGTTTAATTTTACCAAAGTTGTGTTTTATTTGTCCTGTTTTTTTAGGTTTCTAACTGTGTTTTAATAAAATTTGATTTCTCAATGAATTTAGTCTGTGTCATTTTTAATTCCAATTTTTAGGCTTTTAAACTGTTTTTATCCATAAATTATCCAATTTTTAGGTTATAAATTTATGATATTCCAATTTTTAGGCCAGTAAATCAATATGTAAATGAAAAAAACATCAAAAGAAACCCCCCCCCCCCAAAAAATAACAAACTAAAACAACAAGCAAAAACACTTTTTAGCGCTGACGCATGGCTGTAGCTACATTTCGGCTGGGCTGTGCCTTCTTCAGGGTGTGCACATGCGTCGCTGGCCAAATTAAAATGAAGAAACTCTTCTCTGCCCCTCCTTTTATAGTGTGCTGTGTCTCCTCCCACTCTTGGGATTTCTGTTTTATTGGGGGTTTTTTTGTTCAGTATCTTTAATGTTTGTCCTGTGTTAGCTTAGGCTTTTTTTGTTTTTATTATTTTTCTGGCACCTCCTTCTGTAATGTCTTTTCCATTATCCATCCTTATTTTTCTATTGTTATGGCACCCCCTTCTTATTTGTCCTTTCCGTTAATTTTTTCGTGATTTTGTTCCTTTCCTGTGATTGTCCTATTCGTCCTGCTCTGTCCTTGTTATGAGATCCTCCGTGACCTTTTGTGCTATGTTGCGTTTTATTGTGTTGTCAAGTGGAATTTGTGCACACTTTCCCGAGGTTTCTTCCCATCATCTGGCACCTGGGAGTTTTTCCTTGTCTTCCTAGAGAGCCAGCTTGGCCTGGGTCAGGAGCTCTATCACAGCAAAACAACAAAAAAAAGACTTTTATGAAAGAACGACTTGAATTTTGTGTTATTTAAAAACACGTATTTAATTATTATTCAGTGTTGTGTGTGATAGCAAACTGCCAGCCTTAAACCTGAAAAAAACTCACGATTTTATAGAACTAGACAATGCATTTCCTGAAGAAAATTTCAATGTAATGATTATTTATTAATACGTTTTGTATTCAGTATTTAGTTTTATAAAGTAAATGCTGACCACACAAGTTTCCTTCTGGATTAATAAAGTTTTAAAAAATATCTGTAAAGTGTTATGAAATATAAAAATGTTTTTGTTGAGAATATGTCCACACAAAATAATTAAATAGGGCATTTTCTGTTATTTAACAGAGGTTTTCTGTTTTATAATTACACTGCAGTTTGGACGACGAGCTTCTGGAACGTTTTTAGGCATTTGTTCACATTTTGCAATTTAAGCCCCAAGAAACATAAAGATTTTATTATTTTATTCCAGCAGCACTCCATTATCATGTACACTGTAAAATCTAACATTGTGTTTAATTAAAAAAATATAAGGATATACTAAACTCAATTTTTATCAGTTTGTTTAAATAAGTTACCAGTAGTTTTTATTCAAAAAGCTGATCAACCCAGTTTATTTGAGTTGTCTTGAATTGGAAAAACTAAGTAAGCTAGAAATTTTGCTTCTCAGTGCAGGCTTTTAAAAGATATGGTTTGAAAATGCCATGTCACTGCTATCCTCCTCACTTTGCACAGATCAGTCTGCATGTTCATGGCACCCACATTTTTTTATTGCATTAGTTTGAGCAAACCTGGGTTCAGATGGAGCAGCTTGAGCTCAAGAGATAATTTCTGTGATTTTTTGCGTGATACTCTGGCTTGGAAGTAAACTGTTTTTGTACCTTCTTTCAGTTTAGAACCAGGTTTTGAACTTGCTAGCTAGCCAGCTTGTTAGCCTAGCATTAGCCTAGCGTTGCTGCTGCTTCTCAGCTCATGTTACGTAGAAAATTAACCCCAAGTGAAAAAGATAAGCGCAAAATCACAGACAGACAGTACGCAAAATGCCTATGTCCTGTTGTGTTTACGGATGCTCCAGTAGGTCGACCAGAGAAACTGATAAACGGTATTTTAGGGTACCAAAAATAGCCCAACGAAGAGGAGAAAAATGGAAAATTCTAACCGAAAAACGTAGGAAAAAATGGATTTTAAATTTACGTTTACAGTTGGGAGGAGCAGAGTCTGCCAATGCCCGTGTCTGCAGCGACCACTTCGTCAGAGGTAATGTTATGTTTGCAAACGAACTTATTAGCATTAGGTTGTCGTTAAATTCTCGTTTACTTAGTGCTTTTAAGTTAGTAGTCTAATATTGACTTGATTGGGACTATAGGCTGCCCAAGTGCTTTGGATGACGACGAGTCGGAGGACTGGGCTCCGACGGTCAATCTCGGCTACGAACGAAAACCCAGATCGGAATCAGTTCTCAAACGAGAGAAAAGAATGAAGCTTAAGGCAGAACAGCATCGATGTGCAGAGGCGATTTTGGATATGCAACAGACGGCTGAGAGCCCGGATTTGAGCCTAGTGACAGTGGAGAACCCCGAACTGCAGCTTCCAGCTGAGAATCCACAACCAGAAGACTTCAGTGTGAATGAGACATTCACTTATCCAGGTAAGATATTGTGCTGAGATGTAAAACAAACAAGAATCATGTCAAAGAGAAAAAGATGCCATTATCTGTAATGATTATGGTCCAAGTTACATATTACATGTTTGTGATTTTTTTTAATCACAGAGTAAATCCATACCATTTTATTCAGAAAAAAAGAAAAAGTGGCACTTATTACCGTCAGGCACACACCACAGGTTTTTGTACACTGCTATGGTTCTTATATTGCCAGATTCCAGACAGTCTCCTTTCACAGATAAGTAAAGATATCCGTAATGTAAGGTTTCTGTGGTGAGAAACATATAAATATATTTTTTGTTTAGACGCAACATGTTTTTTTGTTGATTAAAAAAAATAATTACATTAAATTAACATAGTGAATTAAACACATTACACCAGATTCTAATAGCCCACTAAAAAAACTCCTACAGTGAAAATGAGTAAAAATTGAGGTTGCCTCTATTATGCTGATTATGCTCCCCCACTGTTATATTGCAGGCTGTGCGGATGCTGGATGCCAGACAGAGCTGACGATGGATGACATCGAGAAGATGGAGGATGTTTTGAGACAGAACACAGCAGAGCTGGTTGATCTTCGGAGCAAGGCTCTGGACACACAGTTCAGCCAGGAGGCTTTTGAAAAAAATGAAGACAAGACAAAGTTCTACACAGGGCTCCCCAACTTCTTAGTTTTAATTCAGATTTTTGAACTGTGCGAGCCCTATATCACCTCGGGACCTATGTCTTTGTTGTCCAAATTTGAACAATTCATACTAGTTTTGCTGAGGCTGAGACTAAATCTGCCCCTGAAAGATTTAGCTTTCAGGTTCAATATTTCTCTGTCCACTGCTTCTAGAGTTTGGCATAAAGTAATTGACATACTTCATAAAAGGTTAGAGTTCCTAATTGAGTGGCCAGAGCGACATGTTCTTCAAGCTACGATGCCACTGAGTTTCAGACAGGCATTTGGATGTAAAGTGGCTGTGATTGTTGATTGCTTTGAAGTCTTTATTGAGAGACCATCTAATCTTCTTGCACAAGCTCAAACTTGGTCCAACTACAAGCACCATCACACTGTAAAATTTTTGATTGGTGTTGCCCCCCAAGGCTACGTCACTTACATATCTTCTGCCTGGGGAGGGAGAGTTAGCGATAAGCAGATCACAATAGAGAGTGGCCTCCTAAATAACTTGTTACCTGGAGATATTGTCCTTGCAGATCGTGGGTTCAATATTGGCGATAATGTGGGGTTTTACTGTGCTTCACTACAGACACCGGCATTCACTAAAGGGAGAAAACAGCTGTCAGCCTATGAAGTGGCAGAGACAAGGAAAATAGCCAATTTGCGTATCCATGTTGAGCGAGTCATAGGTTTAGTCAGGAGGAAATATCAAATTCTGCAGAGCAGGGCTATGCCAATAGAGAACATGTCCACAAAGCCAGGTGAGACACATGCATTGATCGACAAGATTGGGGTAATTTGTTGTGCCTTATCAAATCTCTCCGAGTCTGTTGTCCCACTGGAGTAAGGGGGGTGGGTGGTAATCAATCAGTTAAAAAAAATTAAATGTCTTGTCACTGTCACGGCTCACAGAAGGGGGTGGAGAGGAAGAGTAGTGTCCAGTATCTGCTGCTTGGCTCTGGTGATAAGTAGAACAGGGTAGAGTAATAGTAGTACCTAAGTCCTGACTCCTGATTAGTCTGTAAATGTTTTCAAATGAAATATTTTTCTCCAACTGTCAAATTGTGCTGGCAGTTTGTACAGTATTATACTGTGAGATGGATTGCAATCTATTTTGTTTATTTGTTTAAAAGTCTAATCTTGTAAATAAACCACCAATGTATTATTATGCTGCCTCAATAGCATTTAATCATTGTGTAGTGTTACACAACACTTAAATGACACAATTAAATGTACAATAAAATTAAATGACAATTTGTGCTCTAATGCTACGTCAGAGCAAATACAATAGCCAGAACTCATGACTACCATCAGGTCATAACAATATTCAAAATGTCATTATGTTGTCGTCCTTTTATCACATTACACATGTATGTTTGTAACTTGCTGTCCCAGTATTTCTGGGAGTATACTGTTTCTAAAAAAACACTCAACTTTAGGAATCGCATCATCCCAAAACTCAAGGTCAGGCAAAATCCTTTCAACAAATATGTCATTGCGGTTCCACACAACAAAGTCACAGTACTCTGCATTTGCAATGTGAAGCTGTAAAAAAAGTTACGTTTTTACTGTAACACCACAAACATTTTTAACAAAATATCTTCATAACTTGAAATGCAAATAGAAATTTTTAATTTAAAAATGTATCCACAAGTTTTGCAAACAACAAAGTTACATGCAATCTTTTACCTAAAAATGCAGCAAAGGCTAAAACCGGTGTTTGTGAAACCACGTTAATGACACCGTGTACAACCATTGGAGATGTGAGCAGGACAGACAGATCAATTGATGGAAAAGTGTGGACTTTATACTAGTTTTTAAATTGTGTTGATAGGCCACGTAAAACCAGAGTTATGCTAAAAATATATGCAATGTTTGTTTTTCTTCCTGAATACTATCGCTGTTTATATTTACTGCAAAAAGAAACAGTAAAAACTGCGTTTTATAAGGAAAACGTTCAAAAGCCTGTGAGCAAAAATCAAACCATTGAAATGTGAGAGATTTGAGACATTTAGCGCAAAACTTGTGTAGTGTAGTCAATAGTTTTGTTGTGTGTGTCAGAACAATGAGGCGACTGTTGAATGTTACAGGTGTTACAGGAGTGATACATCTCCTGTTGTTCTCCTTTATCTCATAGTGGACAGAAATTCCTCAAGTCATGCACGGCTCAGCTGGCTGCAGTGTTCACGCACATCTTCAACCTTTCCCTCTCTCTGTCTGTAGTCCCAGCCTGCTTCAAAATGGCCACCATCGTCCCTGTACCCAAATCCTCCACCATCTCCTCATTGAACGACTGGCGACCTGTAGCCCTGACCCCCATCGTAAGCAAA
Source organism: Mchenga conophoros (assembly GCF_057382185.1). NCBI lineage: Eukaryota > Metazoa > Chordata > Actinopteri > Cichliformes > Cichlidae > Mchenga > Mchenga conophoros. The sequence continues at coordinate 1,323,302 of NC_140529.1, read as the reverse complement.
TGCTTCGAGAAGCTGGTCAGGGACTTCATCTGTTCTGCACTACCCGACTCACTGGACCCTCTACAGTTCGCATACCGCCACAACAGGTCCACTGATGATGCCATAGCCCTGACACTACATACTGCCCTGTCACACCTGGAGAAGAGAGACACGTATGTGAGAATGCAGTTTGTAGATTACAGCTCAGCATTCAATACCATCGTTCCCTCGAAGCTGGACAGGAAACTGCAGGATCTAGGACTGAGCAGCTCCCTCTGCAGCTGGATCCTTAGCTTCCTGTCTGACAGACGCCAAGTGGTCAGAATGGGCAGCATCACCTCATCCCCCATCACACTGAACACTGGTGCTCCACAGGGGTGTGTACTGAGCCTTCTCCTGTACTCACTCTACACCTACGACTGCACGGCCACTAACAACTCCAACATCATTGTGAAGTTTGCGGACGACACTACAGTGGTGGGTCTTATCACCAACAGTGATGAGACGGCTTACAGGGAGGAGGTCAGCGCCCTGACCCACTGGTGTCAAGACAACCATCTCACACTCAACGTCGCAAAGACAAAGGAGTTGATAGTGGACTTCTGGAGGTGCAGAGAAGTACACACCCCCATCACCATCAACAGCGCTGCTGTGGAGAGAGTGAGCAGCTTCCGGTTCCTTGGTGTACATCTGGCTGAGGATCTTACGTGGTCAGTACACACAAACAAAACAGTGAAGAAGGCGCAGCAGCGCCTCTTCTTTCTCAGGAGACTGAAAAGATTCGGCATGAGCCCCCGCATCCTCAGGACCTTCTATCACTGTGCCATTGAGAGCATCCTCACTGGATGCATCACCACCTGGTATGGCAACAGCACCGCCTACAACTGCAAAGCTCTCCAGCGAGTAGTGCGGTGCTCTGAACGGATAATTGGAGGTGAGCTTCCCTCCCTCCAAGACATCTACAGGAAGCAGTGCCTGAGGAAAGCGGGGAGGATCATCAAGGACTCCAGTCACCCCAGCCATAAACTGTTCAGACTGCTTCCATCAGGAAGGAGGTTCTGCAGCATCCGGTCCCGTACCAGCAGACTGAGAGACAGCTTCTTCCATCAGGCCATCAGACTGCTGAACACTTCATAGACACCTCAGCTTCACTACTGGAACTTTAACATTATGCACTCCATACTGTACAGTAACGCCACTGTTTTGCACATGTCTCAACTCTGTATATTTTTATATATTTTATTTATTGTTGACTCTATTTAATTTGTAAAATATGTGTACACACACACACACACACACACACACACACACACACACACACACACGTAGAAAAATATTTAGTATACACATCCAGAAATGCATATACTATTATATATTGTACATATATTTATTAGTTTCAGATGTAGCCATTCTTGTATTTTGCTTGTTTACATTATTGTATTTTGCACAACTCTGTTGCTTGTGAAGCTCGCACACAAGAATTTCACTCACATGTGCTGTACCAATGTACCTGCACATGTGATGTGACAATAAAAGTGATTTGATTTGATTTTGATTTGAAATTATTTTTGGAGTGGCACAAATAATTTGTGTGGCATCAAATTTGATGCAGAACAGCTGATTGTTCTGTAAATAGTTTGAAATGTTTATTTAAAAAAACGCCTTGGCTGCATTTTAAGTAAACAGCTGCAAAAAACTTTGTTTGCATAGATCAGTTACTTTTTTGAAGACGTAATTATATAATTAATTGCCCAACATTGGTCATTATATACTGTATTTTGCAGACAGAGAGTTACAGGACTCTCTCCCAGACCACAGACTCATACTCATAATACAAGTCAGAGCTTTTTTTTTTTTTCTTTTTTTTTTTAAAAAAGAAAGTTGCGTTTTCAAAATTGGAGTTCAAGTTATTTTTACTTCCAATAGTGTTAACATACTACACAGGTCATGAACAAGATTTTTTTTTGAATTTTTGTTGTAAGTGGGCTAAAGGAGTTAATTAAAAAAAAGTCTAACATAAATTTAAATGTTGTAATTTGATTATTTTAATAAACCATGTAACTTGGATGGATTCAATGCTGACGTGACCACAGTGCACACGCCTGCTGTTGCTCACAGTGGTCCAAGGGACCGCTCAGAGAGTTTGTGTGTTCGCTCAGACACATGAAAAATTAGAGGGAACATTGGACCCAAGCTTCGCCCCCACAACAGGGTCCTCAACCGTCCTGGAAGAAAGTCTAGTGTGGTATTCTACTGATCAACTGAGCATGCCACCTTTCCCAGTTTGTGTCCATAAACCTCTTTGTGTGCTCCCCTGTTGATCTTCTCTCATTCCTACACTGCTCTTTTGATGGTCATGTGATCTGTACACCTAAATACAGCCCAGTTATTGTTGTTGTTCACACCTGACGCCTGGGCTCATAAGTTGTCCTCAATATCTTGCATTTCCATCCCCCGTTTCTGACTCCCTGCCATCTGTCTTCTCCTTGATATTCTTCTATAATGAAACCTGCAATCATTGCAATCACCAATGAGTCAGCTGAATGGCTAGCTTATCACTTTAACTGAAACACTGTTCAGTCTCAACTTTGCAGTTACTATTTTCATCATTTATGTTACAAGCATTTGTAAGTGCAATTTGTTTGGAGGCACAATCGTCTGATTTTTGTGTGTGACAACATTTCTGCATCTCAAGAACGGTTTAGTTTGGACTACTTGCACAATTTTGCGCTTTAAACTGACCTGCAGTTTGGTTTGGCTAAAAACTTCAGAGCAGACATTTGCCCAAATTTCTGGGCGCTTTCTTGGGTCAGCACAGCTTCTCAGTTTAATATATGAAGTGCCAGATCTTTTTGCATGTCCACTTAATTTCAGAATTTAAGAAACAATCCATGTGACTGAGGCCTGGTATCAGCTTGGCATCCTTTCATCTCTCTAGCCTTTTAGTTAATTATGCCTTACTAAAAACATGTAAAACAGAGAGCACAATCTGTGATTAGGTATTGAAACAGCTGTTTACTCCCCAGATGTTTGTGTCCTCAAAGAAATTCCATTTTGATTTATGTGAATGTATTGTGCAGGTACTTTCTCTGCTTCGCCCTCATTGCTTGCTTTATCTGAGAACATAATCTGCCTTCTTTTAGCTTGGGGTAGGCCTCAGTTTATGTTTTAAATTAAAACGCTTGAAGACAAAGTGAACTCTGGACAAGCGTGCGACCTAACTGAAGTCCAGGTGGGCTTGTTGATAATCACATTTTCACACTCATCTCGGGGCAGACCTGTGGTGTTCTGGTGCCAACCTGTCCCCTCCGTTTTTTGAGTGCCCCCCCCCCACATATAAAAAGAGACGGTTTATTTTATAATATTTTAGACAACAGCATATAAAACACCATTTGCTTGCACTTGTGTGTGTGTGTGTGTGTAAAAACTGAGATGTTCAGAGGTCTTGCTTCATGGTATCGAGCAGCTCACACAAAACAGGGTCTTTGTATTTTAATGTAGGTGCTGATGTAAACCACAATTTTCAGCAAACATCTATCAGGTCATTGCACTTTTCTTTATTTTTAAAGCTTAAGTATGCGTACATGGGATATATTAAAAACTGACAAGCTGTTTGAACATATGATGTGAAATCACTTAATTAACCTGCTGGATTTGCTAAAAGTTAAAATATTTATACTACTTTGGCTAATGGGTTTTGCACATTACTCTTAGCTTAGTAAGTGGCTATTAGTGAGGGTCATGATAATCAATTCAATTGCGTAATGGGCTGACTAAGTATTTCCAGACTAAGAGAAAAAGTCAGTGAACATATCCGTTGGTTTAGGTGTAGGCTTAATCCATTTCTGAGAAAACTGAAGAGCATAAGTGACGTTCTTACTTCGATTCGTCCAAATTCATGTGAGTTCCAGTCTGTTCAGCCTGTTTCTGTGTAGCACCAAGCAGTAGACCTAAACCTGGATGTGCTTCTGGGTTCTGCCTCTAATGAAAACAGACGAGTGTAAAATGCAACCATTGTTTGTAGTTTGCTGCCACCTACTGAGTGAAAAAAGAACTGAAGCTGTAAAAAGCAAACACGTTACAATAAAGTTGCTCCTAAATTCCTAATGATAGGCTTTATTTTGTTTCAGTTTCAGCTCACCATTCAGCTCATCAGACTGTTTTCCCTTTACATTTTGATATAATAATGATGGATTGCATTTATATAGCACTTTTCTAGGCACCCAAAGTGCTTTACAATTCCACTATTCATTCACTCTCATATTCACACACTGGTGGAGGCATCCCCAGAGCCACGGTCGCCCCATAATAGCTTTTTTGTACTACTGATACACATATTGTTAATTAATTACTGCCTTTTTCTTCCATTAGAGTAATATTTTCTTGAGCTGTGTAACTGGATTTGTTCAAATATTGTCCTTCAAGAGAAGGACATTTGCTCTCAACTCTTTCCTTGTTGAAATGTTATTCCAAGGAAGTGAGTTTCCTACAGGGTATGGAGGGTTAGTATGTGTTAATGATTTCAGTGTCATGCAGGGGAAAGTAGCATTCAGTGGAAGCTTCTCGGTGATTGTTTTAAATCCAAATGTGACCCTTATTTGTGGCGCATGTTAGCATACAGTCAGCTCAGGAGTTAGTATCAGTCATGTGGTTGTAAAATGAGTAAAAACAACCTCAGATTATCACATATTGACTACATCTATGTTTATGTAGCAAAAGTTGAGTCAAAATGCAGAAGCAGTATGTGAAAAACTATACTGTTACTGTTTCCATGGGAATTAAAAGGGTAAGAAGCAGTCATTTGCTGCTAATAATTTAATGCAAATGCTCTAGATTGACTTGTTGCACACTCTGTGCATCTGTCTTTAATAAAGAAGTGGAACAGCCTGACTCCTCGTTTCTCTCAGATGAGTGACATGAGGGGGTGGAGCTTCATTCAGCTTCCACTTATTTCACTCAGGTGTGCCCACATCCTCATTTTAGGTTTGACAGTGGCTGTATCCCAATTCAGGGTCTGCACTCTGCAGCCTTAAAGTACGCAGCCTTAACGGTCCACAAGGGCCGCGTACTCAAAGACCGCTAAGGCCAGAAGTGCGAGGCCTGTGAAATGGGACGGTCCAGCCTCTGTCGCGCTGCCCAGGTTGCCCAGCAACCATGATATGAACTGCTGGAAACGTTTCAAACAGCTTTGTTTGACAGAAATGAAGGAGAAAATCTTTTGTTCATTTGTTTGTTTGTGTCAACATGAGCTTTGCGTGATTTGATAAGTATCTGAGGCTGAGACCAGAGGACTGTAAAACATGATTGTTGGGCTTCATGGTTGTACTGAACAGTCATTTTAGGATTAGTTAGTAAATAACAATTAGCTAATGTTGTTCATGAGACTAAAGTCATCTCACTTTGGTAATGTAAATATAATATGGCCAATATTAAAGTTAGTATTATATTAATCAATATTAGTTATTACAGCTTCAGTAAAGATTCAAGTTGCAGTTATTTATATTTCCTATCACCTTAAATCTTCACTCAAAGACAAGTATCTCTCACAGTTTATATATACACACACATGTATTATATATAAGAGACAAATATTGTTCTTTTAACATGTTGGCTCAATGCTTACATTAATGTGTAAAAAGTAAAATGTACGAGCTGTGATAACTGTTTCTGATAGAATGAAGAGTAGACTGATATATTAAATATTCCTTTATTGGGTGAGAAAATCAGACCATGTCATAACTGCTTTAAGTCACACAGAATAGATATCAGAGCCTTAAACAGGCTGACTTCTGCTAAATGGGTCTAACTGGGCAGAAAGTATACAAACACATAATATCCTTATAGAATATGATGTAACACTATAGATCAACTTACCTCAGAATATATAAAGCATATAAACAATTACAGTAATGTGATGCAACAAACACAGCAGTGCTACTAATCCAAAATACTCAAAGCTTCATAGAACTGAAACAAACATTTATTTTTAGGTCCATTCTGCTGCTGATACATACTTTATGTTTCTGAATATTAAACTTGTTGCTGCCTTTCATAGTGTGTAACTTGAAGGCCCTGAGTACTTTCTCCCACACTGAAAACACTGGGATGATAACATTATTTGAACATTACCTAATAAGACTGATTCAGGACAGACAATTAGTTATTTTAAACTTTTCTAGCAGTCCTTCACAAACAGGGAACAGTCTGTCTATTCTCTCCATCTGTCAGCTGCTGCTGGCTCTTCCTCCTCTGCTTCCTCACACACTGCTGAGTTTGTCCTGATGGATCATCAGGGGTGCAAAGCCTCACAGATGATGTGCAGCAGTGGGTCCCTCAGTCTGTCTGCAGTTGTCACACATGGAAATCAAATGTGTGAGAAGCTGCAGGATTCAAACACAAGTGTAACTTATAAATACATGTTCATACTTTTATTACACAATCAGAAAGAAAGACAAAGAGAGAGAGTGCAGGACAGACAGACAGGTGACAGTCTCAGGTGTATACACTGCTACAAACAGCACAAGAGAAGGAGGATTTGGTGTTTGTGTTATTACAAGTGCTAAACAAGAAGAGTTCCCAGATGATTCAGTGGACACATGTGTGACTCCTGTGATTAAAGCATCTTTCTTTCAGCTTAACGAGTGAACCGCCAGCTCGTTCAAAGACACGTTAAAGTCTGTTTGGTTCGACATCACCGAACAGAGGCAGCAATATAACATAGCTAAAGTTAACAGTGCAGTGAATCCTGCTTGTGCCGTGATATTCAGGACTGCAAACCGAACAGCATCACTGACTTTCAGCTTGTTGTGTTTGTGGATATATGACTGACTTTAATTATCCATAAAAACATCAAATTCTCTGTAAGACTAAGGTTGACTATTGAGCGGAGTATATTTGAAAGCTTCAGCCGTCTGCTGTTTTTTCTGGCAAAATTATCCACACCCACCGCCATGCTATGAAGTCTGGGATATGTTGGGCCATGAAGGATACACATACCCATCCTTAAAATTCAGGGAAATGAAGGATGCATTTGAGGGCCGCATTTCGAGCCGCCTTCGAATTGGGACAGCCTTTGTCGCGTCGCTGTGACGTAATTGGCCTTAAAATGAATTTGAATTAATGATGGTGCCTTGTATGTGGGGCTGTCCAAATTCATGGGCTGCATCCTCCTGAGGCCGCATTTGTAGGCCTACAATCACTTGACCCATCCTTCAAATTCGGGGAAAAGGAGGACGCATTTGTAGACTGCATTTGGAGGAGTCTACGAATTTGGACAGTCTTTGTCGCGTCGCTGTAACGTAATAGGCCTACAAGCCGGGAGCGAGCTGGAAAAAAGCACACGCATTTTTGAGAAGGAGGCGGCTGCTCAGCCCCGGCTGTGTAGTCCAGAAAGGTCAAGTCAAGTCAGAAAAACTGGTCTGTTGAGTGCAATTACCAAAGTCACCTTGAATTTGGTTTTTATTAAACCTTTATTCATCCAGGTAAAAAAAATCTCATTAAAAATCTAATTCCCAAGAGAGATCTGGCATCGTGGCAACAAAAGTCAAAATACACATACGACATAAGGATAAGGTTGCTACTTTTATTATCGAGATTACGGTAAGGGTGCTGAGTAGCTGAATAAGAAGTCTGTGCTGCAATTTTGAAACTGTTAATTTATTTGCAAAAGTTTCATTCTGCTACTTAATTCAATACAGGTTTTTATAATAAATTATTATGCATACATTATAAATCATAACTGTAGTTGCAATTCCTTTACTTTTGAAAGATCAAACGTCCCACAACTTAAAGTCCACAAGCCACTGCTGCATTGAGGTAATATTTCGTACGCAGGCAAAAGAAGTCCATTGTCCAAACATTTTAGTTGAGAGTTTTGGTTTATTTATCCATCTTGGCAAGCAATAACAAGATCCTTCCTGCTGCTTCTCCTGCTCTGGTAAAAAACCACAGGCCCACCCCAATGCATGCTGGTCCTATACCAGTCTCTTTATTCATAGAAACAAAATGGCCCTACAGCTCTTACTAATTTAACAAAATAACAACAAACAAAACAAATCATTTAACCCTTGTGTGGTGTTCATATCTTTATTACTCAGCCAGTGTTCATGGGTCTGGTGGACCCGCTAGAGTTTTGGCTTTCCAAATTAACACTATCAAACAATTTTATGTTAAATTACTCAACAGATGTTTACTTCATCCCAATTACAAGCCATATGAACAGCAAACATGGTTAATTTTTTCCCTTTACCTTTGTTAGATCACATTTATGAATTAATGTGCTTCTCTTTTTTCTTTCTTTCTTTTTTTTATAAAATGTTATAAAAAGCCCCTCTCTCTTCCAAAATCAATTGGATGGCCCTCGCCATCTTTTGCCATCTTGTTCAGTTGTGATAAAGAACCACACTGGCAAAGTCTTATTTATAATATTTATGCCCCTAATTTGCCAGTGTGGGACAGGGTATGAGAGAATAAAATTTGGATCCCTCAAGAAAGAGGGTAAAATGTGTGAGGTGTAAGAGCAGACGGTGTTGATAGTTGAATTTTCAACAATGTTGCAACTTTGTGCGGGAGCAGGAGGGGAAGAAAACACTATCAGCAGCACCAGAAAGGAGGAAGACAGAGTGTGGGAACACAGGACCTGCACTTTCAACACTTTTATTAGACCTGGGTCCAGTGGACCCGAACACCTTGTATGTAATGTAAATGTGTGGGGGGAGGTACAGTATGAGGCCATTGAAAATTAGTTCGGATTTATGTTCTTCACAGAAAATAAGCCAAAGCCAATGAATTTCAGGTTGAAAAAATAATTAATTGTTTAATTTTTCTTTTGAAAAAAACTGAAAACGGGTCTCACAGACCCGAACACCATACAAGGGTTAAAACAAAATATTAACCGACAAATAAACCCCAAAATATAAGTAAACTAACAACAAACTTTAACTAATTTCAAAAAAAATAAAGAAAGAACAAATAGCTCCAACAATAACAAAAATGTAATGAGTCATAAATCATGTAATACGTAAATCCTTAAGAGCTGACAACAAATCTGTAAAGAAATTCCATTTTGACTTTCATTCTATCGACAATTACTATTGATTGATTTTCATTACAAAAAAGATTTAATAGGTTCCTTTAAATAATAATAATAATAATAATAATAAAGAAGGAAAGAAGTCAAAAGTTATCTCGATGAATTATCAGATGAGTGCGTCATAAACTTTAACTCACCAAACTAGCAGCATAAATTATGAAACCAGATAAGGTTTTATCAAACTTAATTTAAATCTCTTCTTTCAGCCAATTGGAAACTGTCAATCACATGCTAGCTTTCTAAATTGCCACTCAGCCACCAAAACAAAAATGTTGTAAAAGGGCAGGGAGATGCAGAACTCAAGAGAAAAACTTTATCGCTCTGTTTCTTTTGAAGCTGATATAAAATTGTATCAAAAACTCACACAGACGCAAAAGATTTGGACGTTTTTGGAATTCTAGCAAGTGTGAAATGACTTGCTATTGTTGGGATTTCTGGTTTATATATTGGGGATTTTACCTTGCAATATAAGTCCTTTCATACAACACAATAAAACACAACAGAAATCAGAAGGTTTTTGTGATTTGGATTTTTATTTATTTATTCATTTTTTCTCTTCTTTTTTGGTCAGGTTAGTACGGTGGCCCTCAGAGGCCAAACGGACTGCAACTTTAGAAAACACCAGCGATAAGAAAAATGCTGTTTTGTTTTTCCTATTTCCGTTGTGTTTTGTGTGCTTTTGCAGCATTTTTCTTACTGCTGGTGTCCGTTTGGCCTCTCAGGGCCACCGTAGGGTTAGAGATTTTGATTAATTTCATTGAAGTATACTTTAGTTTTATTGTTTTACTTTGATGCTATAATAGATGTTTAGAAAATTCAGTTATATTTAAGATTATATAGCATCATGGCAAAACAACAGTCTCCTCAAGCTGCTTTATACTGTAAGGTGAAAACACTACAGAAAAAGCCAGAAAACCCCAACAATCCAAAGATCCCCTTTGAGCAAGCACTGGGCGACAGTGGGGAGGAAAAACTCCCTTTAGGAAGAAACCTCCAGCAGAACCAGGCTCAAGAAGGGGCGGCCATCTGCTGCGACCGGTTGGGGGTGATGGAAAGAGAATAGAGGGAGACAAGATGAAGTATACTTCTAATGGCCTATTCCAATTGGCGGTAATACATCATAAGAATTGAGGAAAGGTGGTGTTGATGGAGACTCTGGGGAAGGCCTTCGTCTGCCAGGGTGTTTTGGAGCCACTTGAATAAATTTAGTTTGCACTGGAGGTGGACGAGGTTTAATCTGTGGAAAGATCTGAGACGGAGTCGGAGTCTCCCCATAACATCTCCCCATCACGCCTCTATGGACCAACGGTGCGAGCTTTTGTCCTTTCTGTTTTTCTAATTTAAGCTGGAGTTGAACGTCTTTCACTCTAGATTTTAGATGACCTATCTCTTTTTCTTCATTGCCAGCTTTTCTGATCATCTGGTTCACTGGTCCAATGAGCTCCTGTTTTTGTTTGAATAAAGCGTATTCGGAAGACTTTACCATATCATTGTACTGCTTTTTAAATGATTCCAGCTCCCGTGTTTTATCTAGTAAAGCTGCATCTAGATCCTTGCATCTGGTACGTAGACAGTTCAGCTGTTTTTCAAGAAACAGCTGAACTGTTCCAACAAAGGGGATGCCTTCCACACCGTCTACGTATTTCTTTTTCAAGTTGTGGAATATATCCCTAAATTCCACCTTTTCTTTTTCTCTGAAGTGACCTGCATGTGGAAATGCCTTTTCAAAGGACAAAACGCACTGGTACAATTCCTCTTGGAAGTGGCGCTTTTTCTTTTCCAGGCAATTCGTTTTTTGTGTGAATATTTCTGTTTGCTTTTTTGTGGCGCGCAGTTGCTCTTCCAGTGAGATCTTTTCAGCCAGTGCCTGATTGTGTGCCGTTTTTACTTTATACCTGTCCACTGCTGTCTTTCTGTGGTTTTCCTGCTCTGTGCTTAGGGCCTTTTTTAGGTCTTCATTTTTCTTTTTCAAAGAATCAACTTCATCTTCGACCATAGCCTTCATTTTCTTTTCAAAGGCCAGAGCCCTAATATTTCTCTGACATTTCTGTTTGATCTCCATATTCTGGGCCTTTTGGTTGTCTATTACTTTGCCCATTTGATCTTTCTCGTCTGTTAATTCTTTCACGGTTTTATCCATCAATTCATTTTCGTCCTGTAACTTTGTATTACGTGTCAGAAGACCCTCAATCCAACACTGCGAGGATTGATGTTGTTCCTCGCGTTCTTTAACCGCATTGACGGCCACACCTCTACTATTTTTTACTGTTCTCTCAAGCTTTTCTATTTTGGAATCATACATTTCCATGACCTCTTCTAACTTTCTGTCTGCAGCATTGGCTTTGTCTTCGAGTTTTTTTTAGTATTTTCCTCGTAAAATTGCTGCATCTTATTTTTTTCCTCTTTGTGGCGTTTCAATAATAATTCAACAACTTGGCTGTTGTGAAATTCCTGACGTACCACCTTTTCTTTTGCTGTTTCCAGCAGTCCTTGCAGGACTTCGACTTCGTCCTCATCATCTGTGATTAGGTATTGAAACAGCTGTTTACTCCCCAGATGTTTGTGTCCTCAAAGAAATTCCATTTTGATTTATGTGAATGTATTGTGCAGGTACTTTCTCTGCTTCACCCTCATTGCTTGCTTTATCTGAGAACATAATCTGCCTTCTTTTAGCTTGGGGTAGGCCAACCCCACGACTCTCCACTGCTTCCACAAAGTAACCTCCGATAACCTTTGGGTCACTGTTAGTGTGTGCGGCCCGCAGCCAAATGATGTTGCGTGAGAAACCGTCGATGCATCCATTAATACATATCCCATATGGCTTTAGTTTGTCATAAGAGTCTATGTGCCACACAAAGTTAGGCCCCTGAGCAAAATATTGCCTCCTTCTGAGACGTGTGGTCTGGCGAACCTGGGAACCTAATGGGTCCAGTAAAGAGATGAGGATCCTGACGTCTTCTTTCCTGATCGCAGTGCCGTGTTGTTTGCACTTTGTAAACATCCACCGATAACCGTGATCCTTCCCAGGCCCTTGCAGTTGGTTCACAATAAAATCTATCCCGGCGTCCAGGTCGTACTTACGTCTGTAAAGCGACTTGGCTCTCAATATCCGGTTTAAATGTCTCTCCGTAATGATGGTTCCTTGCATTGCCAGGCTTTTCAAAATGCGTTTGTAGCTCATTCCCAGCCTAAAATAAAACTCAATCAGACTGTCTCTGTCCATGGTGTATAGGTTTAGCTTCTTTTAGCTTGGGGTAAGCCTCAGTTTATGTTTTAAATTAAAACGCTTGAAGACAAAGTGAACTCTGGACAAGCGTGCGGCCTACCTGAAGCCCAGGTGGGCTTGTTGATAATCACATTTTCACACTCATCTCGGGGCACATCCGTGGTGTTCTGGTGCCAGCCTGTCCCCTCTGTTTTTGTGGGGGTTTTCCCCACATACGAAAATGGCCGCTTCTGCCTGGAGGGAGTTTTTTATTTTTGCTTTGCAGCTGCACAGGATCTGTATAGAAGTTTTAAACACTTCTACTTTAGGCAAATTTATAATATTTTAGACGACAGCACTGTTACGAGTTCAAAAATTGGGGATGGAGACAAGAGGAAAAACCACAATAACAACACTGGTCCGGCCGGGTTAAGTCAAACGATGATTTTAATGATCACACGCGTGGGAGATGGACACTGTATGCAGACAGCCTCAGATCTCAAAATGGTGGAGCATTGATCAAACTCTTATAGCCTCTGGTGCCCCCACCTTATCATAAAAGCCTAAACATTCACATGCTTTCTCTCACACGGCGCCTAAGCTACGACCTTGGCTCCCTGTTTATCTGCTCCTGCTGAGATGGGGCAGAAAACTCCAGCATGTTCCGTTCTCTTCTAATCAGACAAATAAGGCGATGACTTTTCTGCAAACAGTATTTCTTATAACTCAGCAGTATAATGCATCATGAAACAATATCATCCATTCACAATAAATCAGCAGTGTAATGCAAATCAGTTTAACAAATGCAATAGTTATCACCCTCTCCTAATTCAGGAGAATAATGCAAACTAAAACTACATAATAATTCACAATCTTTAATTAGGGGTCTAACATGGCATAAAATAATATTATAAACCTCACAGCACATAAAACACTGTTTGCTTGGATGCGTGTGTTTGTGTGTAAAAAGTGAGATGTTCAGAGGTCTTGCTTCATGGTATCGAACAGCCCACACAAAACAGGTTCTTTATGATTTAATTTAAGTGCTGATGTAAACCACAATGTTCAGCAAACATCTATCAGGTCATTGGACTGTATTTTTTTAAAGCTTAAGTATGCGCACATGGGATATATTAAAAACTGACAAGCCGTTTGAACACATGATGTGAAATCACTTAATCAACCTGCTGGATTTTCCAAAAGTTAAAATATTTATACTACTTTGGCACATTGCTCTTAACTTATTAAGGTGGCTATTAGTGAGGGTCATGATAATCAATTCAATTGAGCAGAAGTGACATTCTTACTTCGATTCGTCCAAATTCATGTGAGTTCCAGTCTGTTCAGCCTGTTTCTGTGTAGCACCAAGCAGTAGACCTAAACCTGGATGTGCTTCTGGGTTCTGCCTCTAATGAAAACGGATGAGTGTAAAATGCAACCATTGTTTGTAGTTTGCTGCCACCTAAAGAAACTGATGGACATTATGAACAATGCTGGGCATCCTCTGCACACGGCCATAAACAATCAGAAGAGTCTGTTCAGTGACAGGTTGCTTCTCCCCAAGACAAGAACTAACAGACTTAAAAACTCCTTTGTCCCACACGCCATCAAACTGTTTAACTCCTCTCGGGAGGGGAGAGGGAGGGGAAACAGGAGGACAAAGGAGGGGGGAACAACTAAGCTGTAGTGCCTCTTCACCTCACTGTACAATACCTTGTGCAATACTTTTTGTAAATAGTCAACAGTGCAATAGACTCAATACTTGAAATGTGCAATTCACTTGTATTTTTATTTTTTATTCCTATTTATTCTATTTATCCCCTTTGTATATTTTATTTATATTTGTCTCTGTATTTATATATGTGTGTGTGTGTGTGTGTGTGTGTGTGTGTGTGTGTGTGTGTGTGTGTATATATATATATATATATATATAACAATTCTGTAACTGTAACTTCGGTCGTTGCTGTGCTTTTTGGAAGTCGAATTTCCCAGAGGAACCCACCCGAGGGATTAATAAAGTTCTATCTTATCTTATCTCTTACCTACTGAGTGAAAAAAGAACTGAAGTTGTAAAAAGTCAGTATTCCTAATGATAGGCTTCGTTTTGTTTCAGTTTCAGTTCACTATACAGCTCATCAAACTGTTTTCCCTTTACGTTTTGATATAATAGCTTTTTAGTACTACTGAGACACATACTGCCTTTTTCTTCCGTTAGAGTAATATTTTCTTGAGCTGTGTAACTGGATTTGTTCAAACATAGAGGTAGTTTGGATTCACTGACACAGGAGCCATACGCCCTTTCTGCAGTTTCTATGCTTCCTTAGCTCGTTTATGTCGCCATTGTTAATCCTGTCCTGTGCAAAGAAAAGCCCAAGCTACACTTGTCTGACTGACAGAAGGTTCAAGAGAAGGACATTTGCTCTCAACTCTTTCCCTGTTGAAATGTTATTCCAAGCAAGTGAGTTTCCTACAGGGTATGGAGGGTTAGTATGTGTTAATGATTTCAGTGTCATGCAGGGGAAAGTAGCATTCAGTGGAAGCTTCTCGGTGATTGTTTTAAATCCAAATATGACCCTTATTTGTGGCGCATGTTAGCATACAGTCAGCTCAGGAGTTAGTATCAGTCATGTGGTTGTCACGAGGTTGCGCACAGCATCACCGGCAAGAGGGCTTGGTTTGAGAGGTTTTTGGCATCTGTGATGTGATTTACAACCATCCACCCATGTACAGTAAGAAGCTGCACTCACAACCGTGGGCATCAGCAAGTTGGTGAAATTTAAACAAAACAGCATTACATCTGAAACTCTCTTATTGTACCCAAAATACAAATTTTAGTGATTACATGTGGCTTCATTAATTATGTTCAAAAGGATGAATACATAACGCAAGTAATAACTTTATAATCAGTCAGTGAATGAAGGAGCTCAAGAGTGCAAATATAGTTGCAATAAAGTGACAAATATGCCCTTTTATGTCAAACAAAGACCGAAATAAGTGGCATCAGTGTGAGGATGAAAATGAGCGATCCAACCTCACACTGCAGATATCAGGGCAACGCACAGTGGGGGGGCGGGGGAGGGGGGTTGCAGTCTGCGCGCACAAGAGGGCTAACAACGCTGTGAGTGACAGAATCCACCCAAACTGAGGAACAGCTTCTTCCCCAGAGCTGAAGCCTGCACTGTTTGCACTATAATATAATATAATATAATATAATATAATATAATATAATATAATATAATATAATATAATATAATATAATATAATATAATATAATATGTTGCTATTTAATGTTTTTTGTTCGTGTTGCAGCTGCTCTGTGAGCCAAGCTTTCGTTGTCTAAATTCAATGGAAATATATCTCTGCACCACACGATGGCGATAGATTCTCACAGTCTGTGCTCTGCTTCCGCCACCAGTCATCTTTAAATCTTTTTTTTATTCAATGAAACCTTTATTTAACTCGCAGCATTACTTAAAAAAATCATATTTAAATACAAAAAAAATTACATGAACGACAGTAGTAGAAAATTGATAAAATAACACCAAATAAATATATTTACAAATGATAGCAACATCAATGGAATAAAACCATGAACACCAGCAGAAGGAGAAAGAGGCCTGTATCTACATTATTACTCTGGCAGCTCTCAGTCTCCATACAGACAGGACACGTTGCAGCGTAATTGCAGACAGGTGCGTGGGCCTGAGCTCCGCCCAGGCAGAATGACGAGTGGAAGAAAGCAGCAACACAATAAACATATGTAACCTTGCGGAGCCGGCCGGGCAGACATCGAGACCGTGACAGAGTGCAAAACTTTTATACTTGACAACACACACAAAAACCCCCACACACAACAAAAATCAGAATTTTTGTGATTTGGATTTTTATTTAAAGGTGAAACCTTTTTTCTTTTCTTTTTTTTGCCAGATTCGACATTTTGATTAATTTCATTGAAGTATACTTTAGTTTTTTTGTTTTACTTTGATGCTATAATAGATGTTTAGAAAATTCAGTTATATTTAAGATTATATAGCATCATGGCAAAACAACAGTCTCCTCAAGCTGCTTTATACTGTAAGGTGAAAACACTACAGAAAAAGCCAGAAAACCCCAACAATCCAATGATCCCCTTTGAGCAAGCACTGGGCGACAGTGGGGAGGAAAAACTCCCTTTAGGAAGAAACCTCCGGCAGAACCAGGCTCAAGAAGGGGCGGCCATCTGCTGCGACCGGTTGGGGGTGATGGAAAGAGAATAGAGGGAGACAAGATGAAGTATACTTCTAATGGCCTATTCCAATTGGTGGTAATACATCATAAGAATTGAGGAAAGGTGGTGTTGATGGAGACTCTGGGGAAGGCCTAGTCAAGCTCAGTTTTAAGCTTTTCAACTTCATCAATCATTCACACTCAGAAATTAAAGTACAGAAATGTACCTATAGGGGTACAATGGCTTGTCACTGGGGTGGTACCCTCTAAGGTACCGTTCTGTACCCTAAACTGTGGGTACTGATTTGTACCCTTGTAATTTGTACCTTTTACATGTCAAACCTGTACTTTAAAGGGCAAAGTTGTACCCTTAGTATAAAGTACAAAAAAGAACCCTTAAAAGGAGTACAAAAATGTCTTTCTAAAGGTTCAGTATCTAAACACAGATTTCCTACATTTTTCCTCTCAAGATTTGAAAAATTGAAGATACAAAGTCAAAAATACTTGTCACATTTATTACCTTCTTAAATACATTGCTTAACTGTTACATACAAACTGTTATCAACAGAGTATGTGTCATAAGCTGCAACATCAATTTCCTGTCCAGGTTTTAGCAACGTCCATTCACTATCAACTCTAACACTGTATGAATGAAAATGGTTGTCATATAACAGAGGAATGAGAATTTTTCCACAAAAGACCCACATTGTGTCAATATTAAATATGTACTTAATTTGCCAGAACAGAGGAATCTTCTCTGAATGCAGTACATCAATGACAAACACATCTCTTACACAGTATTTGACACTGTTCACAATTACTTCTGACACACGCTGGAAAGCTTTCTTAGCACTATCAACTTCAGAAAAGCCACAATAGACTGTCAGTGCTTGTTGCAGTTCCAGTGGTAATGACAAAAATGGTGTAGTCACACTTTTTCCAAAAACATTTTCAAATTCACCAAGTAAACTTTTGTTAGAAAACTCCCAGCACTGTCTGAACTGATGTCTGTTGCTCAAAGTTGTAGCAATGTTCATAAAATTTCTACAATTGCGGGACAACGTTTTGAAATACTGGTGCTTACTTTCAAATCTCATACACCATAACAAACGTAGAGGGCCGAACATTTCAATCAGTCTTGCATAGTGGATTAAATAATGACACTTTGGTGTAATTACATCCCCAAATACACTTTTCAGTTTTGTGAGAAACTCATGGACAAGCAACTTCAACAATAAAATATTCTCTTTTCGCACTTTTTTAGCCATTACAATCTCTGTTATTTCACGACATAGAAGAAAAACATGCCAATATTTACAATTAGGTGGCACACGGTCTGCCATCAGAAATGGCAGCAATCTGAACAGGCACCACTTTTGAGATGCTGATCCAACAATACCAACACTCTGTAGTCTTTCTGATAACTGTACTGGTTTGTTTGTTTTGTCATTCTGACCAATGGGCATTTTTTGCAATTCTTCATTGATCTCTCTAATTGTAATATGCTTCTCAGTGTGGGCTTTACAAATCACTAGTTTCATAACTAGAGGAACTACACCTTCCAACAGATCATGCATTACATCAGGTGGTAAAGCTTGTGTAACACTGAAATAACTCAGTCTGTCAAAAGGACATGAACTATTTACACCATATATTGTTTTATCATCCGGAAATTCTTGGATTCGTGCAAGATGATACTGGTGAACCTCTGATGTTCTTAAAACAAAGCTTTCTTCCTCAAAGGATTGTTTCATATCTTCATAAGAAGCCATGCAATACCGACAAATTCTACCAGTGTTAAATGACATAGAAAAACCACCAATCATGTGAGCTGATAAATTATCACAAGATAAAGTTGCAAGAGCAGCATGAATAGTGTGTTCAGTTTTATCAATGGTAAAAGTAAAGCCATCAGTGGAAAGTTTTTCCAAATCATCAAGCAAAGGTTTAAGGATAACATGCCAACCACACCGCTTAACGAAAGAATAGCGTACCAATAACGCTAGATGAATGTGCCTCTGCTGAGAAGTGTACCTTTTGTCCAAATTGCCTACAGTGTAATAAAATGCACTAAGTTTGTGTTTGGATCATTTAGATCCTAGAGGATTAAGTACTTCAAATTCATCCTCATAAAAATGGAGTCGCAGTGCATTTGGGTTATCCTTGAAGAATTGATGATGTCTGAAGATTTCTCCATCAGAGTAATCTGTTAGAAATTCATCAGTTTCCGAATTGCCACTTGAAAAAATGTGATCTTTTATGTCTTCATGAGAAAGATAATTTTTTAGCACCTTATCAACAGGCACATATGAATACGAGCTAACTGTATGACCCACAGAGTCTCTTAATTTGCAATGAACAGGCTCTGTCATGTTGATCTTTGATTTGCAATGTTCTTTGACTAAATAAGGAGATCGAATAGCTGTTGAAGCCTTCTCAAAAAATTCATTTGAATGCAGGACATTTTTAACCTCTGGACACAAAGACACGTCAAGACCCATTTTCTCTAAATGATATGCTATAAAAGCATCGTAGTTCTCCTTGAAAAAACACATCAGAAAATTTACGTCTTCCACAATTTCTTCCTGAACAGAGACCGGTAAAGAATTTTTCTCTCTGCACTTAAGAATGAACTTGAAAAGATTGTCTCTGAAATTTATCAAAAATTCATCCCAGGATGGAGGGGTTTCAATATTTTCAGTTATGTCATTTGCAAATTCATTTGGGTGTGGACTGACTACCTCCTGCTCATTTTCATCTAAGTCTTTATGGGGACACAACACTTGCTCTCTGTGTTTCCTATACACATGTCGTCTGAAAGATTCATATTTTTTGAAGGAAGAACAGCAGTCACTGAGTCCACAGGTTATATCAAAATTGGCATCATGGGAATGAATAAGTCCTATGTGCTGAATAAGCTTTGTCAAACTAAAGGTTCTTCTGCCACATTTGGAGCACTGATATGGCTGAGGCATGGTGGTCAATACAGAAGATTTATTTGTCTGGTGACTGTGATTGGCAGAGGCCGGTCCTCACCCTCATCTATTTTCACAATGTACTTTTGGAGAAAAATCAGGGTGTTCTTCAGATGTTTTGGATAAGCAAGGTTGAAGACAAAATACAAGCAGAAATAAGAGATGATTCCTTCAAAAATACACGAGCTTCTGCACACTTCACTGCCATCCAACTTCACAATGTTTGGAGCGCTTCTGGAGAACACTGGTTTCCAGTCTTCATGAAGTAGCTGAACAGTTGGATAGGGGGTTTTCGGATGAACCTTTGAAGTCAAAAGAGAAGGTAGAGGAAAGCAATATCTTAGTCTCTTAACAAAAGATACATTTGTTTTCCTTTTATATAGACTAAATATTTTAATACACACACCTCTCCAAGTATGACAAAGAGATCCAGTTTCTCCTTGAAGACGTATGGCAGGAATAAAAGTGCAGCCCTTGTGTCAAGATCTGCCAAAAAAACAACAAAACACAAGATCACCCATGCATTTTATCTGGCATTTCCAGTTACCTATAAAAATTATATAAAATGGAAGCCTTGAAGTTAAAAAAAAAAAGCAAATACCTGGTAGGTCATCAGTGAGAGCCTCCTCTCTTGCATCAAGGTAGAGCTGGTAGAGTGGGGTTTTCCCTCGTGTAAGGCCAATCACCTTCGCTGGCTTACATTACCCGTTGTTGGTTGGATCCACCTGAGTTCGTTGCACAGCTACAAGTAAAAAATTCATTTTCAGTACAAAATAACAGTGTATGAAAATGAAATAATCTAAAGTTGATATTAATTATGTATGGTGCTGCATAATTATTTTTTTTATAGAATTTAACAACAATACTGTAAGAAGTTACATGAACATACAAAAAAAGGAAAGAGGGACAGATGAAGAAAGCAAGGTCAAGGGCAAATAAAATATACTACTATAAACATGTTAAATGTGACAGCTATTTCCAAGTTCAATTCAGCTTTCTGACTTACACCAGTAGGCATCCCTAAGAAGGGGTACTTCTTCAACACATCTTCCACAGGCATACCATTTGCAATTTCTTTCTGCCGCCAAGCAAACGTTTGCTGCATACGGTTATGAACCACCATGGTATCTGGTTGCATCTTCTGATATTGGCACTGTATGACCTTTAAGTGGGCGTCTATGGATAATAAATCCTCTCCTTGGACGCATGGTCCCTTGAAAGAAAGCAAGAGTGAGAAGAGAAAGTCAAAACAGATTAGAAACCCAACATAAGACTAAATATACAATTAGAGCTGACACGATCTGTGCATCACAAAGAACTCGTATCGGTTAAAGTTAACCGATACCATGAACCAATATTTAAAATATGGAAACTCTGAAATAATTTCACATAAAATCTTAATTGTTAACTTGAAATTTTAGTTTTGGAGTCATATTTAAAATGGGTTTTTTTTGTTTTTGTTTTTTAAATCTAGTTCACCCTCTTTTAGCGCCTTCCAATTAATAATTTTTTGTGAGGTAGAAGTATTAGCACTGGTACTTTGTATTAGCAAGTGCTCTAATCCAAGTATTGGTATTGTTTCGGTTTGAAAAAAGGTACAGTTGCATCCCTAATCCTTAGTTTTAGATGTAATAACAGAGGCAAGAACATTTTATAGCTCAAGGTGTCCCTCACACCAACCTGACAAACATTTCTCTGACTTGTTCGTTGACATTTATTAGGCTGCCCTCTCCTCGTAGAACCAAACTTCTCCTTACAACGCCTCACTGCCTCACTGTCGACTAGTGGTGCCCGCTCTGATTTGAATTTACGTCTCAAAGACATATGCCATGTGTGCTTGTTGAACAGAAACATAAGTTACTGTAAAAACAATCTACACAAAATACACCCAACAAAGAATCAGTAAACATATGTTACAGAGTATAGCATGGTGGAAAAGGATGGAGAGAATCCCCCACTAAGCTTTTGGGTTGGCATTTCTTTAGATTTTGTTTTGTATTAATTGCATGCTTTGGTGTTTTTTTGTGTTTGATGTGAGGTGTGGGCCACACCCATGTGGGAGTGGAGATTCTACTCTAGTCCAGCTGCCAGCTATTTGGAGTTGAATACAGGGAGCAGCTGATTGGGGAGGATTGGAGCCCTTCTCTATAAAGGGGAGAGGAAACAGGAAGTAGGGGTTGTCGTTGTTTTTTTTAGTAGGACACTGGTGAAGCAGGGAAGCCTCGAAGATCCAGGATGAAGTGTGCACATTTTAATGGAAAAGATTTTTAACCTGGCCTGGTTTTGCTTTTAAAATAAACTGAGGATGTTGGAGGGAGGACTCATTCTTATTGGGATGTGAGTGGATGTGCTGGAAGGCAGGAAAACAAACACTGGACTGGAGACTCTCTGTGCCCCTGACAAGGAAACTGGACCAGTTTTGGGGAAGTTCCAGCTCCCAGGATGTGATCTGGAGACCCAGCCTCGAACGAAGTCAGGCCTGAAAAGGCTAACAACCCTGACCGCGGTGGCTTTGGGCCTTGGATTCCTGGCCAGAGTTGTGTCTTCAGCCAGTAGTTTTACCCGGAGAAAGAACAAATAAATCTTGTGTAACCCATTACAGTGTGCGTGTGGTGGTTCGTTACTGGTCAATATTAGAGCTACTACTTTCTTGTACGGAGGCCATTTTGGGCCTTACGTAACACATACTTCATACAAACCTACTGAGAGGCTACAGATTGTCTTACTAACAAAACAAGATCGAAAAAAGCTTCACTTTTACTTTGTAATCTTGAAGGAACCTTATGCTAATTTTAAATTTAACTTACATAACCATTTCCCTCATGATCCTTGAGGAAAGGATACTTCGTTACCAGCGTCTTCACAGCTTGCACATATTCAGAATTTGTGGGATACCTGTAATATCAGAAGAAACAGAAGTGTTAGAGCAACTGCTGACAAACAAACTTTATCAAGTGTTAGTTATTGTTTCTTAGTAATGTAGCGTTTATTTTCAATATGACAGATTCAGCTTTTTCTAAAGCAACAAGCTAACATTACCCTGATTAACTTACATAGTATACTGTGCCACAGCTTCATATAGAACTCTGATTATTGTGTGTCTGTCCCTTGGATTTTTATGGCACGGTTCTTTGTTGTCCAGTTTTAGTTGCAGATTTTTGGGAAATCTTGGAATTTCAAAAGAGGCTGGCAGTCTCAAAGTATTTTCATTGCTGTGAAAACAGTTAAGTGTTTGTTTTTATTGCATGAATTGAAGTATAAAACACTACAGTAACAATACATATGGTAGAAACAATGATCATATTAACTAAATCCTAAAAGTGCATAACGGCCAACATGTATGCTTCAGACATACTAACTTCATTATAAATAAGAAAATACCTTATTGAAGTTGACGAAGTAGATGGTTGCCAGTCTTCTGGAGAGACAGTCTGTAGAGTCAGACTGACTGAAGATTCCTTCATCCTTGACACAAACTGGTTGAATTTAACCTGCTTTTTGAAGGATCCTTGGAAAAGGTATGCAACCATAGTCTCAGTAAGACCGCAGTCAACTGTGTCACCATCAACCTCATTGTCTGCAAGATAAATGGTAGTACAAACTCTAAATTCAATGTAAGGATATTTATCACCACATTTTTACATGGGTAAAAACCGTATATCACACACATTAAAACCTTTTGTACAACTTCTTTCAGTTCAAAGAAATATTCATTTAAAAAAAATCAGTAAATTAAATAAAATAAACCAAATCTTTAGAGTGAATCCTCTCGATATGCAAAGTTTTCATTTTTAAATTTAGATGTTTGTTTGGGACTACTGGACACAGGAGAGCAGAGTCTGAGCATGCTTTTGTGCCCTTTCAAGTTTGGAAGAAAAAAAAGACTAGAATGCTGTAATGTGTTAATATTCACTACTAAGGTGACTCCTTTCTCCAGATTTCCGACAGTTTCTGCCGTCTGTTCTTTCAGACCGATTACTTATAGTGATAACACCGTATTACAAGCTCAGATTACATGCTGAAAAAGTTCCCACATTGCTTAAAACGCGACTATCAAACCCCAGCTGCGACACCCTTGTTATATTTTAAACAAGTGCGGCGTCAAGATATTTCCTTTAAACGTTATTATCAGCTGCCCATGTGTGTTAATGGCCTTGGAATGGATGTAAAAACGTGATTTTATTAAACCATTAATACACTAACGGTAAACTGCATTCAGCTACCAGGGAATCAAATTTCGCGCCGGTGTTCCAGATCTACTGGCGTTTAGATCAACTGGCGTTGGTCGAACAGATGTGTGGCAGTCTTGCGTTTCAGGAGCTGCTACCGACAAACCAGCAAAAAAACGCCAAATGTGTCATCTGTGACACTTGTGAGGTTATCTCAAACACACTCCGTCAGTCTTGATGCTGTTGAACAACAAAATGTTTAAAATGTGGCGAGTTTATCTGGTGATATCCTCATGCGCGACGCGATCGCGAAAACAGCAAACAAGTAACACCACGCCGATGTTGTTCACAGGACAGCAAGAGTAAACGATCGGGAGACTCTTGTCGTCGTTATCGTTCCGCTCGCACGTTTTATTTCTCCGGTTTCAGCGTTTTTGCTTCACAACTAAAGCGAGCAGTTTACTTTGTGCACTAACATGGAGTCGAGTCAACCAGCGCCACCTCTGGCCAAGTGCCACAGCCTACAGCCAGATCAACCTGTGACACACATCTGCACCACGTTTGAATTCGTGTCATGCACATTTGTACCTTTCAATTGTGTCTGTTTGTGCGTCATGCAAATAAACCTTTGAAATGAATGAAATGATATCATATATTCCTTATTGGCCTACATTTGTACAAAATTCCAAATTATATACACAAAGTCATAGACATCACCACTCCAATTGGTCATCATGATTTTGATATTCTCTTTTTCCATAACAATGAAATACGCCTTGGACAAATATGACACATCAATATTTCATTAGTGTTGTCACATCACATCCTGTAAGCATCATCTGCCTGTGTCCTTTCCCTGGAAATGAATATTTCCAGCCAATATTGGCAATCCATCAACATGGCTGGAGAGTTGGTAGTTATATACAGTCTGTATAAGTGTGGTTAATCTAATGAAGATTTGTAAGGAGACGGCAGTTACTGTGAATTCACAGCAGTTACACAGTGATTAGTAATAAACAGTCAGTGAGTGTGAGTGGATATGACTGTTCCCACCACTAACACATGGCCCTACGCTGTGTTCACTGCATCATTCCATGTTTGGCACTGATCACCACCTGCACTCATGTATATATCTATCTATCTACTTAGCACTTTTAATTCTTATTTTTATTTTCATGTCTATTTAAGCTTAATTTATAACAGTATGTTTGCACTGAAGCACCGCAGCAATTTCCTAATATCCTAACTCCTAACTAGAAGGGGGAATTATGTTAAAATGCTCTTCATAGACTACAGCTCTGCATTTAACACCATAATTCCCTCCACACTCACCACCAAGCTGGAGCATCTGGGACTCAGCTCATCTATGTGTCAGTGGATCTCCAACTTCCTAACTGGCAGACCACAGGCAGTAAGGATGGGCGGACATGTCTCAGCCTCCACCACTCTCAGCACTGGAGCCCCCCAGGGGTGTGTTCTGAGCCCCCTGCTGTACTCTTTGTACACATATGACTGTGTGGCCACTACCAGCTCCACCACCATCATCAAGTTTGCTGACGACACCGTCGTGGTGGGCCTGATCTCTGATAACAACGAGACGGCCTACCTGAAGGAGATTAGGAATCTGGAAAACTGGTGCCAGTGGAGAGAGTGGACAGCTTCAAATACCTCGGAGTTCACATCACGCAGGACCTGTCATGGTCCTGTCACATCAACACCGTGGTGAAAAAGGCCCGACAGCGTCTCTACCACCTCAGACGCTTGAGAGACTTCCAACTGCCCTCCAAGGTGCTCAGGAACTTTTACTCGTGCACCATAGAGAGCATCCTGGCGGGAAACATCTTAACCTGGTTCGGGAACAGCACCATGCAGGACAGACGAGCTCTACAGAGGGTTGTGCGGTCAGCTGAGCGCACCATCCGCTCCGAGCTCCCTGACCTGCACTCAATCTACAGCAGGCGGTGCTGGACCAAGGCCAGGAAGATCGTGAAGGACCTCAGCCATCCCAACAACAGACTGTTCTCTCTGTTGAGGTCAGGAAAGCGATTCCGCTCCCTGAAGACCAACACAGAGAGACTGAGGAGGAGCTTCTTCCCGCAGGCGATACGGTCTCTCAATCACACCACCACACAGTACTGACCCACACATATGGTTCTTACACACACACTGGACTTTCTGGACATTGTTTTTGCACAACACTGGTCACTATATTCTTCATTTCCGGTTAATACTTGTACAGCTGCTGTTATTGTGTATATATTTATTTATATTTAGATTTCTTCATACATTCTTATATAGTTCTATATTGTGTATTTTGTTGTACAGTTATTTCATTTTTAACCTTAATTTATATTTTATTCCTTCCTAGTTAAATTTACCCTTTTTAATTTTTCATATTTATTTCCTATCTTATTCATAGCCTTTTCCTTTTTTGTTCTCTTTAGGTCACGAGCAGTTGTCCAAGCATTTCACTACATATCGTACTGTGTATGACTGTGTACGTGACAAATAAAATTTGAATTTGAATTTGAATTTTTGAATTTAATGTTGTAAACCCGCTCAACATTTGGCAATAAAACCCATTCTGATTCTGATTCTGATATAAGAAAGTCAGTGACTCAGGTGTGTCGCTTGCTTTGTCATCTGTTTGTGAGACTGTAGGAGACGTAGAAATCTTTTGTTTTAAATCTTAGTTAGGAAGGTTCCTGTTTGAAAACAAGCACTTTTTGTGAGAAATGCAAGAAGTACATCTGCAGAAAGCACACCGTTACATTCTGTCCATCATGTGGACAAAATCGAAAATGTTGAGCATTGAAAAACTGAGAACGTTGGGCAAGTTCAAAAGAAATGTGTTTGTAAGAACGAAAAACCAAATTGTTCCTAAAATAGTTATGGAAAGTCTAACTGTTGTATGTCTGTGTTCTACATGTTTATCTAATCGAAAATAAAGGTGCTATTGTTTTATTGCAGTTTTTGGATAATTCTGAGTGGATTTACACAGTACGGGTCAAAATGACCCGCAACAAAATGTCATTTTTTTGTTCTTCAACATAATACAAGGGTTCATTTCCAAAACTTGCTTATGATCTTCAATTTGTAGCAGATCCACTATCACACAGCAGCTGGAGCAGTTTCAAATGGGGGTCAGTCCACTGCTGCCACCTGTGGCCAAGTGCCACAGCCTACTACTAGATTAACTTGTGACACATCTGCACCTGCTGCTATGATCACAGTGAGTAGAGGCTGAGTGGCTGCACTTACCCCGGGTACATCCAAATCTACCCACAAACATGTTGAAAGATGCAATGGCAGCAATGTGGATTGTCAACACTAAAAACAATCAGTAAGCAAAGACAACAGGGATCAATTTTTACTGTTTATTTAATACCCACAACATTTGTAGTCGCCTTCGGCACAGGGAAAGTCCACACACACTGTGTGGTACCACTTTCCACAGAAGGTGCAATCTGCAAGATTGAATGAGATTGTCAGAGTCATTGTCTGACTGTTTATTACTAATCACCTGCTGTACATTCACAGTAACTGCCATCTCCTTACAAATGTTTATTAGATTAACCACACTGTATATAACAACCAACTCTAAAATGTTTGTTCGCAGAGAAAAGACACAGACAGACTACGCTAACGACATGTGATGTTACAACACTAGTGAAATATTAGTGTCATTTCATTCTTTTCAAAGGTTTATTTGCATGACGCACAAACAGACACAGTTGAAAGGTACAAATGTGCATGACACGAATTCAAACGTGGTGCAGATGTGTGTCACAGGTTGATCTGGCTGTAGGCTGTGGCACTTGGCCAGAGGTGGCGCTGGTTGACTCGACTCCATGTTAGTGCACAAAGTAAACTGCTCGCTGTAGTTGTGAAGCAAAAACGCTGAAATCGGAGAAATAAACCGTGCGAGCGGAACGATAACGACGACAAGAGTCTCCCGATCGTTTACTCTTGCTGTCCTGTGAACAACATCGGCGTGGTGTTAATTGTTTGCTGTTTTCGCGATCGCGTCGCGAATGAGGATATCACCAGATAAACTCGCCACATTTTAAACATTTTGTTGTTCAACAGCATCAAGACTGACGGAGTGTGTTTGAGATAACCTCACAAGTGTCACAGATGACACATTTGGCGTTTTTTTGCTGGTTTGTCGGTAGCAGCTCCTGAAACGCAAGACTGCCACACATCTGTTCGACCAACGCCAGTTGATCTAAACGCCAGTAGATCTGGAACACCGCCAGTCCGAGTGTCAGGTGAACTGAACTTCAGGTAAGAAGTTATGACCTGCAGTCTATCTGGGTCAGATATAAACCAAGTTTAGGTGGAGTTTATTTTCGTTGTGCTGACTTTTTACCCTCAGTTGCAATAACTAGTACTGGTTCTAGCCAGCTTGACAGAGTTTATATACAGCTGGGTGGGTGCTATGACGTTACTGATAGTGAACTTTATTTTATTCATAAGGTTAGTTAGTAGAGTTGCCAACGGCTCTTTAAAAAAATGGAATGGTCCCTCATTCAGAGAAAATATTACACGTTTCGTATTGAGCTGAGAAGGAACACAGTTTGTCCCGGACTTTCGCTATAATGAAAAAAAGACACAAAGCTGGAGTTATTCTGTCGTTACGCTGCACAGCTGCCTCTTCTCCTCTCATCCTCTCCCCTGCCTCTCCTGTTGCTACTTCAATCATGAAACTGATCAATGATCAGCTGATTGGCTTTTCTCCCTTGTTTATTTATCGCCCACTTTGCGCCAGAAAGAGGAAACCAGCAGATGTCGCGCTAAACAACAGCAGCACATTTAAGCTTGATCAGCTGTTGTTAGAATTTATTTGATATTACTTTCTAGTATCAGCTGATGTTTGCTGGAGTCACAGCTGTAAAAGCTGCTGGTCATGATATCGGTTTGGATATGTGGTGAGAGGGAAACATGAAGATGAAACCAGGAGATGTCCTTACTGAATCATCAGAGCTGAACAGGTGATGGAGAAACAGGTTTACCTTTTAGTTCACATGAATGAGTTGAAGGGAAGTTATGAACTGTTTCTGAGACACAAATAACACCAGGATCCTTTTTTATGTAGCTGACAGCTGGCAACTGTGCAGGGGTGGATCTAGGAAAGTTTTGCCAGGGGGCCAGGTAGGGCATTAACAGGGAAAGGTGGGGCACAAAGAAATACTTTTCTTTCTTATTCTCATTTAAAATATCTAGCTTTTATTAAATAATTATCTAAATCTTACAACCAAAGTTTTTATCTGACGTAAAATGTATAGAAATCATACATATACCAACAAGACAGTGTACATCACTGTCACAACAGCATTTGTTTTCAGTCAAAGTCTTTATGGCTTTAATACCTGGTGGGCCGGTCTCTAGTCAAAATGCCTGATTTTCTGTCCCAGTCCAGCCCTGCAGGTTAATACTGGCAGTGTCACCATGCCAGCTGACTGTATTTCATCATCAGCCAGTGTTGTTCTTGATCAATATTACCAAAGTTTACCATAAGGCAGCATAGAAAGTATTTACTTGCTTTCAGGTTTTATTCAAATGTTAGTCTTTTCAGTTGTTTCCCCACTTTTTTCCTGTTTCAAAATCAAACACCAGTTTGTGAGAAGATTATCTTCTTTTTTTTAATAGGCATTGGTTTTGCATTGGCATTGGCTAATTTGTCAATTCTTTGTTACAAATGTTCGTATTTTAATATTCAAAAATGTTTTTGCCCAAAACATATGTGCACTATATGTCAGTAAAAATATTATGCAAATATTGCTGTCCTTGAATGCTGAGTAAACACTGACAAAGCACTGATTGTATCTCTTGTACTTTATCAACGCAGTATCTAAAAACTTTGCACCATAGTGGTTAAAATCTCATTCTAATAAGAATTAAAAGCGCATTCGGTTATTAGGTTTATAGGATTATTGAATTATGGTTAACGGTTGGTAGATTTTTTTTTTTAAAACATTATCTGCCAATTACATCTGCCACCCTTCTCCAAATCTGTGCCCCTACCTGGCCCCCCAACAAAAATTTTCTAGACACGCCACTGGGTCCGGGTGGATCTCCACCAGCAGCTCAGCAGGCGAATCCGAAAACTGACACTGACGGCCAAACTCGCAGCGGTGCTTGGAGTAAGCATAAGTGGACCTGGACCTCACCGGACCTGGAGTACCTGATGATTAAGTGCCGGCCATTCTGGCTACCGAGGGAATTTACAGCAGTGATTATTACGGCTGTTTACATTCCCCCACAAGCCGACACTGACCGAGCACTCAGGGAACTGTACAGCGCGATCAGCAGTGAGGAAACCGCACACCCAGAGGCAGCGTTTATCACAGCCGGAGACTTTAATAAGGGAAACCTGAAGAAAGTCTCACCCAAACTCCACCAACACATCCATTTTAACACTCGTGGAGACCGGCTACTCGACCACTGCTACATCTCTTTCCGGGATGCGTACAAAGCCCTCCCCCGCACCCCATTCGGCCAATCAGATCACCGCTCCATCCTGCTCCTGCCCGCCTACAGGCAGAAGCTGAAACAGGAAGCTCCAACCCGGAGGGCGGTGCTGTTTTGATCACGCGGACTGGGAAATGTTTCACGTGGCTGCTAGGGACATTGACGAGTACACAGACTCAGTCTGCGGATTTATCAGGAAATGCGTGGAAGATGTCGTCCCATCCAGAACAGTTAAATCCTTCCCAAATCAAAAACCCTGGATTAACGGAGATGTTCGCGCGGCACTGGCGGCACGGAGCACCGCCTTTGCCTCCGCGAACACATCGGACTACAAACACGCACATTACCAACTCCGGAAGACTATCTAAGCAGCCAAACGTGAGTACAGGGACAGGGTGGAGCAACAGTTCGACAACCCTCGGAGTATGTGGCAGGGACTAAACACGATCACAGACTTTAGAGGGAAAACCAGCACACCGCAGACCACGGCCTCTCTGTGTGAGGATCTAAACGTATTCTACGCTAGATTCGACACAGCGAACACCATGAGACCGGACAGTGTGCGCACCGCGGATGACGTCAGTGCGCACACTGTGTCTGAGGAGGATGTGCGGAAGTGCTTCAGGAAGGTGAACGCACGCAAAGCTACTGGTCCGGACGGGATTCCCGGCCGCGTCCTCAAGTCATGCGCGGCTCAGCTGGCTGCAGTGTTCACGCACATCTTCAACCTTTCCCTCTCTCTGTCTGTAGTCCCAGCCTGCTTCAAAATGGCCACCGTCGTCCCTGTACCCAAATCCTCCACCATCTCCTCATTGAACGACTGGCGACCTGTAGCCCTGACCCCCATCGTAAGCAAATGCTTCGGTCACTGGACCCTCTACAGTTCGCATACCGCCACAACAGGTCCACTGATGATGCCATAGCCTTGACACTACACACTGCCCTGTCACACCTGGAGAAGAGAGACACGTATGTGAGAATGCTGTTTGTAGATTACAGCTCAGCATTCAATACCATCGTTCCCTCGAAGCTGGACAGGAAACTGCAGGATCTAGGACTGAGCAGCTCCCTCTGCAGCTGGATCCTTAGCTTCCTGTCTGACAGACGCCAAGTGGTCAGACTGGGCAGCATCACCTCATCCCCCATCACACTGAACACTGGTGCCCCACAGGGGTGTGTACTGAGCCCTCTCCTGTACTCACTCTACACCTACGACTGCACAGCCACTAACAACTCCAACATCATTGTGAAGTTTGCGGACGACACTACAGTGGTGGGTCTTATCACCAATGGTGATGAGACGGCTTACAGGGAGGAGGTCAGCGCCCTGACCCACTGGTGTCAAGACAACCATCTCACACTCAACGTCGCAAAGACAAAGGAGCTGATAGTGGACTTCCGGAGGTGCAGAGAAGTACACACCCCCATCACCATCAACGGCGCTGCTGTGGAGAGAGTGAGCAGCTTCCGGTTCCTTGGTGTACATCTGGCTGAGGATCTTACGTGGTCAGTACACACAAACAAAACAGTGAAGAAGGCGCAGCAGCGCCTCTTCTTTCTCAGGAGACTGAAAAGATTCGGCATGAGCCCCCGCATCCTCAGGACCTTCTATCACTGTGCCATTGAGAGCATCCTCACTGGATGCATCACCACCTGGTATGGCAACAGCACCGCCTACAACTGCAAAGCTCTCCAGCGAGTAGTGCGGTGCTCTGAACGGATAATTGGAGGTGAGCTTCCCTCCCTCCAAGACATCTACAGGAAGCGGTGCCTGAGGAAAGCGGGGAGGATCATCAAGGACTCCAGTCACCCCAGCCATAAACTGTTCAGACTGCTTCCATCAGGAAGGAGGTTCTGCAGCATCCGGTCCCGTACCAGCAGACTGAGAGACAGCTTCTTCCATCAGGCCATCAGACTGCTGAACACTTCATAGACACCTCAGCTTCACTACTGGAACTTTAACATTATGCACTCCATACTGTACAGTAACGCCACTGTTTTGCACATGTCTCAACTCTGTATATTTTTATATATTTTATTTATTGTTGACTCTATTTAATTTGTAAAATATGTGTACACACACACACACACACACACACACACACACACACACACACACACACGTAGAAAAATATTTAGTATACACATCCAGAAATGCATATACTATTATATATTGTACATATATTTATTAGTTTCAGATGTAGCCATTCTTGTATTTTGCTTGTTTACATTATTGTATTTTGCACAACTCTGTTGCTTGTGAAGCTCGCACACAAGAATTTCACTCACATGTGCTGTACCAATGTACCTGCACATGTGATGTGACAATAAAAGTGATTTGATTTGATTTTGATTTGAAATTATTTTTGGAGTGGCACAAATAATTTGTGTGGCATCAAATTTGATGCAGAACAGCTGATTGTTCTGTAAATAGTTTGAAATGTTTATTTAAAAAAACGCCTTGGCTGCATTTTAAGTAAACAGCTGCAAAAAACTTTGTTTGCATAGATCAGTTACTTTTTTGAAGACGTAATTATATAATTAATTGCCCAACATTGGTCATTATATACTGTATTTTGCAGACAGAGAGTTACAGGACTCTCTCCCAGACCACAGACTCATACTCATAATACAAGTCAGAGCTTTTTTTTTTTTTTTTAAAAAAGAAAGTTGCGTTTTCAAAATTGGAGTTCAAGTTATTTTTACTTCCAATAGTGTTAACATACTACACAGGTCATGAACAAGTTTTTTTTTAAATTTTTGTTGTAAGTGGGCTAAAGGAGTTAATTAAAAAAAAAGTCTAACATAAATTTAAATGTTGTAATTTGATTATTTTAATAAACCATGTAACTTGGATGGATTCAATGCTGACGTGACCACAGTGCACACGCCTGCTGTTGCTCACAGTGGTCCAAGGGACCGCTCAGAGAGTTTGTGTGTTCGCTCAGACACATGAAAAATTAGAGGGAACATTGGACCCAAGCTTCGCCCCCACAACAGGGTCCTCAACCGTCCTGGAAGAAAGTCTAGTGTGGTATTCTACTGATCAACTGAGCATGCCACCTCTCCCAGTTTGTGTCCATAAACCTCTTTGTGTGCTCCCCTGTTGATCTTCTCTCATTCCTACACTGCTCTTTTGATGGTCATGTGATCTGTACACCTAAATACAGCCCAGTTATTGTTGTTGTTCACACCTGACGCCTGGGCTCATAAGTTGTCCTCAATATCTTGCATTTCCATCCCCCGTTTCTGACTCCCTGCCATCTGTCTTCTCCTTGATATTCTTCTATAATGAAACCTGCAATCATTGCAATCACCAATGAGTCAGCTGAATGGCTAGCTTATCACTTTAACTGAAACACTGTTCAGTCTCAACTTTGCAGTTACTATTTTCATCATTTATGTTACAAGCATTTGTAAGTGCAATTTGTTTGGAGGCACAATCGTCTGATTTTTGTGTGTGACAACATTTCTGCATCTCAAGAACGGTTTAGTTTGGACTACTTGCACAATTTTGCGCTTTAAACTGACCTGCAGTTTGGTTTGGCTAAAAACTTCAGAGCAGACATTTGCCCAAATTTCTGGGCGCTTTCTTGGGTCAGCACAGCTTCTCAGTTTAATATATGAAGTGCCAGATCTTTTTGCATGTCCACTTAATTTCAGAATTTAAGAAACAATCCATGTGACTGAGGCCTGGTATCAGCTTGGCATCCTTTCATCTCTCTAGCCTTTTAGTTAATTATGCCTTACTAAAAACGTGTAAAACAGAGAGCACAATCTGTGATTAGGTATTGAAACAGCTGTTTACTCCCCAGATGTTTGTGTCCTCAAAGAAATTCCATTTTGATTTATGTGAATGTATTGTGCAGGTACTTTCTCTGCTTCGCCCTCATTGCTTGCTTTATCTGAGAACATAATCTGCCTTCTTTTAGCTTGGGGTAGGCCTCACTTTATGTTTTAAATTAAAACGCTTGAAGACAAAGTGAACTCTGGACAAGCGTGCGACCTAACTGAAGTCCAGGTGGGCTTGTTGATAATCACATTTTCACACTCATCTCGGGGCAGACCTGTGGTGTTCTGGTGCCAACCTGTCCCCTCCGTTTTTTGAGTGCCCCCCCCCCCCCCCACATATAAAAAGAGACGGTTTATTTTATAATATTTTAGACAACAGCATATAAAACACCATTTGCTTGCACGTGTGTGTGTGTGTGTGTGTGTGTGTGTGTGTGTGTGTAAAAACTGAGATGTTCAGAGGTCTTGCTTCATGGTATCGAGCAGCTCACACAAAACAGGGTCTTTGTATTTTAATGTAGGTGCTGATGTAAACCACAATTTTCAGCAAACATCTATCAGGTCATTGCACTTTTCTTTATTTTTAAAGCTTAAGTATGCGTACATGGGATATATTAAAAACTGACAAGCTGTTTGAACATATGATGTGAAATCACTTAATTAACCTGCTGGATTTGCTAAAAGTTAAAATATTTATACTACTTTGGCTAATGGGTTTTGCACATTACTCTTAGTTTAGTAAGTGGCTATTAGTGAGGGTCATGATAATCAATTCAATTGCGTAATGGGCTGACTAAGTATTTCCAGACTAAGAGAAAAAGTCAGTGAACATATCCGTTGGTTTAGGTGTAGGCTTAATCCATTTCTGAGAAAACTGAAGAGCATAAGTGAGGGTTAGTATGTGTTAATGATTTCAGTGTCATGCAGGGGAAAGTAGCATTCAGTGGAAGCTTCTCGGTGATTGTTTTAAATCCAAATATGACCCTTATTTGTGGCGCATGTTAGCATACAGTCAGCTCAGGAGTTAGTATCAGTCATGTGGTTGTCACGAGGTTGCGCACAGCATCACCGGCAAGAGGGCTTGGTTTGAGAGGTTTTTGGCATCTGTGATGTGATTTACAACCATCCACCCATGTACAGTAAGAAGCTGCACTCACAACCGTGGGCATCAGCAAGTTGGTGAAATTTAAACAAAACAGCATTCCATCTGAAACTCTCTTATTGTACCCAAAATACAAATTTTAGTGATTACATGTGGCTTCATTAATTATGTTCAAAAGGATGAATACATAACGCAAGTAATAACTTTATAATCAGTCAGTGAATGAAGGAGCTCAAGAGTGCAAATATAGTTGCAATAAAGTGACAAATATGCCCTTTTATGTCAAACAAAGACCGAAATAAGTGGCATCAGTGTGGGGATGAAAATGAGCGATCCAACCTCACACTGCAGATATCAGGGCAACGCACAGTGGGGGGGCAGGGGAGGGGGGGGGTTGCAGTCTGCGCGCACAAGAGGGCTAACAACGCTGTGAGTGACAGAATCCACCCAAACTGAGGAACAGCTTCTTCCCCAGAGCTGAAGCCTGCACTGTTTGCACTATAATATAATATAATATGTTGCTATTTAATGTTTTTTGTTCGTGTTGCAGCTGCTCTGTGAGCCAAGCTTTCGTAGTCTAAATTCAATGGAAATATATCTCTGCACCACACGATGGCGATAGATTCTCACAGTCTGTGCTCTGCTTCCGCCACCAGTCATCTTTAAATCTTTTTTTTTATTCAATGAAACCTTTAACTGTCCATCTCGCAGCATTACTTTAAAAAAAATCATATTTAAATACAAAAAAAATTAAATACATGAACAACAGTAGTAGAAAATTGATAAAATAACACCAAATAAATATATTTACAAATGATAGCAACATCAATGGAATAAAACCATGAACAGCAGCAGAAGGAGAAAGAGGCCTGTATCTACATTATTACTCTGGCAGCTCTCAGGCTCCATACAGACAGGACACGTTGCAGCGTAATTGCAGACAGGTGCGTGGGCCTGAGCTCCGCCCAGGCAGAATGACGAGTGGAAGAAAGCAGCAACACAATAAACATATGTAACCTTGCGGAGCCGGCCGGGCAGACATCGAGACCGTGACAGAGTGCAAAACTTTTATACTTGACAACTGTTAAGAGTTCAAATATTGAGGAAGGAGAGTAAAAACAACCATGGTCCAGAAGAGCTTGGTCAAACAATTGATTTTAATGAACACACGCGTGGGGGGAGTAGTCGGAGTTTCCTGTCACTCTGACTTTGCACAGAGTGTACTCAGAATCAACAGAATCAGCACATACACACTTAAGATTATAACAAGCATTCAATCAAAAGCATTTATTATAGATTCAACTCAGTTTAAATTGGTTATAACTGCACCTGTAACAAAGGCTAATTGGGTGCCAATATGTTTAAACATCTGAATGCAATATCAGTGCTGTAGATTATATTATTAATGCAATGGTAATGATGATGATTATTAACAATAGCAGCAAAATAATTTCCCTGATCTCCACACTCCCTCTTTTGACCCACTTTCCCTAAAAAGAGGGTCACTACACTTTACTTGTTTCATTTCTCTGACATCCATCCTCTGGCTCAGCAAATCAGACAACCTCATGTCATCTAGGTGGTCCAATAATAAAATGCCAGCTCCCACTTGAGAACACTCCATGCGTAAGATTAGGTTTTTTCTGCGTCCCTCTCTTGTGGTCCATCAGGCCTCGGGCCTCCAGGATCCTCACCCCCCTGTGGTCGCCGAGATCTTCTGCAAAGGAAACAAAACAGCTTTTCCTGCGCCTCCCTAACTTATGTTTGGGACTCTTTAATCAAAAGCATGATCCTAATTATGTTCTTGACTTGTATTTGTACACACACACACACACATATATATACTCTTCAACGTTACTCATCATTTTAAGCGCTGCTTTCACGTCCCTGCATGTTTCCTATTGCTCGCCTTATCTGATCATCAACATCCTGTACACAAAACTGTCGCTGCTGCAAGTGCCTTAACTCTGATCTAAAGTCACCTTTCACAAGAAAATCATTATAAGCGCCTATTCTACTAAAAGATCCAAGAGAGAACAACCATTTTAATCAATTAAGTTTAAGCATATAAGCAATTACTCATGCATACATTTTATCATAGCTAAATGCTGCCTAAAAACAACTCCTGTGTGTTAACACCAACTTCATTTTAACACTCACATTTCCTATGTTATAACCCGTTTTTGGTATAGCCTTTTTATTTCATTTTGCTCCTTACCCCTGGAGGGTCTTGGGTCGATTTGTGGCTATTTTCAAATTTTGATTACATGCCATTTGCACAGTGTTGAATGGACTATAGCCAAATTCTCCAAAAAAAAAAAAAAAGAAAGTTTGATATGATTTTATTTCAAAATTCAAGTCCGACTTCCTTCAATTAGCTTCAGTGGCTAAGCTACAAATAAACTTACACTATTGGGCTTAGGGTCGATTTGTGCCCCATTGAAAGCCATTATAAACGCTATTTTTCACTGCAGAATTATTACCGTT
The DNA here is from genome assembly GCF_057382185.1 of Mchenga conophoros. Classification (NCBI taxonomy): domain Eukaryota; kingdom Metazoa; phylum Chordata; class Actinopteri; order Cichliformes; family Cichlidae; genus Mchenga; species Mchenga conophoros. The sequence goes on along the minus strand of NC_140529.1, from coordinate 1,285,822 downwards.
AACATCTGGGTGACGGCTTAGGTTTCGTTTTTGTTTTGGACAAGAGGCCTTAGAATTGTAATTTTATTTGTCCACCGGGTGGCGCCCTTGCTCCACATTTGACCCGGGGCTGGAAAACAGCAAGAGCAACAGCGGGCTGCTTTGACAGACCTGCGGGAAATGAAGCCTCATTTCCGGCGTGCAGCAGCGGCTTCGCCCGCTGATCGGGCGGGACCATTTTCTGTCCCTAGGACCGTTAGAGTAACAATTTCTGCTTCAGTTTTACCATCTCTAAATGATCAAAAACCCCAAAAGTTATAAAATAATCCTAAAACCCATTTCAAATTAAACCTTAAATTCCCCCTTTTTTGACACATCTCATGTGTCAAACTAAAAATGCTCCACCCAAGCTTAGGAAATTAAAAGAAAAATACAGTTAGTCATATCATCCCTCAAAACACCTCAGCAATCCTCCTCTCAGGTATATTTGCTCCGACCCTGCAAACCTGTCTTTAAGGAATGAAATCCATTTAATCATCATGTCACATCTTTTCGAACTCCGGCTCTATCCACAGCCTGCATCCTTGGAACTTCCTAAAAACAAAACCTGAACTTCACATTCCATACTCAGTTTTCCCCTTTATGATCCAATCTGTGTTATAAAAATAAACTTAGAACAGTTATCAGTCATGTGTTTCTTCAGTTAATGGTAACATGAGTTATATCAAAAAAATGTTTCCCCTTTAGCATTCTCCCAACAATATACTATAATACCATAATCTAACCCCAGTCAATAAAACAGAAATTTTCTCAAAGCAAACATCAGCAACCCAAAATCAACATCGCCAGAATTAAGCCTTCCACTCCCCTTGCTTATGGCAAAAGCAAAGCAAACCCTTTCTCTTGCTGGCATGGCAAGTGGTTTGTCCACATTTATTCATCCCCACCTTCATCCAGTCACACACACATCCACACCATGTATTCACACCAGGTATTGCTAATAGTGGAGCCTCCCGCGCAAGTAATCAGATTCTCCACTCTCAGCAAAATGAGCTCATTCATTTGTTTTATTTGTCATAGTAAAATAGTTCTTTATGCTTTTGGACCGGATTGACTCGCTATTATTGTCCCGATTCGTATTTTGAAGAAAAGACAAACGACTACAAAGTCCCAATAAGGTGCGTCAAAACAAGGATTTTATTGAAATATATATTGGGGGGGGGGGGGGGGGGGGGGGGGGGAGAAGTAGAGCACGATCACTCAAACAGCGGCGATCTTCCCCGAACAATACTTGGGGTGTAACATACATATGATGACCAGTAATATGCGTCACCGCAGATGAAAAACAACATGCATGTTCCCCCCCCAGTTGTTCTGCAAAGCCCACCATGGCGTCCCTGGTAAGGTTTGAGAGCCTCAGCAAATTATAATGAACATAATTAATGCGATCAACATTTTTATTTGGAGTTATCCATAGGAACACACTTTCAAATCCTGCTGCTATTTGGTTAACTAATTTATATTCATCAGGAACTCCCCTGGGAACTCCAATCGAGTCAATCCAGGTAGGCGAGTCAGTTCTCGGGTCATAAATCTGTGTACCCGTTGTGCTTCTTTCCCTCAACATGCGTCTCCTACATCTGACTGTCAATGTACGCGTGTCATGTTGTGGAATGGCTTTTACCCTACTCCCTATTAGCATCAATGGTGCTCCTAACCGCACCATAGCACATGTCCCCACACTCCCCAAAGGAACATGCACCAAAAGGGTGTGATGTCCACAGTAATAATACAACCCACCTCTAGCCCATGTACCTATTATGGTGTTTGGGTCACTTACATTATTTGTGGTCCTTCCCGTGAGCGTCCTCTCACACCAACTAGGGTCAATTTCTCCCAGAGTGTATTTCACGGCGTCCGTAGAAAATTCAAAACAGGTGTAATTATTTTGTTTAGGTATGAATGAACCTGTCTGCGTACGCTTGTCAATTGGTGGATATAAACTTGACAGTGTGATGCAGTCACCCGTGGCCACAGCTTCTCTAGTTAATCTCAACATGCAATTATAACCCCACTCATCCTCTGGATACAGAGGCGCAGGCTCAGTAAACAAACGAGGTCTAGCTGTAGCACAGGCAACACAATCATCTACATGCTGTTCCCTAGCATTTTGAGCCACCCAATCCAGCCAGAGATTGCTGTCACTGAATCCGGTGGCACGTTCAATTAAATCTTTTCAGGCGAGTGTAGTCAACTGCAACTACCTTCCTATCTGAGTTTTGGTTAATTTTTATCAGTGATGTCCCATTGTCCCTTACTACAGGCCTCATTGGTTTAGCTTTACTAAGAAAATTAACTTTTATTAACCTTTTTGGATCTATCCCTACAGTTTCCACACCCAGAACTAAATATAAGGAATTTTGACGCCACCAGTTCCCCATTGACAAGGTCAATGGATTCTGGGCCGGACTATAATCTCTCTGAAGTTTTAGCTCATTCTCTGGCCCCTGCTCTGACGCCTCCCAATCTTCCCCAGTGTAACCTTTTACCTGATCCCAGTTCCGACACCAATTGGCATAAGGACGACTTCCCCTTTCACAATATGTGTTCACAGCATAATCCCAACACACCCACACATTAAATCCCCTCCAGCTACTGTCAGCTCCCTTACAGATAAAAACGTTGCACAAATCAAACGTGAATGAAGTGGTGGACCCATTAACATAGTCTAATTCTAGTCCACCATATATGCTGAGGCACTCATCCCTTTTACCTGAGACTTCACGCTTAACCTTCCTTGGCAACGCAATCAATTTGGACTCTGAAGCGGGTAGACCTCTGCGTCTGGGCAATTCACCTGTCTGCCAAAAAACAAAGAAACATTAGAACACTCACGCACGCCAACACCCCAGTTATTTTCCAATCTCCCCACAAGCCCATGGTTTTGGTTCCCCTACTCTCCTCTAACTCTAGGCTGGAGCCCCAGCCTATCACGCTTCACGCCTCTTTGGCACCTCCTCTTTGAGTGAAGAGACGCCCCGGATCCTTCTCTTCTTTCTTCGACTTCCCAGGTAGACTATTTGGGGATGAGCTTGTCTCCACCAAGCTCTCGTCTGCCACTGCACATTGAGACCAATGGAACCAGGTCTGGCCTTTCCCCTTCAACTGGACCGCTGTTGTGGTACGAGCGTTCACTTCAAATGGCCCCGTCCACCTCGGGTCTTTCCACTTTCGCTTGATGACCTTCAGCCACACCACCTTGGCGTCGGACCTGTCCACCGTGGTCACTCCTGCTGCAACCTGTTGTGTGAAACTAGACACAAGAGCTTTTAATTCTTTCCAATATTCTGCATGCGTTCTGTTACTTTTTATACTCTCTTCAGCCGGGACTGCCGTCCAGGGACCTGGAAACTGTCGTCCTGTCAACAGCTCGTACGGCGTGAAGCCTGTGGATTGGTTAACAGAACATCTTATGATCATTAATGCAATGGGCAGGGATGCGACCCAATTTAGCCCCGTCTGAGCACAAATTTTGTTCTTCAAATTTAGATTCATCCTTTCTACTTTCCCTTGGGACTGAGGATGATACACAGTTCCAAACGTGTGTTGCACCCCCAGCCTCTGTTCTGCCTCCGCCAAATCTTTGTTTTTAAAATGGGTCCCATTATCTGACCGAATTCGCTTGGGGAACCCATACCTCCTTTTAGACAGGGACTTTCAATCTGATCAGGTCCCCACTGGTAGCCTTCTCCTCAGCCAGTTGTAATCTGGAAAGCCCACCTTATATTTGCTCTCCCGAGAATTTGTCACCGCTGTTATTCACTGTTGCAGGCCTGCTTAGAACAAAAATGAGAAAAAAAAGAGCTGATTATTAGCTCAAAGCACCTGACAGGTTTTCTTTAAGTGCACTGTTACAAAAATAATGGGCCCCTTCTTAGACGTCCATGTTTAATAAAACTCCCTCTATTAAAAACAAAAACAACCCAAACCTAACTGACAGAATCAACCCATCTCCACAACAACCTCAAAAATCTTAAACAAAAAGTTGTGCCACCAGAGTCCTGACACTCCCAGGTCAACTCATGTAATTTCACCTCCTCAATACACCGAAAGTCTTGTTAAAACCACACAATTTGCACACAACAATCGCCCCCTTTATGCACTTTAACATACTTAGATTCAGCATAAGATAACCCCATTACAACAACGTATCAACACTAAACTATAAATTTCCTATCCAAATCTGCTATGCTTCCTCTCCTGAAAGAGAGGCGCACACACACACACACACAGTCATCTCTCAATAAGTTGCTGTGACAAGACAAATACATGTTCAAACATTACCACCTTGTTAAATTATTTTATTTCTTTCTACAGTGATCACTGGTTTTGATCACTCAGTACGAGGGCACTCCTAAGTCACTCTTTTAAAACTACTTCAATCACTTTTTCTTTTTTCCATAATTCACTCCCTTGTCATATAGCTTCTTTTGAGTTATTCCTCAACTTCAAACTCAAGTGCATTTTATTCTTTTTTTTTGCCTGTCCCGTTTGGTTCTTTGGCCATCAGAATTATTGTCTGAAGGCGAGAAAAGATGCCCAACGGATTTACTTTACCAAATTGACCATCCCAGCCTTGCCGTAATGGTCTATTTGATTCATCTTTTATGGTTTATTTTCACTCGCTTTGCCCATTTGAAGATTTAACAGATGAGAGAGCAGTTTGGTCCTGTAACTTTGTATTACAGGTCAAAAGACCCTCAATCCACACTGCGAGGATTGATGTTGTTCCTCGCGTTCTTTAACCGCATTGACGGCCACACTACTATTTTTTACTGTTCTCTTAAGCTTTATTTTGGAATCATACATTTCAATGACCTCTTCTAACTTTCTGTCTGCAGCATTGGCTTTGTCTTCGTTTTTTAGTATTTTCCTCGTAAAATTGCTGCATCTTATTTTTTATTTTTTATATTTTTTATTTTCACTCGCTAGATACGGGACTGACTTGAATGAGGAAAAGAAAAGGGAGAAAGGAAGAGGGGGGAGAAACAGTGGAGAAGAGGGACGGGGATAAAGGGCAGAAAAAACCTCGCGTTTTATGGTGACTCCTGAATTTCCTCCACTTCCTCCTCATCCTTAAAATACTCCGGATGAGTGTCCACAGCATTGTTCAGTCTGATGGCATCCTCCATGACCTGGACAACATGATACCATTAGAATGACATCATAGAATGAGGGGTGTGACCAGAGCCAGAAATGCACTCATTGATCCTTTTGTTGATTTATTGCTATCATACACTACTAATCAACTAATCGAAGTGCAAGTGTCACAGTCTGTTATTTATTCTCCCTCCATGCAAGGCAACATCTAGGGGTGGTGCTGTGGGTTCAGCATGGCTGGCAGCCATTGTTCAATCATGCCTCCCCTATTTCAGTTGGAACGCTGGGGCCTGGAGGAGAGAGCTGCGGACTGCCATGCACCATGAGCAGCCGATGGGAGCGAGAACAGTCGCAGTTCTTGCTTTTTCTGTTGGGGGAGGCCCAAATAGTGCCATTCAACCTTCAGCAGCAGCAGCAGCAAGGGGCTGTTTTTACAATGTCTGCCAGGTAATTCTACACCGACTGGGTAGAGGGCATCAGAGGGCCACTACTGCCATTTCTGAGGAGGACAGATGGAGCTGGGGGACAGGCCCTTCGCATATGCTAATGCAATAGCCAAAGACCACTGGAAATTAAACCAAGGGGCAAAATATACAGCCCAAGGCTGCGGTTCGCTCCTGCGTGTGTAACGGAGCAAAGGTGATTTTATTTTTTCCACAGTGTTTTTAAAGGAGGGAAACCTTCCTCCAAACGGACAGAGCAGTGGAGTCGCCAAGGGAAAGCACACAAATTAAAAACTGTGGAGCCTGCGGCTTAATTTGACTCAACATGGGAAACCTCACCCGGCCACGGAAAGGATTGACAGATTGATATTTATAGTTAAAAATATAAAATGAATTAAAACAACCCTGGCCAGGGGACAACACAATAAAAATCAATAAAACACAACATTAAAAGTCCAGTGGCGTCCGCCACGGTACACTAAAACAAAAAAAACAACTCTTTAAATGAACAAAAAAAAAAAAAAAAAAAAAAAAAAAAAAATCATGGAAAGAATTTCCACGTGATTAAATTGCTTTATTTTAGCATTATGCAATTCTGTTACTCCAACTTAATGCACTCAAGTCGGACCAACTTAATTAAAGATTGATTCATCAATGTATTTACTGCATTTTGATCCAATATATTTTAATAGTGTTGATCCAACAAAGAGTTTTGTTCCAACTCAATTCAGGTTTTCTCCAACTAATTTACTAAATTTGGTCCCAGCTTAAGTTAATTGAGTTAAACCAACTCATACAAATTAAGTTATTCCAACACAAGTCTTTAATGCTAATAGAAAACACTTTAATCACATGGAAATTCTTTCCATGATTATTTGAAGTTAATTTAAAGAGTAATTTTTTGGAGCATTTAACAAAGTCTAGAGTCTGGTTAACATACATTTCACTATTACATCTAAAAGGTAAATACAAATTTGTCATACACATCTTTTTGTTTTCTCCAATTTCTAGCAAATTTCAGGTTCAGTGAATAGACCAGACCAAGCAACATTGTCACTGCAAAAACTACATTGCCCAACTCACCCATCACTTCCACCCCCTCTAGAACAATCATAACATCCTGAGGGTCATCGCTGGCTCCGCACCCTCTGACCGAATGACACAGATTCCAAAGACTGTCTCTGCTATGGCAGTGGCCATGCTTTCTATCAACTTCCTGTGACAATAAAACAAACAAATTTAAAAAAAAGATAATGATTTCTCACTAATGTCCATTGCAAACAGTTTTAAAAGTACATCTGTTTTACATTAATGTAAAATACCTAAAAGCTTTATTCATTCAAGCCTTATAATAATGTAAATGTAATCAAAAATGACTGCCCGATATTTTTCCTCACTCAAGAGAAGTTCATTCAATACCTCAACAATGTTCTGTCTTTCAAAATCTTGAGTTGTGATAGGGGTGACTGTGGCACAGGAGGTAGAGCAAGTTGTCTACTGCTTTAATCCCTGGCTTCTCTAATCTGATACTAAAACTATCAATGGGTAACACACTGAACCCCAAGTTGCTCCTGATACATCCATTGAAGTGTAAATGTTACATAAAAATCTTGTATGAATGAGGTTGTTATAATGATATTATAATAATGATAGTATAAAACACTCAAGAATGCTGCGTGTAGTTAGGGCTGCTCAATTAATCGAATTTTAATCACGATTACGATCTGGGCTTTCAACGATCATTAAAAGTGACTGAGCCGATTATTAGCCCCTCCCTCGTGCTTTACTCTCGCGCTGCTCCGTGTGGCAAATCGAGCGCACCTCTTGTTTCCAACACGCGTCACAACAATTAAGAGGACCCGAGGGAAGCTCGGAAAGCTAAGCAGAAGTTATTTGGAGAGGAGAGTGACTGCCGTTGGTTGAAAAGAGGGGTAAAAAAAAAAAAAACAAAAAAAACTTCAGTGGTGTGGAAACATTATGGGTTCGCCGAGTCAGACATCGTGTGTAAACTTTGCTACGGTGTTGTAGCTGCACCACTGCAAAGTTCACTAAACAGATGTTTACATTTATTTCTTATATTGCAAACATTTGCACTGTTATCAGTATTTGCACACTATTTTATATTATTTGTTAAAGTCATTATTCAATACATTGTTATTGTTAACCTTTACAGTCAGAGCGGGCATGCTCCGTTTTGCGTAACTATTTTTAAATCCCTGTAGAACCGGAACCGCGTAAGCTAGCGCAATAATTTTTTGCATATGAAACCAGAGGAGTTGTACTTACATCTTATGCTATCAGCTTGTCCTAGGTCACGGTTGCAAAAATTGCACAAAACGCACTAGCAGGAACAAACACATAATATTCCAGAAACACGCTTTGCCGATTTGATCAGCTGTTCGCAACACTTCCCACATTGAAACAGACGTCAGCGCGAACTATCGCACGTCCGCCATTTCCTGCCAGAAACCCAAAGTGACGTCATCTTCGCGGAAACTGTAGTTTTTTTACTTGTAGGCCTTAAACACCTATACTGGTGTTTTTATAAGTCATGTTAGACTTTACTGAATAGTTTCTGGGATGCTTAGAACTCATATTGCACTGCTGGAAATAGTTTATTTTGATGCACATGCTGTTTTCTTTGCAAATTTGAATCATAGGATTGTTTTCCCTGCAGTATATAAAAATTGCTTTATCTCCAAAATAAAACTATGAAGGCACTCAAAATAAATTTCCTGTTGTTGTAAACTATTTTTTGCATTTAAAGTTTTGAGGGATAAACCTCTTAAATTTCTCCAAGTAGAAATATATGTAAAAAACGATTTTCAATTTTTTTGTAGTTTATTGCACTTTTTGCAATTAATCAGAATCAGAATACTTTATTGATCCCTGGGGGAAATTATTTTTTGTTACAGTGCTCCATTTTAATGTAGTTACTATGGACTTAATGCATACATATTATTAAAATATGGGCTATAACAGTTGTATTGATGTATAGCAACTTGAAATGCTCCCAATGGCACTATAACATGTAAAAAAATAATATAAGCTCTGGCGGACTTTGTTCTATAGTAGGTCTTAAAGGGTTAAATAAATATCGTCAAATAATCGAGACCTCAATTTCAGTGAAAATAATAGTGATTATCATTTTTGCCATAATCGAGTAGCCCTACGTGTAGTATCCAGTGAGAAACTTAAAGCTCTTACTTTTCCCATTTTAAAAGCTATTTTTTTTACAGCCACCGGTAATTTATAGGAAAACCCCATCCCCTGAAACTTTTTGCATGTAGTTCAAGCTTATCTTTGATCATCTCCTTAGTTAAGGATACAGGCAAGTTAACATACCAGGTAATCCTTCACCAGCTCAGGATCTTCATTCAGGTACACGCAAAGACCTTTGGCGATGTATTCTCTTCTGATTTCAACAGCATCAGTACACAGGGGGGGGGGGGGACACAAATATATACGGAAATCCATCTCAACGACCTAGCAGTGGGATTAAAGAACTTTTAACTGAATTACCAGGAATTTGTGAGAAATACAGAGGCTATTGTTTTACAGTCTTAATCTTTTCAAATAGTATTCATGCATTTTAGACAATTCTGTCATTCTAATATTGTTTTTTACTTTGTATTAATTTAATCATGCCATACCCCCAATTCAAGAAAGTTTAGATGATGTGTACATAAAATCAGAATGCAATGTTTTCTTGGTCTCAAAACTATGTCACTTACAAATGAATATATTAAATTTTTAACATGGGAATGTGATAATTTAAGAAAAATATTAGCTCACCATGAATTTGATGAACGGGCCTGCCAGCTCTCCAGACCTTTCACCACCTGATAAGATTAAACATTTATTATCTTTACAGGAGGGAACTGCAAGTCTAAGTTTAAGTAGAAAAATATTTAATTTAAAAAACAAAAAACAAAACAGGAAAACATATCTGTTCATGTTTTGTCTTTCCTCCTCAGTGTACTAAAAACACAAGTTGTTAAATAAACCACTCTCCATCAGTTGCAACTTACAAATTTCAACAACCCACACGTAAAATGTAAATTTATCACAACAGTCTCTGTGGTAGAGCCAAACTAGCTTATGTGCAGAGTTTAAGTTATAAACAATATCTATATTTGGAGTAGCTAAGTCTTTCATATTAGGCTATCATGCTAGCATGACATTGTGCTATATTCTTGCACTAATGTGTTAGCTAGCTATCCATCCATCCATCCATTCGCTTCCGCTTATCCTTTTCAGGGTCGCGGGGGGCGCTGGAGCCTATCCCAGCTGTCATAGGGCGAAAGGCGGGGTACACCCTGGACAGGTCGCCAGTCTGTCGCAGAGCTAACACACAGGGACAGACAACCATTCACACTCACATTCACTCGCACATTCACACCTAGTGGCAATTTGGATTATCCAATTAACCTATCCCCACAAGCTGCATGTCTTTGGACGGTGGGAGGAAGCCGGAGTACCCGGAGAGAACCCACGCAAACACGGGGAGAACATGCAAACTCCACACAGAAAGACCCCGGCCTGATGTTGGAATTGAACTCAGGACCTTCTTGCTGTGAGGCAACAGTGCTAACCACCGTGCTGCCGTGTTAGCTAGCTAGAATGGCATAAACAGATTAAAAAAAACAAAACAACAACAACAACAACAAAAGAACAAATGTGAATAAATAGAACTGAAAAGAATCGACAAACTAATGATACCTTTGTGCAAAAAGTATTTTCATCAAGATGGATGAAGATAGATTCACTCTTACCTTTCCAAGATGACTGTGGAGCAAACCATGTGCTTTCCTGCCTCTTGTTTAGAATCTCACGTGATCTTGTGATATCGCGAGTCTTTAAGGCAGCTAACCACTCTTGTTAGATTTTATCATGTCATATCAACAAGAATTTAAGAGGTGCTAGTTGGTGAATTTCATGTAGATCTTATATGATTTTATTACGTTCACCTTAGAAACATAAATTCATTGTGTTCAAATTACATGTTAGAGTCTTGTAAATGCAATAAACCACCAAATTTCACTTTGAGTGTATAAGAGTCACTAAGAATTAAAAATCCAGTGAAGCGGTGCAGGAGGGAAACCCGGCGGCGTCCTCGCCTTCCTCTCCGCGTTCTGCGCCCCGGTGCGCTAAAGAAAGGAAGGCAGCGGTAGTCACTATTCTTTTAGGCAGCTATAATTCATTAAAGGGGACAAGTCAAAAGACTTACCCCGGGTGGGCAGAGCTCTTAACTCTGCCCGCCGCTTCTTTGTAACCGCCAATCGGCACCGGCCCGCCTCGCCGCCTCTAATTCCCTGCAGACACGTAATCTGGCCTCCTGTTGCTGCAGCAGTCGGACCGCTCGCTCCGTGTTGCTGGCACTGTATCCTCCTCTCCTGAACGCCAAGCTCCACCAGCCCTCCGGGCTTGCAGGCGCCGCCGCCTGACACCACTCACGCCTGCCCGTCTCTCAAGCCTCTTTCTCCATGGTCTGCCAGGCCCTCTTATTGGCCTCTGTGACCTCCCAGGTGTGATCAGGTTTATAATCAGGTAGGGGCGGAGTCTTTCCAGGACAAGTCACCAAATAAATACCATAAAAAACATGCAGTAAAACTCATAAAAATAAACCAGTGTACAATATTAAAATATTGAAAAGGTAAAACACAGCAAAACATGCATAGTAAAAAACCCTAGATAACTTGTCCCTTTCCACCCCGTGACACGTGACACACACCTTGACTTTGGGAACAGATTGATGTGATTGCTGTGATTGATGCGATATTTGGCCACATTGCTATAACGACACCACTCGATTACTTCACACGCATGCTACCAATAATCCATAAATTGCTGCTTAAGGAACTAAGGACAATACATTTAAATGCAAGTTCTTTTTTCTAATGTGTTGTACAACTATCAAATTCATTTTTTTATGTTACATAGTAATATGGTCCTTACCGATTGTGAAACTAAATTAATTCGTTTCATAGATCTAATCCATACTGCTCCTTTAAGGCAGCAAACTCGCTATATTCTATTCATTATACCAATTAATAACACCAGTGGTAAACAAAAACACTACTTTAAAACAACTCAGTGCAAATAGGCATGCATGTTCATTTGCTTTCAACTCACAACAACAACTCAACTTCCAAACCAAAACACCAACACAAAGGAGTGTGAGTTTAGACAGCACCAGTTAGCTAATCACATAGAACTGTAATCTTTGACATTTGTTTACCAAGTGAACAGCTTTAACATTTAAGCAGCTGTAACTGTTAGTGCAAACACTGTGTATTTATAAGGAAAGAGCTTCAAGTCTCCAGATCTACTAGCTAACAAAAGACACATTACGCTTTCACCTGCTTCTCTGCTTCAACAGCAACAATGTTCCTCTTACGTCAGAGGCACAGCTACAGCAAGTGTAGAGCCAAGCAGCCTCACCAGCGTAACCAGTGTTGCTCTTTTAGCTTTGAATGTTTTAACTTAAATGCACTAACAACTTGTGTAATAATTCTAACAAAAGGTTTCTAACTTTTATCTGTTTGTAACCCTGGGCTACACAACATCCATAAACAACATGTATCCATTCAATATCAATCCAACCAACAAACCTGCATTAACCCAACTATCCATAAAGCCAGCAACCATCCAGCCAACATGCATCAACCCAGAACTCCAACCAGACAGCATGCATCATAGTAAGACTAGGTGGACTGCTGTGGATTCATTTGAATCTTACTCTGCACAGCTGCAGAACACTGTTGATGTAGCTCTCGTCCTTTTCGACCTTATTCCTGAAAAGGCTGGTTTGTTTCTTGTCAGCAGGGTCGATGTCCTTGGGCCACCCCCCTCCACTTGGTTTACTCCACAGCTTCTTGTCTTGTGAAGTTTTGTGTTCACCTGAAAACAACAAGTAGCACCTGAGATTCACACAGACAGGCAATTCACACAGTGCACTGTTAATCAGGAGGTAGAGCAGGTCACTAATCAGAAGGTTGGTGGTTCAGTCCTTGGCTGCATCCCTTGGGCAAGATACTGAACCCTGAATTGCTTTCTGATGCATTCATCAGAGTGTGATAAAAAACACAGAAAAGTTGCTTTTATGAATGGGTGAATGAGGCATGTTCTGTATATAAGAACCACTCTCTTTACTCTGTATGTAATTTCAACCCTTTTGGCAATCCAGTTCAAGCTGTGTGTAGGTGATCAGTTACTGCAGGAGCGTCACACTCATTTTAGCTCATGGACTGCTTCTAGCTTGATTTATCCTAGCCCAATACTAATAAGATAATAATAATGAATACTGTATTGATCCCCGAGGGAAAATCCCTCTCTGCATTTAACCCATTCACTCAGAGAAGGAGTGGGAAGACACTGGGCACCCAAAGAGCAGTGCGTAGAGACAGCACCTTGCTCAGGGGTACCTCGGGGGAGCCGTTCAGTGGATTCGAACCCCCAACCTTCCAATCATAGGGCCACCACTGTACCTACTGAGCTATCCCTGCCCATAACTCTAGAGCATTCACATTTCTCTGTGTAAAGGCAGCTGATCTGTACGGAGCCCCTCTGATGACATGGTACAAAAAATAAATAAATTGTGGCCACGAAATACCATTTCAAGGCCACGAAATAGGTATAACGTGCCCACGAAACACTTGATGATATATATATATCATCCCAGGGCACATTCACTAGAGCCTGCGTCAGCCATAGTACGGAGTCCTTGCTGTTGGTGATGTCCTTAAGGTGAGTGTATTATATTTTATATTTATTTCATATTGTTATCCCGCAATTCGGCAGTTATTTATTCAGACCTATATTGTTACTATGTTCTAAATTGTATCTGCTGACGTTTCAAATGTTGTATCCTCATGTTGCTACTACACGTTGTTTTGTTGTGCTAATACGTAGCCGTAAACTCATTTTTAACTGTAGGACGTTTCAAAGTAGAGCAAGGCTGAAGGCTACTAATAAACGAGGTATGTTCAACATAAAACCTTAGTTCTCTGTGTCACGAAGTTGTCTCTCTTTTACCCTGGCCACATCACCATACTAGCTGGTGCAACTAATCTGGTCTGGACAATAATAACAGTTTTAGACGGAAAGCATCTTAAAATTGCCTCTTTTTTTCGCTGAACATCTCCTTTGAAAGTAGCATCATGTGAGTCACACTTGTCAAGGTAATGCATGCTAAATGAGCCGTAGCTTTCAATGCATCACCGGATGAAGCCTTGCAGTTACAGTAGCTCACTGCAGGTATCACGTTGCCAAGGGAACTAATAAAGCATACAGTGATCAGAATGATTTTGTATTGATGCAGGTTGCCATTGCTAATACTGAACTACTTAAACTCCAAGTAGACAATCGCTCCATTCCTCATTACCATAGATAATATCTAAGTAATAAAACAATCATTATCAAATTCTGATTTGCCATATATAAAGTGATTTTATAGGTAGGCTATCATGTAAAAATCTGCTACATAAAATTTATAACCGAGTGTAAAAATACTAATTTCATTTTCATGTGGTTTGGAGGTCAGCTATGGATACTCGGCTGCGAGAATTTTTAACAGAGCGTAAAGTTGAAGAAGATGTGATCAAGAAACTTGAAGATGAGAATGTAAGCCACTGCAGCTGTTGCTGTGTGCGTGTGTCTGTGTGTTTGTTTTTGAACGGAGAGCCGCAATCCACAATTTACTATGCACATTCTAAAATAAATTATTGAATTTCATATTTTGGTTTAATCAATGACATTAATTAATGACATGATATGTTTAAAGAGTAATTTAAAAAGTAATTTTTGTTCATCTTATGTTGGACAAATGTGTACCACATTACCAAAAGTATCTGTTATCAAAAGTAGATAGCAAAAAACAACTCTAAAATATGCAGTTGTATGTATTCATTGTTTTTTTAATATTGACACTTTTATTAATTTGTTATTTATATTTTTCAGATTGATGAAACTCTCATTCCCTTAATGACAGACAGTGACCTGGCAAAGTACATCCCCAAAGTTGGCGATAGAGTCTCCACTGTGGCCTTCTGCAGACAAGCAACACGTCACCATCCAGGAAAGAATCTATACTCTCAAGGCTACGACAAAGACTGACAGGAGCTGAGGGAATGCCTCCTAAAAAGAAATTGTCTCAGTGGGCAGAAAATACAAATGCAAAACGAACAGTGAGACGAATTGAGGTTGGCTGGATGGATTTTGATGAGGAGAAGGGTGGGTTCAAACAGGTGACGTGTGTAAGTGGTGGTGGAACAATAATGGATTGGATTTATATAGCGCTTTTCAAGGCACCCAAAGTGCTTTACAATGCCACTATTCATTCACTCTCACATTCACACACACTGGTGGAGGCAGCTACAGTTGTAGCCACAGCTGCCCTGGGGCAGACTGACAGAAGCGAGGCTGCCATATCGCGCCATCGGCCCCTCTGGCCAACACCAGTAGGCAGTAGGGTAAAGTGTCTTGCCCAAGGACACAACGACCAGGACAGAGAGCCCAGGGATCGAACCGGCGACCTTCTGGTATCCCAGATACGCTTCCCAACCCCCTGAACCATGGTCGCCCCAACAAGGCATTTATCTGTAGATAAAAATGAAACAGTGTCAAATATCAAACTTATGGCTGAAAATCAGTTTTTCCCCAATGGCACCTCAAAAAAAACCAAAAGTCTTTCTCACTATTCAACTCATATTGAGAGCTCACAGATGCATGTGGATGCTTCCAGTACAGTTGATGAGTTGTATAAGCAAAGTAAGGTCAAAATTCTGCGACTTTATCTGTGTACCAGAAAGAAAACACAACAGCAGCCTCAAGACGTAGAGGCCGATCATGCAATAACCCAGCCCTCTGTGGTAGATCTCACTGACAATGAACCTAATCAGGCCGCTGATGATCTGTTGGTGGAAAACGTGAATTCAGAACCATCAAACTTTGTAATTAATGATGGAGCTTCCATAAGTGGATATTTGGAACTGAATGACACATTACCATGGGATGGTCTGCCAAATGTAGGTGAAAGTGAAGATTCTGATGCAGTTGTTATTATTAGTGGGGATAACAGGGTGGATATTAGTGTGGTTGAACTAAACCCTGAAACACTGTTTACAGAAAAAGAGTCTGATCCACCTCATCACACATTGTCTCTCTCACCGGGGCTGACAGGAGAGGCCAATATTCCTGACCAAGCACCCCCTGAACCACGATCTTGTCCCGTAATACTAACTGTTAGAAGAGGTCATTGTCTTACTGATTTGATCAGTGCCTTTGAGGACTCAAACATTATTTCATCTGAGGTCAATATCACAGATAGGACACAAAGTACTTATTCAGGCCCCAATGTTTGTAATCAAGTGCTGGCGTCCCGTTGTGGGTTCTGTAGCTGGTTTACTCCCACCAGAAGGACTGCATCATTTCATTGCAGAAAAAAAACCAACTGTAAAAACAGTGAAGGAGCTTCTAATCTTTCCAGAGGAGATGACAGCTGCCCAGTCAACAGTTTCTCGTTACCTGAAAAGGTACATTGGAGAAATTGATATCTTCAGCTTTTCCTGCGGTTCTGTACAGGATCCAATCTGTTCGATAAAGCCATACTAATTGAGTTCATAGAAACTACAGATTTCCTCCGCAGACCACAATCCCACACATGTGGATGTGTGCTAAAGCTGCCCCTTGGTTATCACAGCTAACCAGACTTTCGCAGTGAATTTAACAGCATTCTCGCAAGCTCTATGTGGGTGATGGATGTGGTGTAGGTCAGTGTTACCCAACCATGGTCCTCAAGGCACTCTGCCCTACACGTTTTAGGTTTTCCACCCTAACAGTTCATAGAAACACGGGTGTAGTTAACAGTAACATGAAGGAATGAATGTGAATGTTCAATAGACTGGGCCGTTAAGTTCTCTTAACGGTGTAGCCCGTTGTGCCTTTTTCATGTGCAGCCTTTTTTTTCATCTGGTCAGTAAGTGCTTTCTTAGTTTCTCCCGCTAATTAAAATAGTAAGCTAAAGGGAATGTTCAGGTTATTTGAAGTGGAGTTGCCTGTAGTAGACAGCACTTAGCACTCTGACTTTGCAGAAGCAGCAGTTAGATATTGGGGACAAAATAAGGCAACAAATTGCTTGGGGAATGAGACCACAAAACAACACCAGTTGAAAATACATATACATATTTAAATGATTTTAATTTTCAGTGCTTCACCTGGCAGGAATCCGTACACTAAACATAGAAGTGCATCTGTTCCTGCTGCACACATTGTTACTGTGTTTTTGGCTAGTGCCAAAATAAATGACTAATTTTAACATTCTAATACTTTTTTACTACAGGAAGAGTAACAAATATTTCCAATATAGCATACAGTAACAGTTCTACAAACTGGAAGATTGCTGAGTGCTGTCTACTGTATATACAAACATAAGTACAACACCATTACAAATACCATATTCCAACTGATTAAGCATGTTCTATATTAAAGTATTTCAGATGTTTGCAGAAATCTTAATAGAAACAAGAATGTGAACCTTTATGTTCCTAATGGGTTTAGAAGAAAAGTTGTCAATTACAGAGATTGGTTACATTGTGAAGAGGTTTGTATAACCTCTTCACAATGTAACTGTTATTTTAGCCTGTTATTATATGCAAAATACAACCTGTTTTTGAGTATGGTGTATTTTGAAAGACACCAGTAAACCATTCTCATTTGTACAAAACATTGTCCTCTCTGTTACATTCTATACATCTTTAAACATGAACATGTCTAATGACACCGCTGAAAGTTATTTAATTACTCATTCTATAATGTCATACACGTGCTGTGATTTTTAAGAAAAGAAGCCGTTCTTTATCAAACATGGGATTGCTTTAATCTATTCCACAATAACAAAAATATAGGCTCAAGAAACATTTGGAGCATTGGTGACACAACTATGATTCTACACTTTAGCCTACTTGGTCTTCTTGTCTAATTGATCACAACATTAGCTATATTGCCAGTCTATGTGGTTGTTATCCAAGGTGCTCTTGTTTTTGTTAGAAATGAACACATTTTTGCTACCAAAAACTATTATGAACAACTTTTGATGCTTTAACAGTTTGATAAGTTTAACTCAATCCCAAAAGGATTTATTTTTTTCTAACCTGTATCATATTTTAGTTTAATACTCCACGCTTTGTAGCTACTGTGAGATTATTCTGTTATCATATGTTATCTTATATCTGTAGTTAAAGTAGTTGAATTATGTTAACAGCTGTAGAACATATATGTATCCCTTAGTCTAGATTGTGTGCAAAGTATGTAGCTTAGTTTCCCTTATATTTTTAGGTTAAAAGAATGTGACCATTTTTGGATTTGTTAGACAGGTGTGGATTACCCTGTACCCTTGATCTGCTGTGAATGTGTTACACTGTTTCTTGACATTTCATACTGCTGAATCATGAAGAGAATGTTGTGTGCAGAGGACCTTGTGCCGATAATAGAAGAGACAGACCACATTCCATACCCCCACCTTTACAGAGAGCAGAAAGACAGGGAGCCGAGGTCATAACTTAGGCGCCGTAACAGAGAAAGAATGTGAATGTTTAGGCTTTTACGACTAGGTGGGGGCCACTAGAGGCTATAAGAAGCGGAGTAGCCCGTCACCATTTTGAGATTTGCTGTGACCCTCTTCATGCATGTCTCCCCATCATGATGGCTTATGCTCATAAAGTGTTGGATTGTATGGAAATAAAAGATTGTTGATTGAGCATTTATACACCGAGTATTGTCCTTCCTTCAGCCCAAAGATTCAAAGAATTGGGAGATTTTAACACTACCAAGAGCAAGCAACACTTCATGATGAGTTAATTTACTGACATGGATAAAATGAAAATTATGTTATACAGTCTTTTCTGATAATTTTGATACAAAGACAAGATAAGTACACACTGGAGAAAAATAATTACTTAATAATAAGTACATTAAGCTGTAGGAATACGTACTGAAGTACAAAATGTACTACATTTGTATGTTTGTGTCCATTTAAGTAGCCTCAAATAACTGTGAACGAACTGTATCCCTGAGATGAAAATATAAATCAAGGGCCTGGGACATGGTAGATGGGAATTCCAAGCTTGATTCCTCCATTATTATTGTGCACAAATCAAACACTTGCACATCACATGGGACTGAACTAACAAAAGTGCAGCTATTTTTACACAAGGTCAAATCTTCTGTCAGTGGAACGAGACAGTCTTCTGCACCCCAAAGGTGAGGGGCCATGTACATGACATCAGGTATCCCACAGGGCACGTTGTTATTCTTTGAGGGCCTTATACGGTGAGCATTCCAAACACTCCGGATGTCATTCAATACCTCCTGATGAAGAAACAAGAATTAGGTCAGAGCTGTAATACAAGGCATTTTTAAAATGGTCGACAATAAGTGTGGTGCATCCTTAAATGAATTGAAAAGCAGCAATGTTTGGATGCAGTTTAATGAAAACCAAAGGAAGAGGGAGTGATTGCAAAAAAAGAAAAGAAAGAACCACACCAGGCAAACCACTGAGTTGTGGGATCTGGGCTTTATACTAATACTAATACTAATCTTGGTCCGGATGCGCAAAGCTTTTCAACTTTATGCGCATAATACAGGTGACAAAATCAATATTTTTCAATCCCATGAGGGGATCCAATATCATCTGAGTCCTGAATGTACCAATGATAGAGCGCTGAAGAGTTACTGATGCGTGAAGCCTCTGACTGCTTTTGACAGACTGGCAGTGACAGATCGGTAGCTGCAGCATAACTGCTGATGCAGAATGAGCGCAGACAAGGATAATGTCCTCCGATCAGAAAAAAACAACATTTAAGTCGTGCTGACTTCTGATCAGTTCAATTGGCAAAGTGTTCCCTGATTTAAAAACTTTGGCTGGGTCGATGCTTCAGCCTCCATTACGCACATACAGAGTGCAGTTGACCTACTTCAACAACGTTAGGAATACATTGCATTTACCGTTCGGTAAAGGTAATGTCGTTTTAACTACGGTATGTAAACGATTATTTTGTTACCCTTACTGCTAAAACAGCGTAATTTAATGTAATTAATTACCACCACTGGTTATCATAATATGGGTCATTTACCTGAATGATTGACATGAAGCAGAACTGTGACAGAGCTTTGTCAATGAAATCCCCAAAGAAGAATCCTTCGTCCTTCAGTTCTCCTAGAAGCTTGATCCATGACTCGACTCCTTCTTTTCTCATCACTGCCCACCAGCTCTCAATTCTCTGGTTTGCCGTACTTGCTCCTGTGACATAGCTTCTGTCTCCTGCTCTATCATCCCCGTCATTTCTCTGTAAATAACGCTGGAGGTCTCTGACCAACACGTTCTCAGTGCCCATGTCAGTTCGTACGAGCCTGGGGAAACCCCCACGACTCTCCACTGCTTCCACAAAGTAACCTCCGATAACCTTTGGGTCACTGTTAGTGTGTGCGGCCCGCAGCCAAATGATGTTGCGTGAGAAACCGTCGATGCATCCATTAATACATATCCCATATGGCTTTAGTTTGTCATAAGAGTCTATGTGCCACACAAAGTTAGGCCCCTGAGCAAAATATTGCCTCCTTCTGAGACGTGTGGTCTGGCGAACCTGGGAACCTAATGGGTCCAGTAAAGAGATGAGGATCCTGACGTCTTCTTTCCTGATCGCAGTGCCGTGTTGTTTGCACTTTGTAAACATCCACCGATAACCGTGATCCTTCCCAGGCCCTTGCAGTTGGTTCACAATAAAATCTATCCCGGCGTCCAGGTCGTACTTACGTCTGTAAAGCGACTTGGCTCTCAATATCCGGTTTAAATGTCTCTCCGTAATGATGGTTCCTTGCATTGCCAGGCTTTTCAAAATGCGTTTGTAGCTCATTCCCAGCCTAAAATAAAACTCAATCAGACTGTCTCTGTCCATGGTGTATAGGTTTAGCTTCTTTTAGCTTGGGGTAGGCCTCAGTTGATGTTTTAAATTAAAACGCTTGAAGACAAAGTGAACTCTGGACAAGCGTGCGGCCTACCTGAAGCCCAGGTGGGCTTGTTGATAATCACATTTTCACACTCATCTCGGGGCACATCCATGGTGTTCTGGTGCCAGCCTGTCCCCTCTGTTTTTGTGGGGGTTTTCCCCACATACGAAAATGGCCGCTTCTGCCTGGAGGGAGTTTTTTATTTTTGCTTTGCAGCTGCACAGGATCTGTATAGAAGTTTTAAACACTTCTATTTTGGGCAAATTTATAATATTTTAGACGACAGAACATAAAACACTGTTTGCTTGCGTGCGTGTGTTTGTGTGTAAAAAGTGAGATGTTCAGAGGTCTTGCTTCATGGTATCGAACAGCCCACACAAAACAGGTTCTTTATGATTTAATTTAAGTGCTGATGTAAACCACAATGTTCAGCAAACATCTATCAGGTCATTGGACTGTATTTTTTTAAAGCTTAAGTATGCGCACATGGGATATATTAAAAACTGACAAGCCGTTTGAACACATGATGTGAAATCACTTAATCAACCTGCTGGATTTTCCAAAAGTTAAAATATTTATACTACTTTGGCACATTGCTCTTAACTTATTAAGGTGGCTATTAGTGAGGGTCATGATAATCAATTCAATTGAGCAGAAGTGACGTTCTTACTTCGATTCGTCCAAATTCATGTGAGTTCCAGTCTGTTCAGCCTGTTTCTGTGTAGCACCAAGCAGTAGACCTAAACCTGGATGTGCTTCTGGGTTCTGCCTCTAATGAAAACGGATGAGTGTAAAATGCAACCATTGTTTGTAGTTTGCTGCCACCTACTGAGTGAAAAAAGAACTGAAGTTGTAAAAAGTCAGTATTCCTAATGATAGGCTTCGTTTTGTTTCAGTTTCAGTTCACTATACAGCTCATCAAACTGTTTTCCCTTTACGTTTTGATATAATAGCTTTTTAGTACTACTGAGACACATACTGCCTTTTTCTTCCGTTAGAGTAATATTTTCTTGAGCATGTGATTGAATACACGGCATGTGATTGAATGGCATGATGCGAGCCGCGGCGATCATATTGCGCGCACTGTCCGTGCCTACTGTTGTCACCTTCTCCTCAATTCTCCACCTGCGAGCAACAGTCTGGAACTGCTCTGCACAAGCCTCCGCAAAGTGCCGCTCTTCCGTTTTCATTATAGTCAGCGCAAAGGATGTCAGACCCCAGGCTTCAGTGATTAAATGCGCAGTAACTCCCAGGTAATTGTCATTACTCAATGATGTCCAGTGGTCTCCTGTCAGAGCCACGCATTCTGTGTGAACTAAAGCCTCTTCTTTTTTCTTTTTCTCCGTTTCATACAGTTCGTGGATTCGAATTGTTATTGTGCTTCTCGCTGGGGGCTTGTAGGACGCGTCCTGAGATGCAACCTTTAAAACATCCGCAAAGCCCTTGTCCTCCACAATGCTTAGCGGTCTGCAGTCCTTTGCTATCCATTTGGCTATATTGTCGGTCAGTTTGTCCAAAGAAGACTTACCGAGTGGCCTGCGTTCACTAAGAGTGGTCTGACGCAGGCCGGGTGAAGCTGCTGCCCCGACAAACGCGTGTTTGGCATTAAGGTGGTATTTTAAGGTCGAATTTGAACGGTGAAATTGAAACTCTTTACTACAGTGAGTGCAAATTACAACGCGTTTGTTTATTGTCCCATCTATGTTCTTCTTGTATTTAAATTCCCCATCCAGAAGGCCATCCGCTTCCTGCTTCTCCATTTTCAGTGGCGCGGTAAACAAATCAAGTGGAATTATGGGAGCGACTTATCTGCGTGTTGCGCTAAATAGTTAAATATTCTAACGTAATTAATTCCAAAATTTAATTATCGCAATTAACGCGTTAATTTCGACAGCTATAAATATAATATAATATAATATAATATAATATAATATAATATAATATAATATATCATGTTGCTATTTAATGTTTTTTGTTCGTGTTGCAGCTGCTCTGTGAGCCAAGCTTTCGTTGTCTAAATTCAATGGCAATATATCTCTGCACCACACGATGGCGATAGATTCTCACAGACAGTCTGTGCTCTGCTTCCGCCACCAGTCATCTTTAAATCTTTTTTTTAATTCAATGAAACCTTTATTTAACTGTCCATCTCGCGGCATTACTTAAAAAAAATCATATTTAAATACAAAGAAGATTAAATACATGAACGACAGTAAATTGATAAAATAAGAGCAAATAAATATATTTACAAATGATAGCAACATCAATGGAATAAAAGCATGAACAGCAGCAGAAGGAGAAAGAGGCCTGTATCTACATTATTACTCTGGCAGCTCTCAGTCTCCATACAGACAGGACACGTTGCAGCGTAATTGCAGACAGGTGCGTGGGCCTGAGCTCCGCCCAGGCAGAATGACGAGTGGAAGAAAGCAGCAACACAATAAACATATGTAGCCTTGCGGAGCCGGCCGGGCAGACACCGAGACAGAGTGCAACGATTTTATACGTGACAACATACACAAAAAAACACACACAACAAAAATCAGAATGTGTTTGTGATTTGGATTTTTATTTAAAGGTGAAACCTTTTTTCTTTTCTTGTTTTGCCAGATTAGACATTTTGATTCATTTCATTTAGTTTTTTTGTTTTACTTTGATGCTATAATAGATGTTTTTAAAATGTAGTCATATTTAATACTATATTGCATCATGGCAAAACAACAGTCTCCTCAAGCTGCTTTATACTGTAAGGTAAAAACACTACAGTAAAAGCCAGAAAACCCCAACAATCCAATGATCCCCTTTGAGCAAGCACTGGGCGACAGTGGGGAGGAAAAACTCCCTTTAGGAAGAAACCTCCGGCAGAACCAGGCTCAAGAAGGGGCGGCCATCTGCTGCGACCGGTTGGGGGTGGGTGGGCAATCTCAGTCCACGAGGGCCGGTGTCCCTGCAGGTTTTAGATGTGTCCTCGAACCAACACAGCTGATTTAAACGGCTAAATTAGCTCCTCAACATGTCCTGAAGTTCTCCAGAGGCCTGGTAACGAACTAATCATGTGATTCAGGTGTGTTGAGCCAAGGTGAGATCTAAAACCTGCAGGGACACCGGCCCTCGTGGACTGAGAATGCCCACCCATGATATAGGGAGACAAGATGAAGTATACTTCTAATGGCCTATTTTAGCAGTTAATTTTTAACAATCAACTGGTGGTAATCCATCATCAGAATTGAGGAAAGGTGGTGTTGATGGAGACTCTACAGGAGGATTCACTGGGGAAGCCATACCTGCACTTCTGCCAGGGTGTCTTGGACGTACCTGAATAAATGTAGTTTTCCCTGGAAGTGGACGAGGATTAATCTGAGACGGAGTCTCCTCAGAACATCTCCCCATCATGCTTCTATGGTCCAACGATGCCAGCTTTTGTCCTTTCTGTTTTTCTAATTTAAGCTGGAGTTGAGCGTCTTTCACTCTAGATTTTAGATGACCTATCTCTTTTTCTTCATTGGCAGCCTTTTGGATAATCTGGTTCACTGGTCCAATGAGCTCCTCTCTTTGTCGGAATAAAGCGTACTCGGAAGACTTTACCATGTCATTGTACTGCTTTTTAAATGATTCCAGCTCCCGTGTTTTATCTAGTAAAGCTGCATCTAGATCCTTGCATCTGATACGTAGACAGTTCAGCTGTTTTTCAAGAAACTCCTTCGTTGTTCCAACAAAGGGGGTGCCTTCCACTCCGTCTACGTATTTATTTTTCAAGTAGTGGAACATATCCCTAAATTCCACCTTTTCTTTTCCTCTCAAGTGACCTTCATGTGGAAATGCCTTTTCAAAGGACAAAACGCACTGGCACAATTCCTCTTGGAAGTAGCGCTCTTTCTTCTCCAGCCAATTCACTTTGGATATAAATCTTTCCCGTTGCTTTTTTGTGGAGCGCAGTTTCTCTTCCAGCGCCACCTTTTCAGCCAGTGCCTGATTGTGTGCCGCTTTTACTTTGTGCCGGTCCACTGCTGTCTTTCTGTGGTTTTCCTGCTCTGTGCTTAGGGCCTTTTTGACGTCTTCAATTTTCTTTTTCAAAGAATCAACTTCGTCTTCAAGCATAGCCTTCATTTTCTTTTCCAAGGCCAGAGCTCTAATATTACTCTGGCATTTCTGCTTGATCGCCATATTCTGGGCCTTTTGGTCGTCTATCACTTTGCCCATTTGACCTTTCTCCTCTGTTAATTCTTTCATGTTTTTAACCATAAATTCATTTTCGTCTTGTAACTGTGTATTATGCCACAAAACACCGTCAATCCAACCCTGCGAGGATTGACGTTCTTCCTCGCGTTCCTTAACCGCATTGACGGTCACACCTCTACTATTTTTTACTGCCGTCTGCAGCTTTTCTATTTTGGAGTCATACATGTTGATCACCTCTTCTAACTTCCTGTCTGCAGCATTTGCTTTGTTTTCCAGTTTTTTAGTATTTTCCTGGTAAAACTGCTGCATCTTATTTTTTTCCTCTTTGTGGCGTTTCAATAATAATTCAACAACTTGGCTGTTGTGAAATTGCTGACGTGCCACCTTTTCTTTCTCTGTTTCCAGCAGTCCTTGCAGGACTTGGACTTCGTCCTCGTGTTTTTCTTTAAGCTCAGCCAGAGTTTTCTCCGTCTCTGCGCGGAACTTTACCAGAGCTTCGTGGTCATCTTTTATCGAGTCCAACCTGTCTGCGATGTTTGTCCTGTCATCCAAGACCGAACCCAGCAGCTTATTATTCTGCAAAAGTTCATTGTTTTCTTTTGTTAGATCCTCGATCCGTTTCTTATTGACTGTATGCAGGTTTTTGAAGTAGTCAAGCTCAGTTTTGAGCTTTTCAACCTCGTCGATCATTGGCTGCAGTCTTTGCTCGAACTGTCTGGCATATGTTTCTTTTTCTTTTTCACTTTTTTTAACCATTGTTTTCGAGAAATTAACATTTCTGTCTTTGTTAGCTTTCGAACTCATTTCTGCTTTTTTATGTGCTGTATCACTCCAACAAAACGATAGCTTAATGAATTCCCTTTGACAGCTGTCCTCTATTTATAGACTTGAACATCAAAGGATGAAAGGACTGTCACTATGACATCACCACGTTCTGTGACGTAACAGGGCTTTGGAGCGTGATGTCACGGGGGTGGGCGTGGAAAGGATTTTGGGGGTCTAAACAAAGCGTGTCTTTTTTTTTAAAAACTTTATTTAACAAACAATGAGTATACAACATACGAACAGATGAAGTATACAACAGAACATGAACACAAAAAGCCAAGGGTGAAAGAAAAAGGTAACAATTATAAGAATACACGCAAAAATTCACATACATATATTGTTGTGAGAGCCTTTTTGTTGGTGCAGTCTGATATTGATTGTATGTGCATGTGCACATCCTTAAAATAATGACAGAAATATGGTGTTTTGTTAGTAAACTTACATTTATGGATAAAAAATTTAGCTAAAAGTATTAAGAAATTTATCATAAAAAACATTTCTCATACTTCTTGGGGAACTTAAAGAAACAGAATAAAACATTTTCCCATCGTAAAGAAAACTCCCTTAAAATATGGACAATAACAAAGCTGCTAAATTCCTTCCAGAATCTCTGTGTAAAAGAACAGTACCAAAAAAGATGTGTCACCGTTTCTGGATGATCCCCACAGAAAGTACAATTAGTATTTATGTCCCTTTTGAATTTGACCATGTAGTGACTGGCTGGATAACATGTATGTCGAATTTTAAAAGAGACTTCTTTCACCTTATTTACAATCAAATATTTATGGGGGACCATCCAGACTGTCTTCCGCTTGATATCTGGAACACTGATTGGAAAATTATATAGTGCAATAAAGTCGTTGTAAGTAAGTAGTTGTCCCTCTTTACTAACCAGCTGAGCCACCAATAGGATCCCATTTTGGAGCCAAGTTTCCAGGAAAAGTGATTTATTTTTCTATAAAATATCTCTGTTGTTCCAGATAAGGTATTTGTGAGGTGAGAAGTTGTGTTTATAAATGAGGGTCCACGCTAAGAGGACCTGCTTATGGAAGGATGAAAGCTTTACAGGGACTTTCTCAACATTGTAATTACAATTTCAAATAAAAGTAAAGCCACCAAAACGAGAGAAAATGTGGTATGGTATAAAGTTCCAGATAGAGGTAGGGTTTTAAGAAAATGTTTGGCCCAATTAATTTTGAAAGTGTTATTTAAAGTAGAAAAGTCTAAGACGTTAAGCCCACCTGATTCGTACTTATTCATCACAACAGTTTTTCTAATATAGTGCGTACGGTTTTTCCATATAAAATTAAAGAGCATACGGTCAATATCTTTACTACTTTTCTTATCCAGATGTAAGGAGAGAGCAGCATATGTTCATCGGGATATCCCTTCAGCTTTAGTAATTAACACTCTACCTTTCAAAGACAAGTCCCTTGTTCCAAGATGGCGCCGCCGCGTATGGATGCCCCGGTGCTTCAGTGCGTTACTTCTGTTTTGTTTTTGTGCATAACTTCTGTGTCTGGGCACTCCTCTGGATATTCTTACACTAGAGAAGAGCTTCTTAACTACAGGACTACAACACCTGTGGATTTACTTCCAATATTTGTCGCATCTGCGGCAGATTTACTGCAGACTCTGATCAGGAAAGTGAGACGCCGAAAGCGAGGAAAGCGAGCCGGCGCACTCGTGCGTCTGAGGAGACGCGGACTGCGAACTGCTCTTCCTGGGATCTTCCTTTCCAACGTACGCTCACTCAGGAATGAGATGGACGAGCTGGCCCTGATGAGAAGCATGAACAGAGACGTTGCCTCCTCCTGTGTCTTGTGTTTTACGGAGTCGTGGCTCTGTGAGGACATCCCGGACAGCGCGCTCAAGCTGGAGGGCTTTCATCTGCTGCGCGCGGACCGGCAGGCCTCTCTCTCTGGTAAGACCACAGGTGGACGTGTCTGCTTCTACATTAATAGTGGCTGGTGCACAGATGTAACAGTGATTGCTCAGCACTGCTCTTCCTCTCTGGAATACCTTTTTATTCACTGCAAACCGTTTTATTCTCCGCGGGAGTTTGCTTCATTCATCTTGGCCGCTGTTTACATCCCGCCAGATGCGGATGCGCAGGCAGCTCAGTGCGCACTCGCGGAGCAGATACTGCACATGGAGCGGACATTCCCGGACTCTCTCATCATTGCTCTTGGGGACTTTTACAACACCCCCCTCCTCACCCCACACAAAAGAGGATTTCACACCACCTCCTCCCACCACAACCCTTCATATTCATGAAGCAGATGCGAGGAAGCAGTTTAAGAGTCTGAATGCTCGGAAAGCTCCCGGCCCAGACGGTGTGTCTCGTCTACTGGACGCAGCCGGAGGGTTCACTTGGTTGTTTGCTCTCAATAGAAGCTGAGCGCGTCTCCGTGTCTGTGCTGGTAAACGATACTGAGTCCCAGTGCTCAGTAAACTGTACACCTGACCGTTATTCTCCCACTGAATCCGGTGTGTCCACGGTCCAACACGTGCTCAACACGATGGTGCTGACCGGTGCCCAAACACACCAGAACACCAAATAAGTAAAATAACACAAACACGAACTTCTCCATGGCTCGTCGGGATGGCAACTGCTCCAAAAGTGACACATGAAATAGGCTGACATTTGAGTTTGACACGGGAGGTGAGGGGGTGTTTTGAATATGCTTGACTCCGTCACGAGGTTGCGCACAGCATCACCGGCAAGGGGGCTTGGTTTGAGAGGTTTTTGGCATCTGTGATGTGATTTACAACCATCCACCCATGTACAGCAAGAAGCCGCACTCACAACCGTGGGCATCAGCAAGTTGGTGAAATTTAAACAAAACAAAACAGCATTCCATCTGAAACTCTCTTATTGTACCCAAAATACAAATTTTAGTGATTACATGTGGCTTCATTAATTATGTTCAAACGGATGAATACATAACGCAAGTAATAACTTTATGATCAGTCAGTGAATGAAGGAGCTCAAGAGTGCAAATATAGTTGCAATAAAGTGACAAATATGCCCTTTTATGTCAAACAAAGACCGAAATAAGTGGCATCAGTGTGAGGATGAGAATGAGCGATCCAACCTCACACTGCAGATATCAGGGCAAAGCACAGTGGGGGGGTTGCAGTCTGCGCGCACAAGAGGGCTAACAACGCTGTGAGTGACGGAATCCACCCAAACTGAGGAACAGCTTGTTCCCCAGAGCTGAAGCCTGCACTGTTTGCACTATAATATAATATAATATAATATAATATAATTTCGGACTGCCTCGAAGAGATTCTGGCAAACCGTCAGGCGTCTCAGGAGGGGAAAGCGGTGCTCTACCTGCACTGTGTATAGTGCTGGCGGAGCGCTGTTGACGTCGACTGAGAAAATTGTCGGGCGGTGGAAGGAATACTTCGAGGACCTCCTTAATCCCACTGACACGTCTTCCGGGGAGGAAGCAGAGTCTGGGGATGAGGGGTGTGACCCACCAATTTCCGGGGGCGAGGTCACTGAGGCAGTTAAACAACTCCTTGGTGGCAGAGCCCCTGGTGTCGATGAGGTCCGCCCCGAGTTCCTGAAGGCTCTGGACGTTGTAGGGCTGTCTTGGTTGACACGTCTCTGCAATGTTGCGTGGAGATCAGGGGCAGTACCTGTGGACTGGCAGACCGGGGTGGTGGTCCCCATCTTCAAGAAGGGGGACCGGAGGGTGTGTTCCAACTACAGGGGGATCACACTCCTCAGCCTCCCCGGGAAAGTCTATGCCAGGGTGCTGGAGAGGAGGGTTCGTCCGCTAGTCGAACCTCGGATACAGGAGGAACAATGCGGTTTTCGTCCTGGTCGCGGAACACTGGACCAGCTCTTTGTCCTCTCGAGGATACTTGAGGGTGCATGGGAGTTTGCCCAACCAGTCTACATGTGTTTTGTGGACCTGGAGAAGGCATTCGACCGTGTCCCTCGGGGCGTCCTGTGGGAGGTGTTGCGCGAGTATGGGGTGTCTGGCCCATTGCTACGGGCCATTCAATCCCTATACAACCGTTGCAAGAGCTTGGTTCGCATTGCCGGCAATAAGTCGGACTCGTTCCCGGTGGGTGATGGGCTCCGCCAGGGCTGCCCTTTGTCTCCGGTTCTGTTCATAATTTTTATGGACAGGATTTCTAGGCGCAGCCAAGTGGCGGAGGGCTTTCGCTTTGGTGGCCTCAGAATCTCATCTCTGATTTTTGCGGATGATGTGGTTCTGTTGGCTTCATCGGGTGAGGGCCTCCAGCTCGCACTGGAGCGGTTCGCAGCCGAGTGTAACGCAGCGGGAATGAGGATCAGCACCTCCAAATCTGAGGCCATGGTTCTCAGCCGGAAAAGGGTGGAGTGCCCACTCCGGGTCGGGGATGAGTTCCTGCCCCAAGTGGAGGAGTTCAAGTATCTCGGGGTCTTGTTCGCGAGTGATGGGAGAAGGGAGCTGGAGATCGACAGACGGATTGGGGCTGCGGCTGCAGTAATGCGGACGCTGCACCGGTCAGTCGTGGTGAAGAGGGAGCTGAGTGTAAAAGCGAAGCTCTCAATTTACCGGTCGATCTACGTCCCTACCCTCACCTATGGCCACGAGCTGTGGGTAGTGACCGAAAGAACAAGATCGCGGATACAAGCGGCGGAAATGAGCTTCCTCCGAAGGGTGGTTGGCCTCTCCCTTAGAGATAGGGTGAGAAGTTCGGCCATCCGGGAGGGGCTTAGAGTAGAGCAGCTGCTGCTCCACATCGAAAGGAGCCAGCTGAGGTGGTTCGGGCATCTGGCAAGGATGCCCCCTGGGCGCCTCCTGGGCGAGGTGTTCCAGGCATGTCCCACCGGGAGGAGGCCCCGGGGCAGACCCAGGACACGCTGGAGAGATTATATCTCTCGGCTGGCCTGGGAACGCCTTGGTATTCCCCCGGACAAGCTGGAGGAGGTGGCTGGGGAGAGGGAGGTCTGGACCTCTTTGCTTAGGCTGCTACCCCCGCGACCCGACCTCGGATAAGCGGATGAAGATGGATGGATGGATGGATAATATAATATAATATAATATAATTAGGGCTGTCAAATGATTAAAATTTTTAATCAGATTAATCACAGCCTAAAAATTAATTAATCATGATTAATCACAACTCGAAATATGACCAAAATGTGTGCAAACATACGGACAGATAGCGGATTTTTACACACTTGTTAGTGTTATTTAATGCTAAGACCACGCTGAGTGGCCTGCGTTCACTCAGCGTGGTCTGACGTAGGCTGGGTGTTGTGCTGGAAGCGAATTAATCACAGCCTAAAAATGTATTAATCGCAACTCGAAATATATGTGTATATGTGTGTATATATGTGTAAAAATCGGGACAGATAGTGGTTTTTAACACACTTGTTTGTTTTATTTATTATTAATTGTGAGTACAAGCAGTACAAGCAGAACAGGGCTTCAAATAATTGTGAGGGATTTTTACTGAATGTTTTCCACCCGTTTAAATCTAGCACATTGTTTTATCCATATACATCTTCAAGTTCACAGAACATAGGCCTAATTCAACAGGCAAAATGTGGAGGCAGGAGTGGCCAGGTATCTGCGAGCAAGGCGGGCCAGCTGGCTGTGGGCTCCTGCATGAGCTGCCCACCACTGTAAGGGACAGTCCTCTAAGGCAGTGCAGGGCTCTGCTCTGTAGCGCTGTATGGCTCTGTCCTGCTGTACCTCCTCCTCTGACTCAGAGTCAGAGTCCATCTGCAGCAGGCTCAGCCTCTTCTTGGCTGGACCTTCTTCTGCAGTGTGTGATCTTCTAGGAGAGTCTTCATGCAGCATGCCTGCCAGTGTGGTCCACACTACTTCTCTGTCAGTCTTGGGCACACTGCGTAGGTCTTTAAAACGTGGGTCCAGTGCAGTTGCGATCTGGAGCCATGCATAGTTGGTATGTTCCTGGCGGGAAGCAAGGTCTTCCTTAAACTTCTCTTTAAACCTCACCACATATGCAGGGTCCTCATCAGTTACTTCCATGACACGGCGCAGGTGGCAGAAGGCTGGTACAACTACAGAGCAGGAGACGTAGGCCTCTCCTCCCAGCAGTTCAGTCACATATCTGCAGTGGAATACACACATACACACATGGGGTGGCTATAGCTCAGGTGGCAGAGCAGGTCAGCCACTAATCAGAAGGTCGGTGGTTCGATCCCAGGCTGCCTCCTGGCTGCATGCCAAATATCCTTGGGCAAGATACTAACCCCGTGTTTGCCTACTGGTGGTGGTCAGAGGGCCCGGTGGCGCCTGTGTCCGGCAGCCTCGCCTCTGTCAGTGCGCCCCAGGGCAGCTGTGGCTACAATGTAGCTTGCCATCGCCAGTGTGTGAATGTGTGCGTGAATGGGTGAATGACTGAATGTAGTGTAAAGCGCTTTGGGGTCCTATGGACTAGAAAAGCGCTATACAAATGCAGGCCATTTACACACACACACACACACAGATAAGACAGCAAATTAAAAAAAGCTTTTTAATACTAGGTAATATTAATAAAATATTTGATTTCATTTATTTTTTAAATAAGACATTTTCATAATAACAAAACTGATTTAAGATGTATGTTTGATACATTTAATCTAAACCTACAATTATGGTCACAATGACAGGCTCACCTGCAGGGCTCTAGAAGTGTCTCCAGTCTCTGGAGTTTGTCCCACTCTGGAGGCGTCAGGAGGACAAGTTTATGCTTTTGTTTATCCAGAGTCGCGGTTACTGCAGTTTGGTTGCGGATCAAGCGCTTCACCATCTCCAGCGTGGAGTTCCAGCGCGTAGGCACGTCCTGGGCCAACGGCTCCTGCTTGCGCCCCAGTGACACCTGCTCTGCGTTCAGCTCTGCTGTGTTTGCTGGGCTGTGCTTAAAATGGCCAACAATTTTGCGGCATTTGGCCAGCGCAGTGACAAAGCCACTGTCTGCGAGACTCACTGTGATGCATCTCTGTAGAATGTGCGCGGTACACGGCATGTGATTGAATGGCATGATGCGAGCCGCGGCGATCATATTGCGCGCACTGTCCGTGCCTACTGTTGTCACCTTCTCCTCAATTCTCCACCTGCGAGCAACAGTCTGGAACTGCTCTGCACAAGCCTCCGCAAAGTGCCGCTCTTCCGTTTTCATTATAGTCAGCGCAAAGGATGTCAGACCCCAGGCTTCAGTGATTAAATGCGCAGTAACTCCCAGGTAATTGTCATTACTCAATGATGTCCAGTGGTCTCCTGTCAGAGCCACGCATTCTGTGTGAACTAAAGCCTCTTCTTTTTTCTTTTTCTCCGTTTCATACAGTTCGTGGATTCGAATTGTTATTGTGCTTCTCGCTGGGGGCTTGTAGGACGCGTCCTGAGATGCAACCTTTAAAACATCCGCAAAGCCCTTGTCCTCCACAATGCTTAGCGGTCTGCAGTCCTTTGCTATCCATTTGGCTATATTGTCGGTCAGTTTGTCCAAAGAAGACTTACCGAGTGGCCTGCGTTCACTAAGAGTGGTCTGACGCAGGCCGGGTGAAGCTGCTGCCCCGACAAACGCGTGTTTGGCATTAAGGTGGTATTTTAAGGTCGAATTTGAACGGTGAAATTGAAACTCTTTACTACAGTGAGTGCAAATTACAACGCGTTTGTTTATTGTCCCATCTATGTTCTTCTTGTATTTAAATTCCCCATCCAGAAGGCCATCCGCTTCCTGCTTCTCCATTTTCAGTGGCGCGGTAAACAAATCAAGTGGAATTATGGGAGCGACTTATCTGCGTGTTGCGCTAAATAGTTAAATATTCTAACGTAATTAATTCCAAAATTTAATTATCGCAATTAACGCGTTAATTTCGACAGCTATAAATATAATATAATATAATATAATATAATATAATATAATATAATATAATATATCATGTTGCTATTTAATGTTTTTTGTTCGTGTTGCAGCTGCTCTGTGAGCCAAGCTTTCGTTGTCTAAATTCAATGGCAATATATCTCTGCACCACACGATGGCGATAGATTCTCACAGACAGTCTGTGCTCTGCTTCCGCCACCAGTCATCTTTAAATCTTTTTTTTAATTCAATGAAACCTTTATTTAACTGTCCATCTCGCGGCATTACTTAAAAAAAATCATATTTAAATACAAAGAAGATTAAATACATGAACGACAGTAAATTGATAAAATAAGAGCAAATAAATATATTTACAAATGATAGCAACATCAATGGAATAAAAGCATGAACAGCAGCAGAAGGAGAAAGAGGCCTGTATCTACATTATTACTCTGGCAGCTCTCAGTCTCCATACAGACAGGACACGTTGCAGCGTAATTGCAGACAGGTGCGTGGGCCTGAGCTCCGCCCAGGCAGAATGACGAGTGGAAGAAAGCAGCAACACAATAAACATATGTAGCCTTGCGGAGCCGGCCGGGCAGACACCGAGACAGAGTGCAACGATTTTATACGTGACAACATACACAAAAAAACACACACAACAAAAATCAGAATGTGTTTGTGATTTGGATTTTTATTTAAAGGTGAAACCTTTTTTCTTTTCTTGTTTTGCCAGATTAGACATTTTGATTCATTTCATTTAGTTTTTTTGTTTTACTTTGATGCTATAATAGATGTTTTTAAAATGTAGTCATATTTAATACTATATTGCATCATGGCAAAACAACAGTCTCCTCAAGCTGCTTTATACTGTAAGGTAAAAACACTACAGTAAAAG
The DNA here is from genome assembly GCF_057382185.1 of Mchenga conophoros. Lineage (NCBI taxonomy): Eukaryota > Metazoa > Chordata > Actinopteri > Cichliformes > Cichlidae > Mchenga > Mchenga conophoros. The sequence continues at coordinate 1,251,508 of NC_140529.1, read as the reverse complement.
CCAGAAAACCCCAACAATCCAATGATCCCCTTTGAGCAAGCACTGGGCGACAGTGGGGAGGAAAAACTCCCTTTAGGAAGAAACCTCCGGCAGAACCAGGCTCAAGAAGGGGCGGCCATCTGCTGCGACCGGTTGGGGGTGATGGAAAGAGAATAGAGGGAGACAAGATGAAGTATACTTCTAATGGCCTATTCCAATTGGTGGTAATACATCATAAGAATTGAGGAAAGGTGGTGTTGATGGAGACTCTGGGGAAGGCCTTCGTCTGCCAGGGTGTTTTGGAGCCACTTGAATAAATTTAGTTTGCACTGGAGGTGGACGAGGTTTAATCTGTGGAAAGATCTGAGACGGAGTCGGAGTCTCCCCATAACATCTCCCCATCACGCCTCTATGGACCAACGGTGCGAGCTTTTGTCCTTTCTGTTTTTCTAATTTAAGCTGGAGTTGAACGTCTTTCACTCTAGATTTTAGATGACCTATCTCTTTTTCTTCATTGCCAGCTTTTCTGATCATCTGGTTCACTGGTCCAATGAGCTCCTGTTTTTGTTTGAATAAAGCGTATTCGGAAGACTTTACCATATCATTGTACTGCTTTTTAAATGATTCCAGCTCCCGTGTTTTATCTAGTAAAGCTGCATCTAGATCCTTGCATCTGATACGTAGACAGTTCAGCTGTTTTTCAAGAAACTCCTTCGTTGTTCCAACAAAGGGGATGCCTTCCACACCGTCTACGTATTTCTTTTTCAAGTTGTGGAATATATCCCTAAATTCCACCTTTTCTTTTTCTCTGAAGTGACCTGCATGTGGAAATGCCTTTTCAAAGGACAAAACGCACTGGTACAATTCCTCTTGGAAGTGGCGCTTTTTCTTTTCCAGGCAATTCGTTTTTTGTGTGAATATTTCTGTTTGCTTTTTTGTGGCGCGCAGTTGCTCTTCCAGTGAGATCTTTTCAGCCAGTGCCTGATTGTGTGCCGTTTTTACTTTATACCTGTCCACTGCTGTCTTTCTGTGGTTTTCCTGCTCTGTGCTTAGGGCCTTTTTTAGGTCTTCATTTTTCTTTTTCAAAGAATCAACTTCATCTTCGACCATAGCCTTCATTTTCTTTTCAAAGGCCAGAGCCCTAATATTTCTCTGACATTTCCGTTTGATCTCCATATTCTGGGCCTTTTGGTTGTCTATTACTTTGCCCATTTGATCTTTCTCGTCTGTTAATTCTTTCACGGTTTTATCCATCAATTCATTTTCGTCCTGTAACTTTGTATTACGTGTCAGAAGACCCTCAATCCAACACTGCGAGGATTGATGTTGTTCCTCGCGTTCTTTAACCGCATTGACGGCCACACCTCTACTATTTTTTACTGTTCTCTCAAGCTTTTCTATTTTGGAATCATACATTTCCATGACCTCTTCTAACTTTCTGTCTGCAGCATTGGCTTTGTCTTCGAGTTTTTTTTAGTATTTTCCTCGTAAAATTGCTGCATCTTATTTTTTTCCTCTTTGTGGCGTTTCAATAATAATTCAACAACTTGGCTGTTGTGAAATTCCTGACGTACCACCTTTTCTTTTGCTGTTTCCAGCAGTCCTTGCAGGACTTCGACTTCGTCCTCATCATCTGTGATTAGGTATTGAAACAGCTGTTTACTCCCCAGATGTTTGTGTCCTCAAAGAAATTCCATTTAGATTTATGTGAATGTATTGTGCAGGTACTTTCTCTGCTTCGCCCTCATTGCTTGCTTTATCTGAGGACATAATCTGCCTTCTTTCAGCTTGGGGTAGGCCTCACTTTATGTTTTAAATTAAAAAGCTTGAAGACAAAGTGAACTCTGGACAAGCGTGTGGCCTACCTGAAGCCCAGGTGGGCTTGTTGATAATCACATTTTCACACTCATCTCGGGGCACATCCGTGGTGTTCTGGTGCCAGCCTGTCCCCTCTGTTTTTGTGGGGGTCTTCCCCACATACGAAAATGGCCGCTTCTGCCTGGAGGGAGTTTTTTATTTTTGCTTTGCAGCTGCACAGGATCTGTATAGAAGTTTTAAACACTTCTATTTTAGGCAAATTTATAATATTTTAGACGACAGCACTGTTACGAGTTCAAAAATTGGGGATGGAGACAAGAGGAAAAACCACAATAACAACACTGGTCCGGCCGGGTTAAGTCAAACGATGATTTTAATGATCACACGCGTGGGAGATGGACACTGTATGCAGACAGCCTCAGATCTCAAAATGGTGGAGCATTGATCAAACTCTTATAGCCTCTGGTGCCCCCACCTTATCATAAAAGCCTAAACATTCACATGCTTTCTCTCACACGGCGCCTAAGCTACGACCTTGGCTCCCTGTTTATCTGCTCCTGCTGAGATGGGGCAGAAAACTCCAGCATGTTCCGTTCTCTTCTAATCAGACAAATAAGGCGATGACTTTTCTGCAAACAGTATTTCTTATAACTCAGCAGTATAATGCATCATGAAACAATATCATCCATTCACAATAAATCAGCAGTGTAATGCAAATCAGTTTAACAAATGCAATAGTTATCACCCTCTCCTAATTCAGGAGAATAATGCAAACTAAAACTACATAATAATTCACAATCTTTAATTAGGGGTCTAACATGGCATAAAATAATATTATAAATCTCACAGCACATAAAACACTGTTTGCTTGGATGCGTGTGTTTGTGTGTAAAAAGTGAGATGTTCAGAGGTCTTGCTTCATGGTATCGAACAGCCCACACAAAACAGGTTCTTTATGATTTAATTTAAGTGCTGATGTAAACCACAATGTTCAGCAAACATCTATCAGGTCATTGGACTGTATTTTTTTAAAGCTTAAGTATGCGCACATGGGATATATTAAAAACTGACAAGCCGTTTGAACACATGATGTGAAATCACTTAATCAACCTGCTGGATTTTCCAAAAGTTAAAATATTTATACTACTTTGGCACATTGCTCTTAACTTATTAAGGTGGCTATTAGTGAGGGTCATGATAATCAATTCAATTGAGCAGAAGTGACATTCTTACTTCGATTCGTCCAAATTCATGTGAGTTCCAGTCTGTTCAGCCTGTTTCTGTGTAGCACCAAGCAGTAGACCTAAACCTGGATGTGCTTCTGGGTTCTGCCTCTAATGAAAACGGATGAGTGTAAAATGCAACCATTGTTTGTAGTTTGCTGCCACCTACTGAGTGAAAAAAGAACTGAAGTTGTAAAAAGTCACTATTCCTAATGATAGGCTTCGTTTTGTTTCAGTTTCAGTTCACTATACAGCTCATCAAACTGTTTTCCCTTTACGTTTTGATATACATTGTGAAGTTTGGGTTGTCATGTCTACGTCTCATTATGTTTCCTGTTTTATTGTGAAGAGGTCTGGTGTTTCTGTGTTCATCGTGTTCAGTTTTACTCTTCCCCTGTGGCGTTGTTATGTTCATGTTGATCTACTGTGCCTTTCTGTTCCATGTTTCAGATCCCTATGTTCTGTCTCCCCCAGTCTGTTAAGTCCACATGTCTTGAGTTCCGTCAGTGTGTTTCCTGTTTTACTTTCACAGTCTGTTCTATGTTAATGTTTCTAGTTTTGCTTCCCTTGCCTCGTCCTGCTTAATTACTCTCAGCTGTGCTCTCCTCCTGTGGCTCATTCCCCCTCGTTATCCCTCAGTGTATTTAAGCCCCATGTTTCTCTTTGTCAGTGTTGCGTCCTCCATCATAGCTGTGTGATTTTTCCCTGTGGCTCCTTGTGCTTTAGTTTTTCCCAGTTTAGGTTATTTTGTATTGTTTTTCGTGTCCCACTCCACGCCAGCAATAAAGCTGTGTTTTTTGAGTTTAACTTTTGACTCTGTGAGTTTGCGTTTGGGTCCTTCTCCTGCCTGCCACACAGCCGAACTGTGACACTAAGTAAAGAGAAGGAAGAACACAGAAAGACAGCAGTGGACAGGCATAAAGTAAAAACGGCACACAATCAGGCACTGGCTGAAAAGATCTCACTGGAAGAGCAACTGTGCGCCACAAAAAAGCAAACAGAAATATTCACACAAAAAACGAATTGCCTGGAAAAGAAAAAGCGCCACTTCCAAGAGGAATTGTACCAGTGCGTTTTGTCCTTTGAAAAGGCATTTCCACATGCAGGTCACTTGAGAGAAAAAGAAAAGGTGGAATTTAGGGATATATTCCACAACTTGAAAAAGAAATACGTAGACGGTGTCATGGTCCTGAGTCTGAGGACTCAGTGTTTTGTGTTTCCTTATGCTTTTGTTCATTCCGAGTGTGTATTCTGTTGTTATTTTGCCATTTGTTAGGTTTCTGTTCTTTGCCTGCCTGCTCCCACTTCTCTGTGTTCCCTCTGTCTGTCCATGGTGTTTTTGTGTCTGCTCATGAGTCTGCCTGTCAAGTTCAGTGTCCTGTCTGGTTCTCTGTCTGTTAATTTCCTGTTTTATTCTGAAGGTTCATGTCTGATGTGAGTGTGTTCAGTTTACATTTCCCCTGTCCCGTCAGCTCTGATTTCTCCCAGCTGTGTTGCCCTCCTGTCTCTTATCCCCTGATTACTGGTGTGTGTATTTAAGCCCTGTGTGTTCTCCTGCCTGTTGCCGGTTCGTCTGTATTACTCCATGTAAGTCCGCGCTTTTCTGCATTCATCTGTGTCTCTCTGCGTCTCTGTATCCTCCGTCAGTCTGCGTCTCTCTGCCTTTCTCCCCGTGTCCTGTGGATTTCTAGTTGCTCTTTAGTTTTCCCAGTTTAGGTTTCCGTTAGTTTGTCTCATTATTCGTTTTCTGTTCCTGCCACTGACACCTTGTAAATAAACTCCACTAATCTTTTCATACACTGCTTGCTCTTGGGTCCTTTTTCCAACTCCACACGGCTCGCCTCGGCAGCCGTGACAGACGGTGTGGAAGGCATCCCCTTTGTTGGAACGACCGAGTTTCTTGAAAAACAGCTGAACTGTCTACGTACCAGATGCAAGGATCTAGATGCAGCTTTACTAGATAAAACACGGGAGCTGGAATCATTTAAAAAGCAGTACAATGATATGGTAAAGTCTTCCGAATACGCTTTATTCAAACAAAAACAGGAGCTCATTGGACCAGTGAACCAGATGATCAGAAAGGCTGGCAATGAAGAAAAAGAGATGGGTCATCTAAAATCTAGAGTGAAAGACGTTCAACTCCAGCTTAAATTAGAAAAACAGAAAGGACAAAAGCTCGCACCGTTGGTCCATAGAGGCGTGATGGGGAGATGTTATGGGGAGACTCCGACTCCGTCTCAGATCTTTCCACAGATTAAACCTCGTCCACCTCCAGTGCAAACTAAATTTATTCAAGTGGCTCCAAAACACCCTGGCAGACGAAGGCCTTCCCCAGAGTCTCCATCAACACCACCTTTCCTCAATTCTTATGATGTATTACCACCAATTGGAATAGGCCATTAGAAGTATACTTCATCTTGTCTCCCTCTATTCTCTTTCCATCACCCCCAACCGGTCGCAGCAGATGGCCGCCCCTTCTTGAGCCTGGTTCTGCCGGAGGTTTCTTCCTAAAGGGAGTTTTTCCTCCCCACTGTCGCCCAGTGCTTGCTCAAAGGGGATCTTTGGATTGTTGGGGTTTTCTGGCTTTTTCTGTAGTGTTTTCACCTTACAGTATAAAGCAGCTTGAGGAGACTGTTGTTTTGCCATGATGCAATATAGTATTAAATATTACTAAATTTTAAAAACATCTATTATAGCATCAAAGTAAAACAAAAAAACTAAAGTATACTTCAATGAAATTAATCAAAATGTCTAATCTGGCAAAAAAAAGAAAAGAAAAAAGGTTTCACCTTTAAATAAAAATCCAAATCACAAAAATTCTGATTTTTGTTGTGTGTGGGGGTTTTTGTGTGTGTTGTCAAGTATAAAAGTTTTGCACTCTGTCACGGTCTCGATGTCTGCCCGGCCGGCTCCGCAAGGTTACATATGTTTATTGTGTTGCTGCTTTCTTCCACTCGTCATTCTGCCTGGGCGGAGCTCAGGCCCACGCACCTGTCTGCAATTACGCTGCAACGTGTCCTGTCTGTATGGAGACTGAGAGCTGCCAGAGTAATAATGTAGATACAGGCCTCTTTCTCCTTCTGCTGGTGTTCATGGTTTTATTCCATTGATGTTGCTATCATTTGTAAATATATTTATTTGGTGTTATTTTATCAATTTTCTACTACTGTCGTTCATGTATTTATTTATTTTTTTGTATTTAAATATGATTTTTTTAAAGTAATGCTGCGAGTTAAATAAAGGTTTCATTGAATAAAAAAAAGATTTAAAGATGACTGGTGGCGGAAGCAGAGCACAGACTGTGAGAATCTATCGCCATCGTGTGGTGCAGAGATATATTTCCATTGAATTTAGACTACGAAAGCTTGGCTCACAGAGCAGCTGCAACACGAACAAAAAACATTAAATAGCAACATGATATATTATATTATATTATATTATATTATATTATATTATATTATATTATATTATAGTGCAAACAGTGCAGGCTTCAGCTCTGGGGAAGAAGCTGTTCCTCAGTTTGGGTGGATTCTGTCACTCACAGCGTTGTTAGCCCTCTTGTGCGCGCAGACTGCAACCCCCCCCTCCCCTGCCCCCCCACTGTGCGTTGCCCTGATATCTGCAGTGTGAGGTTGGATCGCTCATTTTCATCCCCACACTGATGCCACTTATTTCGGTCTTTGTTTGACATAAAAGGGCATATTTGTCACTTTATTGCAACTATATTTGCACTCTTGAGCTCCTTCATTCACTGACTGATTATAAAGTTATTACTTGCGTTATGTATTCATCCTTTTGAACATAATTAATGAAGCCACATGTAATCACTAAAATTTGTATTTTGGGTACAATAAGAGAGTTTCAGATGGAATGCTGTTTTGTTTAAATTTCACCAACTTGCTGATGCCCACGGTTGTGAGTGCAGCTTCTTACTGTACATGGGTGGATGGTTGTAAATCACATCACAGATGCCAAAAACCTCTCAAACCAAGCCCTCTTGCCGGTGATGCTGTGCGCAACCTCGTGACAACCACATGACTGATACTAACTCCTGAGCTGACTGTATGCTAACATGCGCCACAAATAAGGGTCATATTTGGATTTAAAACAATCACCGAGAAGCTTCCACTGAATGCTACTTTCCCCTGCATGACACTGAAATCATTAACACATACTAACCCTCACTTATGCTCTTCAGTTTTCTCAGAAATGGATTAAGCCTACACCTAAACCAACGGATATGTTCACTGACTTTTTCTCTTAGTCTGGAAATACTTAGTCAGCCCATTACGCAATTGAATTGATTATCATGACCCTCACTAATAGCCACTTACTAAACTAAGAGTAATGTGCAAAACCCATTAGCCAAAGTAGTATAAATATTTTAACTTTTAGCAAATCCAGCAGGTTAATTAAGTGATTTCACATCATATGTTCAAACAGCTTGTCAGTTTTTAATATATCCCATGTACGCATACTTAAGCTTTAAAAATAAAGAAAAGTGCAATGACCTGATAGATGTTTGCTGAAAATTGTGGTTTACATCAGCACCTACATTAAAATACAAAGACCCTGTTTTGTGTGAGCTGCTCGATACCATGAAGCAAGACCTCTGAACATCTCAGTTTTTACACACACACACACACACACACACACACACACACACACACACACACACACAAGTGCAAGCAAATGGTGTTTTATATGCTGTTGTCTAAAATATTATAAAATAAACCGTCTCTTTTTATATGTGGGGGGGGGGGGCACTCAAAAAACGGAGGGGACAGGTTGGCACCAGAACACCACAGGTCTGCCCCGAGATGAGTGTGAAAATGTGATTATCAACAAGCCCACCTGGACTTCAGTTAGGTCGCACGCTTGTCCAGAGTTCACTTTGTCTTCAAGCGTTTTAATTTAAAACATAAAGTGAGGCCTACCCCAAGCTAAAAGAAGGCAGATTATGTTCTCAGATAAAGCAAGCAATGAGGGCGAAGCAGAGAAAGTACCTGCACAATACATTCACATAAATCAAAATGGAATTTCTTTGAGGACACAAACATCTGGGGAGTAAACAGCTGTTTCAATACCTAATCACAGATTGTGCTCTCTGTTTTACACGTTTTTAGTAAGGCATAATTAACTAAAAGGCTAGAGAGATGAAAGGATGCCAAGCTGATACCAGGCCTCAGTCACATGGATTGTTTCTTAAATTCTGAAATTAAGTGGACATGCAAAAAGATCTGGCACTTCATATATTAAACTGAGAAGCTGTGCTGACCCAAGAAAGCGCCCAGAAATTTGGGCAAATGTCTGCTCTGAAGTTTTTAGCCAAACCAAACTGCAGGTCAGTTTAAAGCGCAAAATTGTGCAAGTAGTCCAAACTAAACCGTTCTTGAGATGCAGAAATGTTGTCACACACAAAAATCAGACGATTGTGCCTCCAAACAAATTGCACTTACAAATGCTTGTAACATAAATGATGAAAATAGTAACTGCAAAGTTGAGACTGAACAGTGTTTCAGTTAAAGTGATAAGCTAGCCATTCAGCTGACTCATTGGTGATTGCAATGATTGCAGGTTTCATTATAGAAGAATATCAAGGAGAAGACAGATGGCAGGGAGTCAGAAACGGGGGATGGAAATGCAAGATATTGAGGACAACTTATGAGCCCAGGCGTCAGGTGTGAACAACAACAATAACTGGGCTGTATTTAGGTGTACAGATCACATGACCATCAAAAGAGCAGTGTAGGAATGAGAGAAGATCAACAGGGGAGCACACAAAGAGGTTTATGGACACAAACTGGGAGAGGTGGCATGCTCAGTTGATCAGTAGAATACCACACTAGACTTTCTTCCAGGACGGTTGAGGACCCTGTTGTGGGGGCGAAGCTTGGGTCCAATGTTCCCTCTAATTTTTCATGTGTCTGAGCGAACACACAAACTCTCTGAGCGGTCCCTTGGACCACTGTGAGCAACAGCAGGCGTGTGCACTGTGGTCACGTCAGCATTGAATCCATCCAAGTTACATGGTTTATTAAAATAATCAAATTACAACATAAAAATTTATGTTAGACTTTTTTTTAATTAACTCCTTTAGCCCACTTACAACAAAAATTCAAAAAAAAATCTTGTTCATGACCTGTGTAGTATGTTAACACTATTGGAAGTAAAAATAACTTGAACTCCAATTTTGAAAACGCAACTTTCTTTTTTAAAAAAAAAAAAAAAAAGCTCTGACTTGTATTATGAGTATGAGTCTGTGGTCTGGGAGAGAGTCCTGTAACTCTCTGTCTGCAAAATACAGTATATAATGACCAATGTTGGGCAATTAATTATATAATTACGTCTTCAAAAAAGTAACTGATCTATGCAAACAAAGTTTTTTGCAGCTGTTTACTTAAAATGCAGCCAAGGCGTTTTTTTAAATAAACATTTCAAACTATTTACAGAACAATCAGCTGTTCTGCATCAAATTTGATGCCACACAAATTATTTGTGCCACTCCAAAAATAATTTCAAATCAAAATCAAATCAAATCACTTTTATTGTCACATCACATGTGCAGGTACATTGGTACAGCACATGTGAGTGAAATTCTTGTGTGCGAGCTTCACAAGCAACAGAGTTGTGCAAAATACAATAATGTAAACAAGCAAAATACAAGAATGGCTACATCTGAAACTAATAAATATATGTACAATATATAATAGTATATGCATTTCTGGATGTGTATACTAAATATTTTTCTACGTGTGTGTGTGTGTGTGTGTGTGTGTGTGTGTGTGTGTGTGTGTGTACACATATTTTACAAATTAAATAGAGTCAACAATAAATAAAATATATAAAAATATACAGAGTTGAGACATGTGCAAAACAGTGGCGTTACTGTACAGTATGGAGTGCATAATGTTAAAGTTCCAGTAGTGAAGCTGAGGTGTCTATGAAGTGTTCAGCAGTCTGATGGCCTGATGGAAGAAGCTGTCTCTCAGTCTGCTGGTACGGGACCGGATGCTGCAGAACCTCCTTCCTGATGGAAGCAGTCTGAACAGTTTATGGCTGGGGTGACTGGAGTCCTTGATGATCCTCCCCGCTTTCCTCAGGCACCGCTTCCTGTAGATGTCTTGGAGGGAGGGAAGCTCACCTCCAATTATCCGTTCAGAGCACCGCACTACTCGCTGGAGAGCTTTGCAGTTGTAGGCGGTGCTGTTGCCATACCAGGTGGTGATGCATCCAGTGAGGATGCTCTCAATGGCACAGTGATAGAAGGTCCTGAGGATGCGGGGGCTCATGCCGAATCTTTTCAGTCTCCTGAGAAAGAAGAGGCGCTGCTGCGCCTTCTTCACTGTTTTGTTTGTGTGTACTGACCACGTAAGATCCTCAGCCAGATGTACACCAAGGAACTGGAAGCTGCTCACTCTCTCCACAGCAGCGCCGTTGATGGTGATGGGGGTGTGTACTTCTCTGCACCTCCGGAAGTCCACTATCAGCTCCTTTGTCTTTGCGACGTTGAGTGTGAGATGGTTGTCTTGACACCAGTGGGTCAGGGCGCTGACCTCCTCCCTGTAAGCCGTCTCATCACCATTGGTGATAAGACCCACCACTGTAGTGTCGTCCGCAAACTTCACAATGATGTTGGAGTTGTTAGTGGCTGTGCAGTCGTAGGTGTAGAGTGAGTACAGGAGAGGGCTCAGTACACACCCCTGTGGGGCACCAGTGTTCAGTGTGATGGGGGATGAGGTGATGCTGCCCAGTCTGACCACTTGGCGTCTGTCAGACAGGAAGCTAAGGATCCAGCTGCAGAGGGAGCTGCTCAGTCCTAGATCCTGCAGTTTCCTGTCCAGCTTCGAGGGAACGATGGTATTGAATGCTGAGCTGTAATCTACAAACAGCATTCTCACATACGTGTCTCTCTTCTCCAGGTGTGACAGGGCAGTGTGTAGTGTCAGGGCTATGGCATCATCAGTGGACCTGTTGTGGCGGTATGCGAACTGTAGAGGGTCCAGTGAGTCGGGTAGTGCAGAGCAGATGAAGTCCCTGACCAGCTTCTCGAAGCATTTGCTTACGATGGGGGTCAGGGCTACAGGTCGCCAGTCGTTCAATGAGGAGATGGTGGAGGATTTGGGTACAGGGACGACGGTGGCCATTTTGAAGCAGGCTGGGACTACAGACAGAGAGAGGGAAAGGTTGAAGATGTGCGTGAACACTGCAGCCAGCTGAGCCGCGCATGACTTGAGGACGCGGCCGGGAATCCCGTCCGGACCAGTAGCTTTGCGTGCGTTCACCTTCCTGAAGCACTTCCGCACATCCTCCTCAGACACAGTGTGCGCACTGACGTCATCCGCGGTGCGCACACTGTCCGGTCTCATGGTGTTCGCTGTGTCGAATCTAGCGTAGAATACGTTTAGATCCTCACACAGAGAGGCCGTGGTCTGCGGTGTGCTGGTTTTCCCTCTAAAGTCTGTGATCGTGTTTAGTCCCTGCCACATACTCCGAGGGTTGTCGAACTGTTGCTCCACCCTGTCCCTGTACTCACGTTTGGCTGCTTAGATAGTCTTCCGGAGTTGGTAATGTGCGTGTTTGTAGTCCGATGTGTTCGCGGAGGCAAAGGCGGTGCTCCGTGCCGCCAGTGCCGCGCGAACATCTCCGTTAATCCAGGGTTTTTGATTTGGGAAGGATTTAACTGTTCTGGATGGGACGACATCTTCCACGCATTTCCTGATAAATCCGCAGACTGAGTCTGTGTACTCGTCAATGTCCCTAGCAGCCACGTGAAACATTTCCCAGTCCGCGTGATCAAAACAGCACCGCCCTCCGGGTTGGAGCTTCCTGTTTCAGCTTCTGCCTGTAGGCGGGCAGGAGCAGGATGGAGCGGTGATCTGATTGGCCGAATGGGGTGCGGGGGAGGGCTTTGTACGCATCCCGGAAAGAGATGTAGCAGTGGTCGAGTAGCCGGTCTCCACGAGTGTTAAAATGGATGTGTTGGTGGAGTTTGGGTGAGACTTTCTTCAGGTTTCCCTTATTAAAGTCTCCGGCTGTGATAAACGCTGCCTCTGGGTGTGCGGTTTCCTCACTGCTGATCGCGCTGTACAGTTCCCTGAGTGCTCGGTCAGTGTCGGCTTGTGGGGGAATGTAAACAGCCGTAATAATCACTGCTGTAAATTCCCTCGGTAGCCAGAATGGCCGGCACTTAATCATCAGGTACTCCAGGTCCGGTGAGGTCCAGGTCCACTTATGCTTACTCCAAGCACCGCTGCGAGTTTGGCCGTCAGTGTCAGTTTTCGGATTCGCCTGCTGAGCTGCTGGTGGAGATCCACCCGGACCCAGTGGCGTGTCTAGAAAATTTTTGTTGGGGGGCCAGGTAGGGGCACAGATTTGGAGAAGGGTGGCAGATGTAATTGGCAGATAATGTTTTTAAAAAAAAAATCTACCAACCGTTAACCATAATTCAATAATCCTATAAACCTAATAACCGAATGCGCTTTTAATTCTTATTAGAATGAGATTTTAACCACTATGGTGCAAAGTTTTTAGATACTGCGTTGATAAAGTACAAGAGATACAATCAGTGCTTTGTCAGTGTTTACTCAGCATTCAAGGACAGCAATATTTGCATAATATTTTTACTGACATATAGTGCACATATGTTTTGGGCAAAAACATTTTTGAATATTAAAATACGAACATTTGTAACAAAGAATTGACAAATTAGCCAATGCCAATGCAAAACCAATGCCTATTAAAAAAAAGAAGATAATCTTCTCACAAACTGGTGTTTGATTTTGAAACAGGAAAAAAGTGGGGAAACAACTGAAAAGACTAACATTTGAATAAAACCTGAAAGCAAGTAAATACTTTCTATGCTGCCTTATGGTAAACTTTGGTAATATTGATCAAGAACAACACTGGCTGATGATGAAATACAGTCAGCTGGCATGGTGACACTGCCAGTATTAACCTGCAGGGCTGGACTGGGACAGAAAATCAGGCATTTTGACTAGAGACCGGCCCACCAGGTATTAAAGCCATAAAGACTTTGACTGAAAACAAATGCTGTTGTGACAGTGATGTACACTGTCTTGTTGGTATATGTATGATTTCTATACATTTTACGTCAGATAAAAACTTTGGTTGTAAGATTTAGATAATTATTTAATAAAAGCTAGATATTTTAAATGAGAATAAGAAAGAAAAGTATTTCTTTGTGCCCCACCTTTCCCTGTTAATGCCCTACCTGGCCCCCTGGCAAAACTTTCCTAGATCCACCCCTGCACAGTTGCCAGCTGTCAGCTACATAAAAAAGGATCCTGGTGTTATTTGTGTCTCAGAAACAGTTCATAACTTCCCTTCAACTCATTCATGTGAACTAAAAGGTAAACCTGTTTCTCCATCACCTGTTCAGCTCTGATGATTCAGTAAGGACATCTCCTGGTTTCATCTTCATGTTTCCCTCTCACCACATATCCAAACCGATATCATGACCAGCAGCTTTTACAGCTGTGACTCCAGCAAACATCAGCTGATACTAGAAAGTAATATCAAATAAATTCTAACAACAGCTGATCAAGCTTAAATGTGCTGCTGTTGTTTAGCGCGACATCTGCTGGTTTCCTCTTTCTGGCGCAAAGTGGGCGATAAATAAACAAGGGAGAAAAGCCAATCAGCTGATCATTGATCAGTTTCATGATTGAAGTAGCAACAGGAGAGGCAGGGGAGAGGATGAGAGGAGAAGAGGCAGCTGTGCAGCGTAACGACAGAATAACTCCAGCTTTGTGTCTTTTTTTCATTATAGCGAAAGTCCGGGACAAACTGTGTTCCTTCTCAGCTCAATACGAAACGTGTAATATTTTCTCTGAATGAGGGACCATTCCATTTTTTTAACTAACCTTATGAATAAAATAAAGTTCACTATCAGTAACGTCATAGCACCCACCCAGCTGTATATAAACTCTGTCAAGCTGGCTAGAACCAGTACTAGTTATTGCAACTGAGGGTAAAAAGTCAGCACAACGAAAATAAACTCCACCTAAACTTGGTTTATATCTGACCCAGATAGACTGCAGGTCATAACTTCTTACCTGAAGTTCAGTTCACCTGACACTCGGACTGGCGGTGTTCCAGATCTACTGGCGTTTAGATCAACTGGCGTTGGTCGAACAGATGTGTGGCAGTCTTGCGTTTCAGGAGCTGCTACCGACAAACCAGCAAAAAAACGCCAAATGTGTCATCTGTGACACTTGTGAGGTTATCTCAAACACACTCCGTCAGTCTTGATGCTGTTGAACAACAAAATGTTTAAAATGTGGCGAGTTTATCTGGTGATATCCTCATTCGCGACGCGATCGCGAAAACAGCAAACAATTAACACCACGCCGATGTTGTTCACAGGACAGCAAGAGTAAACGATCGGGAGACTCTTGTCGTCGTTATCGTTCCGCTCGCACGGTTTATTTCTCCGATTTCAGCGTTTTTGCTTCACAACTACAGCGAGCAGTTTACTTTGTGCACTAACATGGAGTCGAGTCAACCAGCGCCACCTCTGGCCAAGTGCCACAGCCTACAGCCAGATCAACCTGTGACACACATCTGCACCACGTTTGAATTCGTGTCATGCACATTTGTACCTTTCAACTGTGTCTGTTTAAATCACGGGCTTAAAATGGACCTGATATCAGGACAGGAAAGGGACATTACTGAACAGGGTTGCTTACAGTTCTTTTGTCTTTTTTCTTATTATTTTCTTTTGGGACTATATAGGAAATTGGACTAGAATGATGTTGCAGTTTTCAGCCAATCATTTCATTGACCCACAGATTTAGCCTAGGCTACCTTTGTTTTGTTTTTTTTATCACCCCCATTTTACAACAAATACCAGTAAAGCAGAGGTTGTAATTTATTTGCCATTATTCAGTTTTGGTTTTGCAAATAATCTGAATGAGCCTCTGTAGTAACTCAGAGGGTGACTGATATCAGGAACTTTCTAAACAATGAATCAAAGCTAGAGATGACTTAAGGCTTTCAGGATGACTTTTAAACACAATGAAGGATTCCCCTGTAGGCTACCAATCACTAATAGTATTGTATTTGCTAAGTGTGAGCTGGTTGGTGTCAGTTTATCTATGCAGACGAGGCATTACCTCCTGGGTTTCCACACTACCTGTCCCTCTGGAGGCACAGACAGCTTTGGGTGGGGCTGAGACTTAGTAAGGTGGTGGTGGTTTTTGAGTTTGTTAATGAGGCTATGCCACCCAGTAATCTGTGTGTTCCTCATTGAAAAGTGGAATTTATTTGGAAAAATATTTCAGTACATTATACATCTGTGATTTTAATTTGTACATTTTTCCTTTTAAAATTGCTTTGTCCACAAAACAGCAGCCATTGATCAGATCAGAAACAATATTATTTACTTGTGTATCCTTTGACAGGTATGACTGGTGGATTTTTGTTGTTTGAAACAGAAAAGCTCTGATTGTGTCAGAAACTATATTTAGATTGAGCACAAACGTTTGACTGTCTGACTAAGAAAGCCTCACTTATTTTTATGTGATGCTATATCGGTGCACTTCTATTTTGAAGGCGACACATCTAGGTTATTGTCTGTGAGCCAGTCACATGCTTGTGTTTGTAAATTAACACCCATTTGGGCTAAAAAAAAACAAAAAAAACAACACTTTTTTTTCTTTATTTATTTTTTTTTATAATGTAGCACAGTACTGCAACAGCAACTCTCTGGGTGCTCCTGCTAATGTCTCCTGGTGTTGTGCACAGTACTGGGCCAGAAAACTTGGCCAGTGGAGCCCACCATGAGTTGGTTTTGGAACTGTGTAATGTAGACCTGACCATAGGGACTGATTGCTTTTCCTGTCTCCTTGCCAGAGCTTAACCACAGAGAGGGAAGCTCTGCAGGTTCTGTGCGCTGTAATGGCAGTGGGTGGCTTTGTGTGCATGTATTTTAACATCTCGCAAATCACACACCTCAGATCAACCTTTTTTCGTTATGACATAAAAAACAGCCAGGGTGGTGAGCTGATATTTAAGTTGTGCCTTTCCTCTGAATGTTTCTGTGTTAAAACAGGGGCAGAGAATGGCTCCTCTTCCCAGGGTGTGGTGGGGCAGACCGGGCCTGTGGTCAGCTCCACGGGGGGAGTATCCAAGACCTCCAAGGGCCAAGGGTCTACAGAGAAGGAAGAACAAGCTGGTAACCAGAAAAGAGCCCGTCGGCAGTGGGAATCCTGGAGCGCCGAGGACAAAAACAGCTTTTTTGAGGGTCTTTATGAGGTAAAGCTTGCAACAACCTTTTACCAAGTTAAAAGTTTACCATGTGTAGATCTTTTGACGTCGTAGATTCACGGCTGCCCTCCTTTGTTCCCAGCACGGGAAGGATTTTGAGGCCATCCAGAACAACATTGCAATGAAGTACAAGAAGAGAGGCAAGCCAGCAAATATGGTGAAGAACAAGGAACAGGTCCGCCACTTTTACTACCGAACTTGGCACAAGATCTCCAAACACATCGACTTCGCTAACGGTGAGTTGCTTTTTTTCTCTCTCTCTTAATTCACCTTGGAATTTTTGATCCCCAAATATGAAGTTTGTACACTGTAATGACTTTATCGAATGACGCCTCATAAAAATGTGTACAACTCATACAACAAGGTGATGTCTTAGGCTGATCTTAATTGGTTTATTTTAGGTTTGTGTTTAGTTGTTTCAGTTATGCTACTTACTGCAGACACTGTGAATGAGAAGTAAAGAAGAGATGCTGTTAAACAGCCACATATATTATTATTTTTTCCTACAACAGAACTCACACTGACATTTTTGTTTTTTAGCAAGCAAAACATATGTTAAAGAAGTTCACCAGATAAGCTGGAGCTCTTTTCCCCTACAAAAAGCACCCAGTGTTACTCTCATGTTATCTTTATGTAGCACGCACAGGCCTCCACCAGTGTTGTGACTTGTGCTTCCTTTCCTTCTCAGTGTACTCCAGGGTGTTAAAGAAATCTTCTCAAGAACTGTACGGCCTCATCTGCTACGCCGAGCTTCGCAAAAAAGTTGGAGGATGTAAGTGAGGGCTGTGAAAGCGCTTGGATGCAATGTAGACTGCGTGTGTTTTGCTGTTTGTTCTGCTGGTTGTGGACACAGGGGATGTGATTAAACTCCAGATGATCCCTGTGGCTCGGGGCAGTTGCCCCTGAGGAGCATGTCTTAACTAGCTGTCTTGTGTTTTGTCTTTGACAGTGATGGATGATAAGAATGTGGCAAAGCTGAACGAACTCATCCAGCAAGGGTAAGTCTGTGGCAGAAGCTTTGGCTAGTGGGTTTACGTACACATCTGGGATTGTGATACTTTAAACTGATGCACTAGATCACATTTGGAAAGATACAGATTAGCACTTTGCTAGTATGAAAAACAAATCTGAGGGCTGAGTTGACAGTATGTAGTCAGATGCTTTCTCTGTGGCACGGCAAGGTTTAGAGCTTACAACATATATGAATAAAGATTCTTCTGTTCCACCAGGGCCACCACCGTGCGCTCTAAGGGGAGGAACCTGCGGATCAAAGCTCCAATGTGCCGAGCGTTGAAGAAACTTTGTGATCCAGATGGTGAGTATGAGCCTGCAGAAACCCAGCACACGCGTTACAGAACAAGCACTGAAAACCTCACTGATGGTGAGACTGGGGGGTTCACGGGGGCGGGGCTTTTTTACAAAAACCATGGCATCAAGTGGGCTGGTGGTGTTTCCATGGTAACTTTGGGTGCAAAGTGAGGAGGATGAAGGAGATGACTGTTCTGACCAGCTGTCATCAACCCCTCTGCTCAATAACACCCACTCATCACACTTACTGAAAATATTTGCTTTCATCAAGGGTAGAAAAAGACTGTCTCTTGTCATTGTTGTATGTAAATCTGTGAATGGATCCCACCGAGATTGATGGCTGCCTTTTCATTTTGTCGTGGTTGATTAAGTGAGAGAGCATAGTTGAGTTTATAGGTTTTGGGCTTTTCTTATAGTGGCTGAATCTGTAATTTTGTGTCCTGCAGGAGTGAGTGATGAAGAGGACCAGAAGCCGGTGCGTCTGCCCTTGAAGGTGGCAGTGGAGCTCCAGCCACGCAGTAACCACTCCTGGGCCCGAGTTCAGAGTCTTGCCCACAACCCTCGCCTCAGGTCTGACATGGATAAGAACCACAATATATTTTCAAAAGCATAACATCCAAGAGTCGGAGAGATGTCATACCTTCATTAATTCATTTTCTATTATTATTTTATTTATTTATTTTATTAGTTCAAGCCATGGTGATGCAACAAAGCCTGAGCTAATTTAAGAACCTCTTCTTGGCTTCAGACTGCTTATTTCAGTTTGATGGTTTGCATGTTTTCCACCGTTTTCTGGGTCAGCTCTTTTTTTTTTTTTTTTTTTTTTTTGTGCAAATTAAATATGTGTGTATATGTGTTTTTTTTTAAGCTAACTCGTGAAATTTGAAAAGTGTAAACACCCTCAGACATGATGCTGTTCAAAGTTTAAACTCTATTTCTTTCATTTTTAATTTTTGTTCTCAGTTCAGTTTTCAGTTAGTGTTCAGACTGGGTTTGCTTCTTTTGAGGTTCAGTTTCGTTTTTACTGGTTTCAGTGTTAGGGTTTTTTTTTTGTTTTTTTGTTTAATTATTATGATAATAAGGGTTATTTATCATGGGTAGGTTGAAGAAGGGTAAAGACTTTGTGAAAATGGCTGAATTACAGCAATGTCAGTATGCATTTGTTTGCAAACGTGACAAAACAAATATAGTAAAACTATACATTAATGAACATTTCTGTTTTATTTTAGTTATTTTTGGAGCACGTAGTTGGCGTTTTGATTTTTCCCACACAGGATTATTTCGGTTTTAGAAAACTCTATTAAATTTGATCCACAGTAGTCTAAGTGTAAAATGTAGAAGTAGTTTATGTCAGACGTATTCGACCTGGTAGTGTTGTATTTTGCAAAGTTGACATCAAATGTTTTTTCTGTTTTCTCAGGATGGTGGTGGAGCTCCACAGGAAAGTTTCCAGCCTCATAGAGTATCTGAAACAGAAGTGGGCTTATCATGACCAGTGGATTGTATCCTTTTTAAAAAAAAACATTACAGTGCAATATGTATGCAAAACTCTTCAGAGTGTTTTTCATTCCTAGTGTACATATTAGAAATGTACTGCTCTAACATGCTGCTTTCTGGGGCATATACAGTGGGGCAAAAAAGTATTTAGTCAGCCACCGATTGTGCAAGTTCCCCCACCTAAAATGATGACAGAGGTCAGTAATTTGTACCAGAGGTACACTTCAACTGTGAGAGACAGAATGTGGAAAAAAAAAAAATCCATGAATCCACATGGTAGGATTTGTAAAGAATTTATTCGTAAATCAGGGTGGAAAATAAGTATTTGGTCAATAACAAAAATACAACTCAATACTTTGTAACATAACCTTTGTTGGCAATAACAGAGGTCAAACGTTTACTATAGGTCTTTACCAGGTTTGCACACACAGTAGCTGGTATTTTGGCCCATTCCTCCATGCAGATCTTCTCGAGAGCAGTGATGTTTTGGGGCTGTCGCCGAGCAACACGGACTTTCAACTCCCGCCACAGATTTTCTATGGGGTTGAGGTCTGGAGACTGGCTAGGCCACTCCAGGACTTTCAAATGCTTCTTACGGAGCCACTCCTTTGTTGCCCGGGCGGTGTGTTTTGGATCATTGTCATGTTGGAAGACCCAGCCTCGTTTCATCTTCAAAGTTCTCACTGATGGAAGGAGGTTTTGGCTCAAAATCTCACGATACATGGCCCCATTCATTCTGTCCTTAACACGGATCAGTCGTCCTGTCCCCTTGGCAGAAAAACAGCCCCATAGCATGATGTTTCCACCCCCATGCTTCACAGTAGGTATGGTGTTCTTGGGATGCAACTCAGTATTCTTCTTCCTCCAAACACGACGAGTTGAGTTTATACCAAAAAGTTCTACTTTGGTTTCATCTGACCACATGACATTCTCCCAATCCTCTGCTGTATCATCCATGTGCTCTCTGGCAAACTTCAGACGGGCCTGGACATGCACTGGCTTCAGCAGCGGACCACGTCTGGCACTGCGGGATTTGATTCCCTGCCGTTGTAGTGTGTTACTGATGGTGACCTTTGTTACTTTGGTCCCAGCTCTCTGCAGGTCATTCACCAGGTCCCCCCGTGTGGTTCTGGGATCTTTGCTCACCGTTCTCATGATCATTTTGACCCCACGGGATGAGATCTTGCGTGGAGCCCCAGATCGAGGGAGATTATCAGTGGTCTTGTATGTCTTCCATTTTCTGATGATTGCTCCCACAGTTGATTTTTTCACACCAAGCTGCTTGCCTATTGTAGATTCACTCTTCCCAGTCTGGTGCAGGTCTACAATACTTTTCCTGGTGTCCTTCGAAAGCTCTTTGGTCTTGGCCATAGCGGAGTTTGGAGTCTGACTGTTTGAGGCTGTGGACAGGTGTCTTTTATACAGATGAGTTCAAACAGGTGCCATTCATACAGGTAACGAGTGGGGGGACAGAAAAGCGTCTTACAGAAGACGTTACAGGTCTGTGAGAGCCAGAGATTTTCCTTGTTTGAGGTGACCAAATACTTATTTTCCACCCTGATTTACAAATAAATTCTTTACAAATCCTACCATGTGAATTCATGGATTTTTTTTTTTTCCACATTCTGTCTCTCACAGTTGAAGTGTACCTCTGGTGCAAATTACTGACCTCTGTCATCATTTTAAGTGGGGGAACTTGCACAATCGGTGGCTGACTAAATACTTTTTTGCCCCACTGTACCAGCTTGTGTCGAATATAAACTGGTCCTTAACTTTGAAAACTCAGCTTAAGAGTCTCATGGAGAGAGAGGCTCTAGAAGGCAACCAGACCAGCACAGCCTCTCCCAGCATAACTCAGAAGGAAGAACTTTTTCTTTTTCCAGCTGAGAGCTGCACATTGACTACACTGCCTGGGGTGGCACGTGTGGTTCACTCCAAAGCGTCCTGCACTGTCCATTGGATCGAGAGTGGCAAGAGCCGACCTAATGCCAAGGAGTTGCCAGCTGCCCAGATCCTGGGCATCCATGCAGCTCCACAACCTCGAACTGGCAGCAAATCTGGGCGGGGAAGCGCTGCTGTTGCTGGTGCTTCACTGACTATAACGGGTGATGCTCGTCGAACTGAAACCCCCAACCCTGATCCATCAGCAGACAGTTCTGCAAAGGTAGAGGAGAAGAGACTTCAGTCCCCTTGTGTCCCAGTTTCCTCTCAGCTGACTGTCAGAGAAGAGGGAGATGGGATGGGATCTTCTGATCCAGGAAAGGCCTGCACTGGCGTTGAGGTCAGTGGTGGTTTAGCCATGACCAGAAGCACGGACAGGTCATGTAGTGGTGCCGATGGCTCCGCTGAGCAGTACAAAGAGGAGCAGAGCACCAGCGCGTCTTCCTCGGAGGCAAATCAGCCTCCTTCAGTCAAACCTCCAGTGACTGGCTCAGACGAAGCCGTGTCGCAAGCTTCCCCACCAGCGACCAAAGAACGGGTCGTTGAGCAGATCAGAGAGGAAGGCTGGAGCGCCCGTGACGCAGAGAACGTCACCCTGGCCGAGCTGTACCTGACGTTTGGGAAGCCAGGCAAGCTGCAGCTGGAGTACGAGTGGCAGCCGGTCACAGCTCCACCCAGCAACTCAGAAGAGGGACAAGCCTCAGTGCAGCCAAAGCCCGACAGGACAAATCGAGTTTTGCGCTGCTTACTCAAGCTGGTTTCCACTGAAGTCAACCCCAAACCTCTGGTAAGTTTTCCCTTTTCTGTCTTCCAAGATTGTGGCCTGGTGTGTTGTTTAAATTACAAGTTGAAAAGATGAAAAATGTGTAATTATCAGTGGCATTAAGGCTTAAAATTAAACATTTTTAAGATGCAGCAGTGTGAAGAGTTTATATTCCGTACAAAGCCAGCTGATGAAAAACATGTTACTGGTTATGTACTATGAACACCACAGGTTTTTTTTTTTGTTTGGTTTTTTTTTGTCTTTTTCAATGAAAGTGCTATTTCGAGATAGGAGCATATCATGTGTCTTTTCCTTCAGGCTCCAGAGCTGTGCTCCACAGCCACATCACCCCTCAAGACCTATCAGGAGGAGCAAAACCAGGTCCTCACACCTCCGGCGAAGGGTCCTGTTGCAGGCGCCCGTAGCCCCAGCTGTGGGCGGCCGCAGGCGTCTTTGCGCATGCCCAAGTTACAGCTGCCAAGTGCTGGAGGTATTTATGTCTCTCTCCTGCTGGCTTTTGTGATAAAGTCTTTTCTGTACTTACAGTGCTGTAGTTATTAAACAGCGAGAAGTAATTATGCAGCACCGATGCTTCCTCTTTAGAAGTTGTCTTCAAATAGCTGCCTTTCCTGATGTGGCACCACATCTGTTTCAATCCTGTTCAGGTGGGCGCAACCTTACCCGCTCTCTGCTGGGTTCTACTGCAGTTGGCGAATCAGAAAGCAGCGTGTTCGCAGTACCCACCACGCTGCCACCCAACAGCTCACGGCACAACCGAATGTTCTCCCCTAACAAAGAGGCAGAGCTAGCCTTCAGACAGCAGCTCGACTCGATCAGTGTAAGCCAGAATAATGCATCATTTTTTGTTTATGCCAACTGTACAGAGACATAATTCATGTATTAACGAGCATTAATATGTGCTTTTTTCTTTTCTTTTTCTCACAGATGCAGTCAGATCTTTTCCTTTCTAGACAGAGAAAACCTCGGAACAGACAACTTCGCAAACCACTTGTAGTTCAGGTGAGAGCAAGATCATTATCCATTCATCAGTTCTGGGCTTGGTTGGGTGGAAGGCGGGTTTTCCTAAGTGTGTTTTTGTTTGGCCACTTCTTTCTCGTTCACAGCGAACACTGCTGCCCAGAACTACAGGAGACACTCCTCAACACGTCTGCTCCTTCTCCATCCTCTCCAACTCCTCTGCCACAGGTACTCCTCAGATGGCAGGACAGAACGATAGAATATGTCGTCAGCTGAGGCTGGAAATGTTTAGGGCGTAGTTTTACAGTATGCATTAATGAAATCACAGCTAAAAACGATTTCTCTTTCTCAGCAAGACCCTCTGGTAATTGTCTGCTCTCTCACTTCCTGTTTCTTCCTTCAGGAACTGGATCTTTCCGGCCGATCCATCCCCGACTAGCTCCTTCCTCTCGCTCTGTCCAAACTAAAACAACCCCAGCAACATCCAGCTCTGCGGGGGCCAGCCAGCTCTCTAGTATGGACTTCTTCTGTTATCTACTACATTTTTCTGTTTTATTGAAATATTGATAAACTCTACACCAAATATACTGCAAAAAAATTACATATTGTTGTTTTTATGGGGTCAACAACTTTGCTTTTATAAGCACCCAGTTTCACACCTTGGCTCAGGCGATTAGAGGATCATCAGGGGTCCTTTTGTCCCTCTGTGGGGGGATACTCCCACTAGGTTTAAATCTGGGACTCCCCACCATTTGACCTTAGAACTGAAGAAGCTTCTCGGATGAGAGGTGAAACGTCTTCAAGTAACTTAAAGAAGTCCAGATGCTTTTCTTTGTAAGCTCCTTTGACTACGATGACCTGGATGACTGAGAACCTTCACAGACATATTTTATAAAATTGCTTAAAAACATATTTAAGGTCCAAGTTGTATTTGTGTAAGATTCCTGTGTCAAAATCTAGAACTCTGAGAAGGTCAGTGACAGACAGTATTTCTGTGCAGACGACAGAAGCAAAAACATTTTTCCAGAAGACCTTGGACCATCCTTTTTTTTTTTTTTTCTTCCTGCTCTGCTCTTCACATGCTGTTGCTGTTGATGCTTATCAGGAGTGATATGACAAATCTCTCGTTTGCCTGAACTGTTAATACTTTCAGGTGCCATTGACCTGGCAGCTAAGTCTGCAGGCATCATCCCAGGCAGTCCCTGTCGGGAGGTGGATTCTTCCACTGTGGATAACAGCGCTCTTCTCGCCACCACTCCCATTGCTGATGCTGAGCCAGACTCTCAACTCCACCAGCAAAATGTTCCAGAGGTCAGAGACAGACACACACACACACACACACACACACACACACACACACACACACACACACACACACACACACACACACACACACGGACTAGAACCCTCCTTCATTTGATGTCTCCTCCTTGCCTGTGGCATTAGAATAAATGCTATTGCCCATTACCATCTTGGAGTGTTACATTTAAAACGGTCAGTTTTTGATTTATCTTACTTTAATGAAAGTTATTGCTCACTCTAATGATTTTCTGTTTATCTGTGCGGTGTAGGCCAGGTTTTGCATAATGTTTTTCTTTTTACTGTGCATCTGTCGTACAAGACTTCACAAATGATTTAGTAATTTTTATAGATTTTCTTTGTAGACATTATTCTTGCATACAGTTGTCATATTCATGATCACCTGTTTATTTGTCTGTTACGGTTTAAAAACAAGCTGCTCCAAACAGTTTGCCCTGATGGGATAAATAAAGCTGTTTGTATCGCCATCAGAGCGTTTCCTTGCTCACAGTGGACCTTTGTGAGGGAACACTTGGCTTAGTTAAAGGCAGTGAGTCTGCGTAACCTCATTTGTTTTCCAGTCGTAGCTGATCACCATTTGGTAAAGAAAATTGTCAGCTATGCTTGAATAAATGGTTTAAAAAAATGTGATGTGCTAAGTTAAATCGCTCTTTCCATAGAATGGCGTACCACCTCCGTCTCCTGGAGTCACCGGCGGGGGAGACTCACTCCTCTCTCCCCCGAGCGTTGCCTCGCTCCTTGATATCTCACTCCCAGGCCCTCCTGAAGAGGCTCTAACCCCCGGAGAACCTCAAACGCAGATCAGCGACTCCATCATCGAGCTTGCCATCAACTCCACACATTACGGTGCGTGCACGTGCAGACGTCTTACCCGAGCCATATTGACAAGAAACTGCTAAATAAAGCTTGATGATGTTTGTTTAGTGAAATGGAAAGTGAGAGTAGGTTAGAAAGGTTTTGTAATTACCACTGAGGTCAGCTTTGTGGCTCCACAGCATTAATTCCTCTGCAGGTTGTGGAAAAGAGTGCACGTTGACATCCAAGCAGCTAAACATCTGAGCCTGCTGAGTTTAATCGCTGATATCTCATTTCTGTTTGCCTGCTGCACTGCAGGTGAGGAGGCTGCTCTCTCTCCAGCCAAGCTGGGCAACAGCGACGGCTCCAAACTGCTGGCCTCGTCTCCCTCGCTCAGCCCATCCAGAGGCTGGATCCCTTCACCCAGCCACGACCCTCAGTGGTACCCCAGCGACTCGTCTGACTCCACACTGGGATGCCTCCTTTGTAAGAGTTTTTTTGCTTCCTTTCTCAAGAGTGTGCCAGAAGTTACATTTTAGGCCAAGAAGAACAGAATATTAAGTGGATGTATTTTTATCATTACTTCCCACTAAAAATGCTGCATACAGCAGCACGTGCAGTCAACATTTACAAAGATTTGTTTGTAAAATCCCCAATATTACTAACACAGCTGTATGATGAAAGGCCATTTACTCAGTCTTTTGCTCTTATTTTCCTTGCAGCCAGCATGGTCTCTCCTGATAAGGGCAGACGGACCACCCTAACCCCCACTGGCCCCTCCAGTGGCACAGCTCTACTCGGTCCTAGCCTCCTGGACTGCAATTCTCATGATTCTCATGATTCAATCCCGTGGCCTTCCTGATGTGGCAGAGGTAAGTAAATGCTTGTTGATTAAATGAAAGAAAGTTGTGACTGAGAAGCAACACTTGCCACAAACACAACACAGTCTGAATCTCAGCAACCAACATGTTATATGTTATTAATTAGTCTCTAAAATGTAAATGTAAAAACATCACTTCCCATTTTAAAAATAACCTGCATTTATATCCACTCTGAAAATGTGGTTCTTATCCCTTTTTGGATCTGTCCTGCTGTGCAAGTGGACTCTGACCCAGAGCCGGTTGTGTTAGGGACCACATGGTACCTTTTGGATAGATCAGCTTCTGGGCTGATCCACCAAATTTTAGGTGATTTTTAATGAAAAACTTGTTGAGTCACACCCTGAGATTCAGACACCATACCTTTTGAAATGCTGACAGCATTTAATATCTGAATCTCAGTCTGTGAACACGTTTCCATTTTTAGTGCTCTCTCTCGCTCTCTTGCGTGCTTTGATAGCGACTTTATGAAGAAATGAATCGGGAGTGTCAGTTAGCTGGTTCAGGTGTGGCAGGAGGGGATGAGGCAGAGAGAAGCTCTAAGTTTGTTAAAGATAACCTGCCAGTGAGCAGGTTTAGTTCAGATTGTGTTAAGTGATTCATCTCAGGGTTAACAAACGCAGACTTGTTAGCTTAAACCTGTTTCCTGGGATGGGGCCCAAACCTGCCTGGGAGGTGAATAGAGCCCGGTGACTGTTGCCTCCTGTGTTTGGACTAACACATCTGCTTTTTCAGTAAATAATTTAATTTCATTGACAGATATTGATGTGATGAACTTTTCCCCCCCTGCACTCTTGACCTAAAGTATGAAACTGTTCGAGGGATGTCTGGAAAAATCTTGTTTTTTGGGGGTTTTTTCTCCTTCTTGGATTTGCCCTTGTTGTCAGTCTGAAAGCTCTTTGGTGTTGCTTGCAGATGGATTCTCAGCTTGCTTGTATGATGAGTGAGAGCAGCATAGACTACATCGCTCGCTTCAATGATCTGGCTCAGGAGCTCGCCGTAACTGAGCCCTCCATTCCACCTCCCTGAGGAAGACTCCACCAAGCCATGGTCATCTGTACCTCTAATCTACAGCCAGTTCCAGGCATTTCCACAGTTCCAGGAGAGAGAGACACAAACTTCTGGGCCCACACTTGGAAGCAGTGACTACTGCTAGAAATTCAAAACCGATTTGCAGCCAGCAGCTGCAAATTACCCCAACTTTTACCACGTCTGGTTCTCACACCTGTCGATAAGCAGGCCATTCCTAAAAAGAGACCAAGGCAGAACTTTGCTCACCTAGAGCATCATGTTGTTGGTGACAAGAGGTACTGTAAGTGAGGAGAGGAGAGGTTTCCTCTCTGTCTTCTCCCTGTTTGGAGAAAGAAGACTGGGGAGAAAGGCCAACCCCATCCCCCCTCAAAGCCATCCATGGCCTGTTTGTAAAAGTGCAATAATAGGTGGTCAACCGTGACCATTGTTCAAAAGCGAGTTGCGTTGGTTTCACTGAACTGTTCTCTAAGGAACAATTCCCTTTAAATACAAACACTTTAGATAAAACAAATGAGTTTACAAAGATACAACCTCATGTACAGGAAAATACTATGCCATATCCGAACAAAATATCTGATCTTTCATGTCTCTTCCTGCTCTCGGTGTGTGAGTGCATGAATGTATCTGTGTGTGCGTGTGTATTAAAGGCTGTAAGGCTGACCGCTCAAAATGTGCAGTTCAGATCATCAGCTGGTGGCAAACAGCCACTGGACTGTGATTTTTATTAAAAGTAATGTCGGTGAGAAAGAGATACTTGGCATAGTTCAGTAGCAAAAGTGGAACAAAACAAAGTGATGTGTAGAAGTTCATTTTTCCTGTTGGCCTCCTTTTTTCTTTTCTTTTTGTTCCTCATCTCTTATGAGTTCAGGTGTTACAGATTGTGTTGTAGTCACACGTGTTTGGAATCGGGTTCTTCATTTCTCAAACCCACATTTAAAAAAAAACAAACAAACAAAACAAAACAAAAAAAACAAACAAATACAAATAAAAAATGGCAGCTTGTTGGTTGACTCCACTTGGGTAGCTCCACAGATGCTGAAAATGTTATTGGAATTATTTTATTGTTGCATTCATTTCTCATTAGTTTTGTGTGCAGAGATGCAAGTTCAAATATTGGATTTTGTTGCATAAACAGGAATACCTTTTTAGATATTTAAGCCCTCTTCACACGTGTGGTATTTGGAGACTGAATCAGAATGTTTTAAAGAGTCTGTGCTGACAGTGCTTATAGCCACAAACAGCATAATGTGCGTAATGTACTGTTCTTCATGGTTGTTGCGTCTGAATGAAAGCCTTGAGGAACGTTCACATTAAAACGTTTCCTTTGACTCGGCGCTTTCCCAGCTCCTCATTCGCAAGCTGCAATAGGGAGAATTTCCCTCCTGTATTGTAGATGTGAGCGTGAATTGCACAGGAAGGTTTTAATGAAGGGAGATGAACAACTCAAAAAGATGCGCGTGAGCGGCAGCACTCTGATGCGTGCCTGTCTGTTAACATACATTCAGGCTTGCGCTGTTTTAAAAGGTGACCTATCCAGACCTGAAGCTTCCAGATCAACAGCAAGGAGGGCGTGTCTTTGTTTACTTTTGCTGTCGTTTTCAGTAACGCTGACACAACAGGTGGGCGCTCTCTTGCCGACGCCATCGATTACAAGGAAATCTAACAATGTTGCTCATTTACTTTCCTTAGTTCTGTTGCTTTCTTGCCGTCCTAATTAGTTCAAACAAATGAGCTGGCTGCAGCCACACATTCATTTTGTTTGACAAACTAGAATTATGAATGTCCTGGCTACTATTGAGTTCCCAGTAGAAATACACTCCATAAGAGCGAGCGGTTAATTTAATGAAACACTAAAGCCATAGTTGACTCCATTTATTTTAATTTTTGTTTTTTATTATATGCCCCCAAATTACTTTCCTCTGACTAGTGGATGCTAACAAAACACTATGACTAAAGAGTGGCTCTTGCATGTTACAGAAGCAGACATCGTTTCTCTGAATTTTTCATGCAGTACAGACTCATTGCCTTCACATTTAATTTGATCAACCAGCATCATCTCTATGCAGCTGTGTGAACCCGTTTGGTGTAAACTGTTAGACCTCTTTGTCATTCCACAAACGAGATTGTAAGACGATCTAACAAATGTAAGCGCTCCTGTGGTGTTAGTTTGTGAACATTTGGAAACGCTTGATCTTGTCACACTAGATGATTCTTAATAAGGAATCCTATTGAAGGATGTATTTGTACAAATGGAAATTCCAGTATTCACTGCGCTTTTGTAACATAATGTAAATCATTATTTGGACTATTTATTGTTAATATTTCTGAGACAAGTGTTTTTTCTGTTTTAATTTAAGGTGACATCCAAGAAAGGAGGAAAAAAAAATACTGTTTTCAGTTTGTAAAAGGTGTTTTATTCTGTGCATAAAGATAGTTATAAAAACCTGCCTGTTTTCTTGTATTCACTGTGTTTGGGGGATACACAGCAGTTCATATGCAAGCTTGTACAAAGTTCGGTCTTTGGCCTTGGGCTTGTTTCTGACAGGTTTGTCAGCTTCTCCAGAGATGGATGAGTGGTTTATCCGCACAGACTCCACACTGAATTCCTCGCTGCTCCCAATAAAAGTACAATCATGCTCCAATCCAGACGACACTTTAAAGTGACAAAGAATATTAGCCGGAAACAAAAACTCGACTGCACGTACGTGTGCTGAAGTGACTCATTTTCAGTGATGTGCTCTGCATACTGCATGGAAAATATGACCCAGAAACAGGTCGGGTGCTGCACCATTTTTCAATGAGAAATTGTTGGCAAACGTTGACTTTGTAACCACAGTAGATATTTTAAAGGAGAGTAAGTGACACAGTTGTGGGTAGACATTCTGCCAAAACATCAGACATGATTCCTTTACCACAGTTTGGTTTATTTAAGCTGTTCTGTTTGCATCAGGAGTCCCAAATTATGGAGTTCAAATTAAACCATCTCTTCTCACCAGCCTGCAAAATGTGATACTGCAGGCTTTTGCCAACAATTTTTGTTGTTTTTGGGTGGGAAGGGTAAAAGTTTCTCAGACATGACAGACAATATCAACATGTAAATTAGACATTAAACAATGAATAGTACAAAAACCCACTCCAGCTCTGTCCCAGATGTTATAAAACAGATCTCCTCATTTCCTCCAAAGTCTTGCTTATTTCAGGTCCTAGACCTCACCAGCTCGAACATCACTTATCCTTAGGTTTTTGCTCCTTTCGAGCGCGCGAGGACATGAGCTTGAAGAAAAGTGCAGGCCAGAGTGTGCGGAGGTATACTGCAGCAGTGGGCAGAGGGCCGGCCAAAACCACGTCTTTACTTTGCTGACGAACAGCCTTTAGGACTTCCCACGCCACGTCCCTGGGGTCCCAGCCCGTAGCTGTAGTTCTGTCCAACACTGAGCGGTAGTTGCAAAGACAAGAGACATGTTGCATCATTGATACAAGAGAGTACAGATTACTTCAATTAATTCAAATTACTTTTATTTATATAGTACCAAATCACAACAGCAGTTGCCTCGAGGTGCTTTTTAATGTAAGGTAAGAAAGACCCTACAATAACTTATAAATTACTCTGGTTATGTTGCTTCTTACTTTTATTATTTAGTTATAAAAATCCATTTGGCTTGTAGTCTTTTCCTTATGTAGTCAAAAAAAAAAATCAGTAAGAAAACACAAAATCCCAGCTGGCATCAAAGATCCACACACATTCCAACACCACCTTAATAACTCTGAGATTTATCACCTGTTACCAGCTGACTCTTAAAAATGCTGCTTTTGCTACTGTTACTCTTTTGTTCCATCCTCTCACTGCCTCACCTCCATACTTGGATCCATCTCCTGTGACAGCATTGATCGACAGGTTGGTTCAGATGTACCCGGGGCTGATCACAGTCACTGGGATCCCGTAGCGCTCCATCTCTGCCCGCAAGCAGTCGAAGTAGGCCTGGGTGGCGTGCTTGGACGCAGCATCTGACCAGCATGAGACAAATCAGAGGCTTGCTTTAGTTACCCTCCTCCTGCTGGCAAACTCATGTTGTGTTTGTTTGCATTAATCAAAGACGACTTACAGGCTGA
The DNA here is from genome assembly GCF_057382185.1 of Mchenga conophoros. NCBI lineage: Eukaryota > Metazoa > Chordata > Actinopteri > Cichliformes > Cichlidae > Mchenga > Mchenga conophoros. The sequence goes on along the minus strand of NC_140529.1, from coordinate 1,220,576 downwards.
CCGGTAAGGAATGGCTATCTTCCCCTGGACGCTGCTAATCACTACAATATGGCCGCTGTGCCGGCGAACCATGGAAGGCAGGAGAGCTGTGGAGAGAGGAAAGAAATGAAAGAGAGAGGGCTGACTCATATTCATGATAATCTTCACCCAAATCTCTACATAAATGACTTATTAACTTCACATTTAGCTCGGCTCTTTCAACCACAAGCCAAAATAAATGAAAACATCCCGTACGCTGAAACCAACAAGATTAAACAAACCTTGTGTAAGAGCAACGGGCCCGAAGTAATTTGTCTCCATAACATCCCGCTGAACTGAAATGTGAGTCTCTAGTATATTGCCACGGTAACTGATTCCAGCATTATTAATGAGGATGTCCACTTGTCCGTAACATTTCAGGATCTCTTCTGCAGCTCTCTCCACCGTGTCTGTTTTAGCCAGGTCGAAGACAACAGTACAGGGAGTGTGAATCTGGTGGATAACCAAAGCGAAACAAAACGACTCTTTACAAATGGATCCTTAGAGGCTAAGCTATAGTTCAGACAGACCAGACTTTATTGTGTTACTCCTTTGTGTGTATATACATACCAGTTTCTGTGTGTTTGCTGAACTCGCTGTTAGTTCTTGGACCACCTGCTGCAGGCGAGCTGCGTCACGTCCACACAAGCCGTGCACCTGCAGCGTGGAAGACCCGCGCAGACTCTACAATGCAGAATTCTCGTTGTAGATTAGTGAGCATAAAACAGGGGTGGGTGCAGAGAGCCACACCACTAAGCTGAACTCAAATCTGCTCAGTATCTCTTTAATTCTTACCAGGAGCACTTTATAAAACTGAAATAAGCATAGAAGAAAACTGCTAACATTTTTATCATGATATAATAAACATTCCCCAAAACAATTGTGCACAAAATGTCCATATTTTTGCAAAATTTAAAAGACTTAACTTTATTTTAAAATAAGTGCTATTGCTATTTTTAATTATTTTTTCTTGCTCAGCTACAGGAATCTAGTCCGTCTTGAGTTTCTACAAGTGCATCCAGTGAATCAACAGTGCAACAAACTGAAGTTAACGGTTTTAGTTACAACACCAACAGCATGGTTCACTGACTTGCACAACACCTTCTGCTGTACGATTCAGCGGGAAAAAAAAGCAATTTTACTTCTGGCTTCATTTCAGTCACTTTATCTTGCATCTGCTTTAAAAGTCCCACATTTTTCCCTGTCAGATTTTGACAGGTGTAAGTTGTTTACAAACAAACAAACCTTGGTAGTCCCTTTTACTGAGCCTGTGGCTGCTAAACTCTTTTCGTTGTCCCATGTAAAAAATTCATTAACAGGGCTGGGTCATCACAACTGTCATCCACAGCCACCAAGCACTCTTTGATAAACTCCTCAGAGGATGGCTTGTTTGAAATCACAAAGCTGGTCTTGCCTGCTCCATCCCTGGATGTGTGAGGCTTAGTGAAAAGTCCTGTTGCTTTTCGCAGATTTGCTAGCAACAGTCCAGCTCTTTTCTCTCTCTGTTTAGTCTCACAAAGGGGATTCAATCTGTAATCCATAAACAGAGCACTCTGCTCTCCACAAACTAAACACATGGCTTTACCTCTGACTTCAGTAATTAAATATTGAGAAGTCTACGTCCTGTTAAAAACTCTACACTCCGTATCAATCTTTCCTGTTTTTAAAGGTCAGCTGACATCTTTCGGGGCTAGAAACTCTCAGAAACAAAAGATCAGGCACACTTACAGAGGAGATGCATTCGCTCACAAACATGTGTTTGTAAAGTAAAAAAATAGCATTCATGTTCAAAATAGAAGTGACAAATTTGTAATGTGGTTTCCTACAAAAATCAGGAATCCACTCTCTGACCAGGAATTTATCAAAGAGTGTTTGGTGTCTGAAATGGGACAAAATGATTCATGTATACGTATATATGTTTAAATCCTAATTTCCCATTGATCGCACGCAGACTGGTCCGAGACAACCAACGGGCAGTACAATGTCCAAATCTGATAAAGAACTACAACTACATGTTGGCATCTGCACAACAACACTGAAGAATGAGATTGCACATTATCTAAATAAAAGCCTACTAGCACTAAAGCAGTATGGTTTAGAGAGTTTGCACATGTAAGCTGAAATGAATGAATGGAGGCTGACCTTTCCCGAGTCCAGAGCTGGCCCCAGTTATGACCACTACAGCACCTTGGACTGAAGCCCCTTTTCTGAGACGTACAAGTATCCGGTACAACAATACGACTCCCAAACCGGTTAAAACCACCGGTAGCATTCCTCCTCCCATCACACGCTCCATTACTTGGCAATCACCAGCTACCTGCAGGTAAAAAATAATCAGTAAATACCTTATAAGAAATTATTTACTGTACCTTTAAAGTCCATCTGAATGCAACTACCAACATGACAATAATAAACACACATACAGCCAAAAAAGCGGGGGAATTAAATGGTAATTCATTGTAATAAGAACAGTAGGAGTTATGGATCTTCCTTTATCTTCTTAACCACTTAAGCCCCACCTGCTAGCAACAACCAATAACTTGATATCACCAGACTTCGGACAATCTTATTAAGCAAATGTTAACTAAATACATGCATCACTTAGCACATTAATATTCGCATGGTTAAAAAGTACAGTTCAGTATGCCAGGTGAACACCTTGCACATGCACACACTGGGTTTAGCACTAGCTTGTTCTGCGCAGGCAGTGTCAAAATAACGGCTACTGAGGCTAAAGCTAACAACAGCTAGCATCTCTAGCAAATACTAACAAGTGTTGGTTTGTAGTTCTGTTTTTTACAGGTCTCACCTGAGCCGAGCTGCTGAGCAGAGCAGCAGTAATGTGTCAATGTGTCTCCTCTTCTTTTAGCTGATCTTCTTCCTTCTGTTTTGTCTTTATTGACGGTTAGAAAAACAGCTTTTGGTCGCTTTAGCGCCACCGTCTGATCTGGAGTATGCACTTAACAAAATGCGCTCTTTCAAATGATTAACAAATAAGGAAATAAGCTATTATTTCTCGTAAAGCTCATAATTTGATAATTTGCTATATTAATGCTTTACATTTATATTTAGAGGTCTTTTTAAACCACTAGTGCCTATTTAATCAGCTGCTATCTTCTTCATTGCTACATGATCCATTAGAAGTGTGCTCTACATCTCATTTCAGTTTTTCTTTTTAATTATTTAAAAATTCTTAGTTTACTTTATTTTTTATTATTTATTACAAATTGTAGGGTATTTGTCAGGTTCATATTCTTCAGAAGTCCATCCATCCATCCATTCACTTCCGCTTATCCTTTTCAGGGTCGCGGGGGGTGCTGGAGCCTATCCCAGCTGTCATAGGGCGAGAGGCGGGGTACACCCTGGACAGGTCGCCAGTCTGTCGCAAGGCTAACACACAAGGACAAACAACCATTCGCACTCACATACATTTGCACATTCACACCTAGTGACAATTTGGGTTATCCAATTAACCTATCCCCACAAGCTTCATGTCTTTGGACGGTGGGAGGAAGCCGGAGTACCCGGAGGGAACCCACGCAGACACGGGGAGAACATGCAAACTCCACACAGAAAGACCCCGGCCTGATGTTGGAATTGAACTCAGGACATTCTTGCTGTGCGGCAACAGTGCTAACCACCGTGCCACCGTGCTGCCCTTCAGAAGTTCAGAATGGAAATTGCATCACAAACACAGGAAGTTGACTCAGAGTCATGCAGACATCCTGAGTGTGAATAAATACAGCTGAGGTCAGAAGTTTACAGGGACTCACTATGGACTTTAATTTCATGATCTCTTTGAATTGTCCTGGGTGAAATGATTGTACAGCACACATTTTTAATTTCTTTAAAATGAACAAAAATTAGGTAAACAAGTTTGAACTGGTTTTGAACTTTCTCTAATCCAAGGTTACACGAGGTCAAACGTATGTACCTCTAAGGCTGTTGCAAGTTAAAATTTGTGCTTTATAAATATAATTATAAACGATTTTAATGTAACGTTTTTTTCAAGGGATGATTATACAGCGTACATCTTTAATGACTTTTAAAAAAAGACTTCTTTATTTTGGATTTTCTCTAATCCACACAGGGTCAAAAGTATATATAGGCCCAAATATATACATACACCCCCAGTAATATTTGGTTAAATGTCCTTTAGTAAGTTGTACTTCAACCAGATGCTTTTTGTAGCTATTGATGCTACCACCCTGGTTAACACTGTTACTAAGTTTTAAAGACTCAACATTACTGCCCTGAACTTACCTCTTGTCATTGTGGCCAAACAGGTCAATCTTTGCTTCGTCTGACCATAACACTCCGATTTATAAATCAAATCAAGGTACGGTTTATCATCTCATGTGACTTCTGATGTAGATGTGAGTTCCGGCCACATTTGAGACCTATCCAACACATTTCCCAAGGATACCAAGAATACACCGTTGTGTGGATTGTGATCTGGACTTTCAGAATCAGAATAGTTTATTGATCCCTTGGGGCAATTGTGTAGAAAGCATTATTTTTGCAAGAATTAGTTTCCAACCTGTGTGGTGTTGTAAACAGGGACTATAACTGTTTTGTTTTTTTAAAATCATGTCTAATAGGATTCTTTTTTTGTTATAGTTGTTGATGCATCTTTAATTAAATCTTTCCCTGCAGGTCTTCTATGGGTGGAGCCTCTAACCTGTTTGTGAGTCAGTTTTCAGTCCAAGCAAACAGTGTTTTATGTGCTGTCGTCTAAAATATTATAAAATTGCCTAAAATAGAAGTGTTTAAAACAGATCCTGTGCAGCTGCAAAGCAAAAATAAAAAACTCCCTCCAGGCAGAAGCGGCCATTTTCGTATGTGGGGAAAACCCCCACAAAAACAGAGGGGACAGGCTGGCACCAGAACACCATGGATGTGCCCCGAGATGAGTGTGAAAATGTGATTATCAACAAGCCCACCTGGGCTTCAGGTAGGCCGCACGCTTGTCCAGAGTTCACTTTGTCTTCAAGCTTTTTAATTTAAAACATAAAGTGAGGCCTACCCCAAGCTAAAAGAAGGCAGATTATGTTCTCAGATAAAGCAAGCAATGAGGGCGAAGCAGAGAAAGTACCTGCACAATACATTCACATAAATCAAAATGGAATTTCTTTGAGGACACAAACATCTGGGGAGTAAACAGCTGTTTCAATACCTAATCACAGATTGTGCTCTCTGTTGTACATGTTTTTAGTAAGGCATAATTAACTAAAAGGCTAGAGAGATGAAAGGATGCCAAGCTGATACCAGGCCTCAGTCACATGAGTGGAGATGTGGACATGCAATAAAGATCTGGCACTTCATATATTAAACTGATGAGAGGCTGTGTTCACCCCAGAAAGCTTCCAGAAATTTGGGCAAATGTCTGCTGTGAAGTTTTTAGTCAAACGAAATTGCAGGTCAGTTTAAAGCGCAAAATTGTGCAAGTAGTCCAAACTAAACCGTTCTTGAGATGCAGAAATGTTGTCACACACACAAAAATTAGACGATTGTGCCTCCAAACAAATTGCACTTACAAATGCTTGTGACATAAATGATGAAAACGGTAGGTGCAAAGTTGAGATTGAACAGTGTTACAGTTAAAATGATAAGCCAATGGCAATAGTTCTATTAAAATAATTAACGGCTCCACCCCGAGATTTGACCTGAAACGTGCTATTCGCCAAGGATGTCCTATTTCACCATATTTATTTTTACTTTGTACACAAATTCTTGCAACTAATAGTTCAAACAGTGTTGTACAAGGACTCACCATAGCTGATAAGGAGCTCGTCATCAGCCAGTTAGCCAATGACACCACACTCTTCTTGAAGAATGCAAACCAAATCCCTGCAGCCCTTACTGTGATTAGTGATTTCTCTGAGGCCTCTGGTTTATGCCTAAATCTAAAAAAGTGTGAGTTACTAGCAATTAAAGACTGCCCTGCAAATACTATCTGTAATATCTCTGTTAAACAAGAAGTCACATACTTGGGACTGTTAATATCCAAAGACCAAAAATCAAGATGCTCTTCAAACTTCACTCCAATTATACAGAAAACCCTAAAAAAGTTCAACCAGTGGCTGCAAAGGGACTTGTCTTTGAAAGGTAGAGTGTTAATTACTAAAGCAGAAGGGATATCCCAATTAACATATGCTGCTCTCTCCTTACATCTGGATAAGAAAATTAGTAAAGATATTGACCGTATGCTCTTTAATTTTATATGGAAAAACCGTACGCATTATATTAGAAAAACTGTTGTGATGAATAAGTACAAATCAGGTGGGCTTAACGTCTTAGACTTTTCTACTTTAAATAACACTTTCAAAATTAATTGGGCTAAACATTTTCTTAAAAACTACCTCTATCTGGAACTTTATACCATATTATATTTTCTCTCATTTTGGTGGCTTTAATTTTATTTTAAATTGTAATTACAATGGTGAGAAACTCCCTGTAAAGCTTTCATCCTTCCATAAGCAGGTCCTCTTAGCGTGGACCCTCATTTATAAACACAACTTCTCACCTCACAAATACCTTATCTGGAACAACAGAGATATTTTATAGAAAAATAAATCACTTTTCCTGGAAACTTGGCTCCAAAATGGGATCCTATTGGTGGCTCAGCTGGTTAATAAAGAGGGACAACTACTTACTTACAACGACTTTATTGCACTATATAATTTTCCAATCAGTGTTCAGGAATTCTCAATGGTGCTTGGTGCCATACCCTCAGGGACTTTAATGTTATATAAAAACACTGACAGCTCAATATCTACCTCAGTCACTCTCCCCGATCCAGCTGAGTCACCAATAGGAAAAATCTGCTTTTCATAGGAACTTGGTAACAGCAATAAGAGAATACGTAGTTTATTCCAAGAAGATATCGTCTCTCTCCCATATATAACATCTTATTGGAACCGATATGTTCCAGATATCAAGTGGAAGACAGTCTGGGTGGTCCCCCATAAATATTTGATTGTAAATAAGGTGAAATAAGTCTCTTTTAAAATTCTACATAAATGTTATCCAGCCAGTCACTACATGGTCAAATTTAAAAGGGATATAAATACTAATTGTACTTTCTGTGGGGATCATCCAGAAACTGTGACACATCTTTTTTGGTACTGTTCTTTTACACAGAGATTCTGGAAGGAATTTAGCAGGTTTGTTATTGTCCATATTTTAAGGGAGTTTTCTTTACGATGGGAAAATGTTTTATTCTGTTTCTTTAAGTTCCCCAAGAAGTATGAGAAAAATTTTTTTATGATAAATTTCTTAATACTTTTAGCTAAATTTTTGATCCATAAATGTAAGTTTACTAACAAAACACCATATTTCTGTCATTATTTTAAGGATGTGGAAATGTACATACAATCAATATCAGACTCCAGCAACAAAAAGGCTCTCAAAACAATATATGTATGTGAATTTTTGCGTGTATTCTTATAATTGTTACCTTTTTCTTTTACCCTTGGCTTTTTGTGTTCATGTTCTGTTGTTTTGTATACTTCATCTGTTCGTATATTGTATACTCATTGTTTGATAAATAAAGTTTAAAAAAAAAAAAGACACACTTTGTTTAGACCCCCAAAATCCTTTCCACGCCCACCCCCGTGACATCACGCTCCAAAGCCCTATTACCACAGAACGTGGTGCCGTTTAATGACATTACGTCACAGAACGTGGTGATGTCATAGTGACAGTCGTTTCATCCTTTGATGTTCAAGTCTATAAATAGAGGAAAGCTGTCAAAGGGAATTCATTGAGCTATCGTTTTGTTGGAGTGATACAGCACATAAAAAAGCAGAAATGACTTCGAAACCTAACAAAGACAGAAATGTTAATTTCTTGAAAGCAATGGTTAAAAAAAGTGAAAAAGAAAAAGAAACATATGCCAGACAGTTCGACCAAAGACTGCAGCCAATGATTGATGAAGTTGAAAAGCTTAAAACTGAGCTTGACTACTTCAAAAAACAGGACACAATCAAGAACAAACGGATCGAGGATCTAACTAAAGAAAACAAAGAACTTTGGCAGAATAATGAGATGCTGTCTTCTGTTGTGGACGACAGGACCAGTATCTCAGACAGGTTGGACTCGAGAAAAGATGACAACGAAGCTCTCATAAAGTTCCGCGCAGAGACGGAGAAAACACTGGCTGAACTTAATAGGAAACATGAAGAAGATGTTGAAGTGCTGCAAGCATTGCTGGAAACGGAAAAAGAAAAAGTTGCGCGTCAGCAGTTTCACAACAGCCAAGTCGTCGACTTACTGGTGAAACGCCACAAAGAGGAGAAAAATCGGATGCAGCAATTTTATGACGAAAATACATCAAAACTCACAGACAAAGCATATGCTGCAGAAACAAAGTTAAAAATCGTCATAGGCATTTATGATAAATATATTGCAAAGCTTGAGAAGAAAATGGAAATTGGTAAAAGTGTGAGCATCAATGCAGTCAAAGAACGTGAGGAGGAACATAAATCCTCGAAGTTTTGGATCGAGGGCCTTTTGACGCATAATGCAAAGCTGCAGGACCAAAACAAATTAATAGGCAAAACGGTGAAAGATTTAACAGATGAGAAAGCTCAAATGGGGAAGACCATCAACGAAAAAACGGCCCAGCAAATGGAGATGAAACAAAAATGTCAGAGAAATATTAGGGCTCTGGCCTTTGAAAAGAAAATGAAGGCTGGGGTCGAAGATGAAAATGATTCTCTGAAAAAGAAAAATGAAGACATAAAAAAGGCCCTAAGTAAAGAGAAGGAAGAACACAGAAAGACAGCAGTGGACAGGCATAAAGTAAAAACGGCACACAATCAGGCACTGGCTGAAAAGATCTCACTGGAAGAGCAACTGCGCGCCACAAAAAAGCAAACAGAAATATTCACACACAAAACGAATTGCCTGGAAAAGAAAAAGCGCCACTTCCAAGAGGAATTGTACCAGTGCGTTTTGTCCTTTGAAAAGGCATTTCCACATGCAGGTCACTTCAGAGAAAAAGAAAAGGTGGAATTTAGGGATAAATTCCTCAACTTGAAAAAGAAATACGTAGACGGTGTGGAAGGCATCCCCTTTGTTGGAACAACGAAGGAGTTTCTTGAAAAACAGCTGAACTGTCTACGTACCAGATGCAAGGATCTAGATGCAGCTTTACTAGATAAAACACGGGAGCTGGAATCATTTAAAAAGCAGTACAATGATATGGTAAAGTCTTCCGAATACGCTTTATTCAAACAAAAACAGGAGCTCATTGGACCAGTGAACCAGATGATCAGAAAGGCTGGCAATGAAGAAAAAGAGATAGGTCATCTAAAATCTAGAGTGAAAGACGTTCAACTCCAGCTTAAATTAGAAAAACAGAAAGGACAAAAGCTCGCACCGTTGGTCCATAGAGGCGTGATGGGGAGATGTTATGGGGAGACTCCGTCTCAGATCTTTCCACAGATTAAACCTCGTCCACCTCCAGTGCAAACTAAATTTATTCAAGTGGCTCCAAAACACCCTGGCAGACGAAGGCCTTCCCCAGAGTCTCCATCAACACCACCTTTCCTCAATTCTTATGATGTATTACCACCAATTGGAATAGGCCATTAGAAGTATACTTCATCTTGTCTCCCTCTATTCTTTTTCCATCACCCCCAACCGGTCGCAGCAGATGGCCGCCCCTTCTTGAGCCTGGTTCTGCCGGAGGTTTCTTCCTAAAGGGAGTTTTTCCTCCCCACTGTCGCCCAGTGCTTGCTCAAAGGGGATCTTTGGATTGTTGGGGTTTTCTGGATTTTTCTGTAGTGTTTTCACCTTACAGTATAACGCAGCTTGAGGAGACTGTTGTTTTGCCATGATGCTATATAATCTTAAATATAACTGAATTTTATAAACATCTATTATAGCATCAAAGTAAAACAATAAAACTAAAGTATACTTCAATGAAATTAATCAAAATGTCTAACCCTACGGTGGCCCTGAGAGGCCAAACGGACACCAGCAGTAAGAAAAATGCTGCAAAAGCACACAAAACACAACGGAAATAGGAAAAACAAAACAGCATTTTTCTTATCGCTGGTGTTTTCTAAAGTTGCAGTCCGTTTGGCCTCTGAGGGCCACCGTACTAACCTGACCAAAAAAGAAGAGAAAAAATGAATAAATAAATAAAAATCCAAATCACAAAAACCTTCTGATTTCTGTTGTGTTTTATTGTGTTGTATGAAAGGACTTATATTGCAAGGTAAAATCCCCAATATATAAACCAGAAATCCCAACAATAGCAAGTCATTTCACACTTGCTAGAATTCCAAAAACGTCCAAATCTTTTGCATCTGTGTGAGTTTTTGATACAATTTTATATCAGCTTCAAAAGAAACAGAGCAATAAAGTTTTTCTCTTGAGTTCTGCATCTCCCTGCCCTTTTACAACATTTTTGTTTTGGTGGCTGAGTGGCAATTTAGAAAGCTAGCATGTGATTGACAGTTTCCAATTGGCTGAAAGAAGAGATTTAAATTAAGTTTGATAAAACCTTATCTGGTTTCATAATTTATGCTGCTAGTTTGGTGAGTTAAAGTTTATGACGCACTCATCTGATAATTCATCGAGATAACTTTTGACTTCTTTCCTTCTTTATTATTATTATTATTATTATTTAAAGGAACCTATTAAATCTTTTTTGTAATGAAAATCAATCAATAGTAATTGTCGATAGAATGAAAGTCAAAATGGAATTTCTTTACAGATTTGTCGTCAGCTCTTAAGGATTTACGTATTACATGATTTATGACTCATTACATTTTTGTTATTGTTGGAGCTATTTGTTCTTTATTTATTTTTTTTTAAATTAGTTAAAGTTTGTTGTTAGTTTACTTATATTTTGGGGTTTATTTGTCGGTTAATATTTTGTTTTAACCCTTGTATGGTGTTCGGGTCTGTGAGACCCGTTTTCAGGCTGGCACCAGAACACCACGGATGTGCCCCGAGATGAGTGTGAAAATGTGATTATCAACAAGCCCACCTGGGCTTCAGGTAGGCCGCACGCTTGTCCAGAGTTCACTTTGTCTTCAAGCGTTTTAATTTAAAACATCAACTGAGGCCTACCCCAAGCTAAAAGAAGCTAAACCTATACACCATGGACAGAGACAGTCTGATTGAGTTTTATTTTAGGCTGGGAATGAGCTACAAACGCATTTTGAAAAGCCTGGCAATGCAAGGAACCATCATTACGGAGAGACATTTAAACCGGATATTGAGAGCCAAGTCGCTTTACAGACGTAAGTACGACCTGGACGCCGGGATAGATTTTATTGTGAACCAACTGCAAGGGCCTGGGAAGGATCACGGTTATCGGTGGATGTTTACAAAGTGCAAACAACACGGCACTGCGATCAGGAAAGAAGACGTCAGGATCCTCATCTCTTTACTGGACCCATTAGGTTCCCAGGTTCGCCAGACCACACGTCTCAGAAGGAGGCAATATTTTGCTCAGGGGCCTAACTTTGTGTGGCACATAGACTCTTATGACAAACTAAAGCCATATGGGATATGTATTAATGGATGCATCGACGGTTTCTCACGCAACATCATTTGGCTGCGGGCCGCACACACTAACAGTGACCCAAAGGTTATCGGAGGTTACTTTGTGGAAGCAGTGGAGAGTCGTGGGGTTGGCCTACCCCAAGCTAAAAGAAGGCAGATTATGTTCTCAGATAAAGCAAGCAATGAGGGCGAAGCAGAGAAAGTACCTGCACAATACATTCACATAAATCAAAATGGAATTTCTTTGAGGACACAAACATCTGGGGAGTAAACAGCTGTTTCAATACCTAATCACAGATGATGAGGACGAAGTCGAAGTCCTGCAAGGACTGCTGGAAACAGCAAAAGAAAAGGTGGTACGTCAGGAATTTCACAACAGCCAAGTTGTTGAATTATTATTGAAACGCCACAAAGAGGAAAAAAATAAGATGCAGCAATTTTACGAGGAAAATACTAAAAAAAACTCGAAGACAAAGCCAATGCTGCAGACAGAAAGTTAGAAGAGGTCATGGAAATGTATGATTCCAAAATAGAAAAGCTTGAGAGAACAGTAAAAAATAGTAGAGGTGTGGCCGTCAATGCGGTTAAAGAACGCGAGGAACAACATCAATCCTCGCAGTGTTGGATTGAGGGTCTTCTGACACGTAATACAAAGTTACAGGACGAAAATGAATTGATGGATAAAACCGTGAAAGAATTAACAGACGAGAAAGATCAAATGGGCAAAGTAATAGACAACCAAAAGGCCCAGAATATGGAGATCAAACGGAAATGTCAGAGAAATATTAGGGCTCTGGCCTTTGAAAAGAAAATGAAGGCTATGGTCGAAGATGAAGTTGATTCTTTGAAAAAGAAAAATGAAGACCTAAAAAAGGCCCTAAGCACAGAGCAGGAAAACCACAGAAAGACAGCAGTGGACAGGTATAAAGTAAAAACGGCACACAATCAGGCACTGGCTGAAAAGATCTCACTGGAAGAGCAACTGCGCGCCACAAAAAAGCAAACAGAAATATTCACACAAAAAACGAATTGCCTGGAAAAGAAAAAGCGCCACTTCCAAGAGGAATTGTACCAGTGCGTTTTGTCCTTTGAAAAGGCATTTCCACATGCAGGTCACTTCAGAGAAAAAGAAAAGGTGGAATTTAGGGATATATTCCACAACTTGAAAAAGAAATACGTAGACGGTGTGGAAGGCATCCCCTTTGTTGGAACAACGAAGGAGTTTCTTGAAAAACAGCTGAACTGTCTACGTACCAGATGCAAGGATCTAGATGCAGCTTTACTAGATAAAACACGGGAGCTGGAATCATTTAAAAAGCAGTACAATGATATGGTAAAGTCTTCCGAATACGCTTTATTCAAACAAAAACAGGAGCTCATTGGACCAGTGAACCAGATGATCAGAAAAGCTGGCAATGAAGAAAAAGAGATAGGTCATCTAAAATCTAGAGTGAAAGACGTTCAACTCCAGCTTAAATTAGAAAAACAGAAAGGACAAAAGCTCGCACCGTTGGTCCATAGAGGCGTGATGGGGAGATGTTATGGGGAGACTCCGACTCCGTCTCAGATCTTTCCACAGATTAAACCTCGTCCACCTCCAGTGCAAACTAAATTTATTCAAGTGGCTCCAAAACACCCTGGCAGACGAAGGCCTTCCCCAGAGTCTCCATCAACACCACCTTTCCTCAATTCTTATGATGTATTACCACCAATTGGAATAGGCCATTAGAAGTATACTTCATCTTGTCTCCCTCTATTCTCTTTCCATCACCCCCAACCGGTCGCAGCAGATGGCCGCCCCTTCTTGAGCCTGGTTCTGCTGGAGGTTTCTTCCTAAAGGGAGTTTTTCCTCCCCACTGTCGCCCAGTGCTTGCTCAAAGGGGATCTTTGGATTGTTGGGGTTTTCTGGCTTTTTCTGTAGTGTTTTCACCTTACAGTATAAAGCAGCTTGAGGAGACTGTTTTTTTGCCATGATGCAATATAGTATTAAATATGACTACATTTTAAAAACATCTATTATAGCATCAAAGTAAAACAAAAAAACTAAATGAAATGAATCAAAATGTCTAATCTGGCAAAACAAGAAAAGAAAAAAGGTTTCACCTTTAAATAAAAATCCAAATCACAAACACATTCTGATTTTTGTTGTGTGTGTTTTTTTGTGTGTGTTGTCACGTATAAAATCTTTGCACTCTGTCTCGGTGTCTGCCCGGCCGGCTCCGCAAGGCTACATATGTTTATTGTGTTGCTGCTTTCTTCCACTCGTCATTCTGCCTGGGCGGAGCTCAGGCCCACGCACCTGTCTGCAATTACGCTGCAACGTGTCCTGTCTGTATGGAGACTGAGAGCTGCCAGAGTAATAATGTAGATACAGGCCTCTTTCTCCTTCTGCTGCTGTTCATGCTTTTATTCCATTGATGTTGCTATCATTTGTAAATATATTTATTTGCTCTTATTTTATCAATTTACTGTCGTTCATGTATTTAATCTTCTTTGTATTTAAATATGATTTTTTTTAAGTAATGCCGCGAGATGGACAGTTAAATAAAGGTTTCATTGAATTAAAAAAAAGATTTAAAGATGACTGGTGGCGGAAGCAGAGCACAGACTGTCTGTGAGAATCTATCGCCATCGTGTGGTGCAGAGATATATTGCCATTGAATTTAGACAACGAAAGCTTGGCTCACAGAGCAGCTGCAACAGAACAAAAAACATTAAATAGCAACATGATATATTATATTATATTATATTATATTATATTATATTATATTATATTATATTTATAGCTGTCGAAATTAACGCGTTAATTGCGATAATTAAATTTTGGAATTAATTACGTTAGAATATTTAACTATTTAGCGCAACACGCAGATAAGTCGCTCCCATAATTCCACTTGATTTGTTTACCGCGCCACTGAAAATGGAGAAGCAGGAAGCGGATGGCCTTCTGGATGGGGAATTTAAATACAAGAAGAACATAGATGGGACAATAAACAAACGCGTTGTAATTTGCACTCACTGTAGTAAAGAGTTTCAATTTCACCGTTCAAATTCGACCTTAAAATACCACCTTAATGCCAAACACGCGTTTGTCGGGGCAGCAGCTTCACCCGGCCTGCGTCAGACCACTCTTAGTGAACGCAGGCCACTCGGTAAGTCTTCTTTGGACAAACTGACCGACAATATAGCCAAATGGATAGCAAAGGACTGCAGACCGCTAAGCATTGTGGAGGACAAGGGCTTTGCGGATGTTTTAAAGGTTGCATCTCAGGACGCGTCCTACAAGCCCCCAGCGAGAAGCACAATAACAATTCGAATCCACGAACTGTATGAAACGGAGAAAAAGAAAAAAGAAGAGGCTTTAGTTCACACAGAATGCGTGGCTCTGACAGGAGACCACTGGACATCATTGAGTAATGACAATTACCTGGGAGTTACTGCGCATTTAATCACTGAAGCCTGGGGTCTGACATCCTTTGCGCTGACTATAATGAAAACGGAAGAGCGGCACTTTGCGGAGGCTTGTGCAGAGCAGTTCCAGACTGTTGCTCGCAGGTGGAGAATTGAGGAGAAGGTGACAACAGTAGGCACGGACAGTGCGCGCAATATGATCGCCGCGGCTCGCATCATGCCATTCAATCACATGCCGTGTACCGCGCACATTCTACAGAGATGCATCACAGTGAGTCTCGCAGACAGTGGCTTTGTCACTGCGCTGGCCAAATGCCGCAAAATTGTTGGCCATTTTAAGCACAGCCCAGCAAACACAGCAGAGCTGAACGCAGAGCAGGTGTCACTGGGGCGCAAGCAGGAGCCGTTGGCCCAGGACGTGCCTACGCGCTGGAACTCCACGCTGGAGATGGTGAAGCGCTTGATCCGCAACCAAACTGCAGTAACCGCGACTCTGGATAAACAAAAGCATAAACTTGTCCTCCTGACGCCTCCAGAGTGGGACAAACTCCAGAGACTGGAGACACTTCTAGAGCCCTGCAGGTGAGCCTGTCATTGTGACCATAATTGTAGGTTTAGATTAAATGTATCAAACATACATCTTAAATCAGTTTTGTTATTATGAAAATGTCTTATTTAAAAAATAAATGAAATCAAATATTTTATTAATATTACCTAGTATTAAAAAGCTTTTTTTAATTTGCTGTCTTATCTCTGTGTGTGTGTGTGTGTGTGTGTGTGTGTGTGTGTGTGTATTCCACTGCAGATATGTGACTGAACTGCTGGGAGGAGAGGCCTACGTCTCCTGCTCTGTAGTTCTACCAGCCTTCTGCCACCTGCGCCGTGTCATGGAAGTAACTGATGAGGACCCTGCATATGTGGTGAGGTTTAAAGAGAAGTTTAAGGAAGACCTTGCTTCCCGCCAGGAACATACCAACTATGCATGGCTCCAGATCGCAACTGCACTGGACCCACGTTTTAAAGACCTACGCAGTGTGCCCAAGACTGACAGAGAAGCAGTGTGGACCACACTGGCAGGCATGCTGCATGAAGACTCTCCTAGAAGATCACACACTGCAGAAGAAGGTCCAGCCAAGAAGACTGCAACCCCCCCCCACTGTGCTTTGCCCTGATATCTGCAGTGTGAGGTTGGATCGCTCATTCTCATCCTCACACTGATGCCACTTATTTCGGTCTTTGTTTGACATAAAAGGGCATATTTGTCACTTTATTGCAACTATATTTGCACTCTTGAGCTCCTTCATTCACTGACTGATCATAAAGTTATTACTTGCGTTATGTATTCATCCGTTTGAACATAATTAATGAAGCCACATGTAATCACTAAAATTTGTATTTTGGGTACAATAAGAGAGTTTCAGATGGAATGCTGTTTTGTTTTGTTTAAATTTCACCAACTTGCTGATGCCCACGGTTGTGAGTGCGGCTTCTTGCTGTACATGGGTGGATGGTTGTAAATCACATCACAGATGCCAAAAACCTCTCAAACCAAGCCCCCTTGCCGGTGATGCTGTGCGCAACCTCGTGACGGAGTCAAGCATATTCAAAACACCCCCTCACCTCCCGTGTCAAACTCAAATGTCAGCCTATTTCATGTGTCACTTTTGGAGCAGTTGCCATCCCGACGAGCCATGGAGAAGTTCGTGTTTGTGTTATTTTACTTATTTGGTGTTCTGGTGTGTTTGGGCACCGGTCAGCACCATCGTGTTGAGCACGTGTTGGACCGTGGACACACCGGATTCAGTGGGAGAATAACGGTCAGGTGTACAGTTTACTGAGCACTGGGACTCAGTATCGTTTACCAGCACAGACACGGAGACGCGCTCAGCTTCTATTGAGAGCAAACAACCAAGTGAACCCTCCGGCTGCGTCCAGTAGACGAGACACACCGTCTGGGCCGGGAGCTTTCCGAGCATTCAGACTCTTAAACTACTTCCTCGCATCTGCTTCATGAATATGAAGGGTTGTGGTGGGAGGAGGTGGTGTGAAATCCTCTTTTGTGTGGGGTGAGGAGGGGGGTGTTGTAAAAGTCCCCAAGAGCAATGATGAGAGAGTCCGGGAATGTCCGCTCCATGTGCAGTATCTGCTCCGCGAGTGCGCACTGAGCTGCCTGCGCATCCGCATCTGGCGGGATGTAAACAGCGGCCAAGATGAATGAAGCAAACTCCCGCGGAGAATAAAACGGTTTGCAGTGAATAAAAAGGTATTCCAGAGAGGAAGAGCAGTGCTGAGCAATCACTGTTACATCTGTGCACCAGCCACTATTAATGTAGAAGCAGACACGTCCACCTGTGGTCTTACCAGAGAGAGAGGCCTGCCGGTCCGCGCGCAGCAGATGAAAGCCCTCCAGCTTGAGCGCGCTGTCCGGGATGTCCTCACAGAGCCACGACTCCGTAAAACACAAGACACAGGAGGAGGCAACGTCTCTGTTCATGCTTCTCATCAGGGCCAGCTCGTCCATCTCATTCCTGAGTGAGCGTACGTCGGAAAGGAAGATCCCAGGAAGAGCAGTTCGCAGTCCGCGTCTCCTCAGACGCACGAGTGCGCCGGCTCGCTTTCCTCGCTTTCGGCGTCTCACTTTCCTGATCAGAGTCTGCAGTAAATCTGCCGCAGATGCGACAAATATTGGAAGTAAATCCACAGGTGTTGTAGTCCTGTAGTTAAGAAGCTCTTCTCTAGTGTAAGAATATCCAGAGGAGTGCCCAGACACAGAAGTTATGCACAAAAACAAAACAGAAGTAACGCACTGAAGCACCGGGGCATCCATACGCGGCGGCGCCATCTTGGAACAAGGGACTTGTCTTTGAAAGGTAGAGTGTTAATTACTAAAGCTGAAGGGATATCCCGATGAACATATGCTGCTCTCTCCTTACATCTGGATAAGAAAAGTAGTAAAGATATTGACCGTATGCTCTTTAATTTTATATGGAAAAACCGTACGCACTATATTAGAAAAACTGTTGTGATGAATAAGTACGAATCAGGTGGGCTTAACGTCTTAGACTTTTCTACTTTAAATAACACTTTCAAAATTAATTGGGCCAAACATTTTCTTAAAACCCTACCTCTATCTGGAACTTTATACCATACCACATTTTCTCTCGTTTTGGTGGCTTTACTTTTATTTGAAATTGTAATTACAATGTTGAGAAAGTCCCTGTAAAGCTTTCATCCTTCCATAAGCAGGTCCTCTTAGCGTGGACCCTCATTTATAAACACAACTTCTCACCTCACAAATACCTTATCTGGAACAACAGAGATATTTTATAGAAAAATAAATCACTTTTCCTGGAAACTTGGCTCCAAAATGGGATCCTATTGGTGGCTCAGCTGGTTAGTAAAGAGGGACAACTACTTACTTACAACGACTTTATTGCACTATATAATTTTCCAATCAGTGTTCCAGATATCAAGCGGAAGACAGTCTGGATGGTCCCCCATAAATATTTGATTGTAAATAAGGTGAAAGAAGTCTCTTTTAAAATTCGACATACATGTTATCCAGCCAGTCACTACATGGTCAAATTTAAAAGGGACATAAATACTAATTGTACTTTCTGTGGGGATCATCCAGAAACGGTGACACATCTTTTTTGGTACTGTTCTTTTACACAGAGATTCTGGAAGGAATTTAGCAGCTTTGTTATTGTCCATATTTTAAGGGAGTTTTCTTTACGATGGGAAAATGTTTTATTCTGTTTCTTTAAGTTCCCCAAGAAGTATGAGAAATGTTTTTTATGATAAATTTCTTAATACTTTTAGCTAAATTTTTTATCCATAAATGTAAGTTTACTAACAAAACACCATATTTCTGTCATTATTTTAAGGATGTGCACATGCACATACAATCAATATCAGACTGCACCAACAAAAAGGCTCTCACAACAATATATGTATGTGAATTTTTGCGTGTATTCTTATAATTGTTACCTTTTTCTTTCACCCTTGGCTTTTTGTGTTCATGTTCTGTTGTATACTTCATCTGTTCGTATGTTGTATACTCATTGTTTGTTAAATAAAGTTTTTAAAAAAAGACACGCTTTGTTTAGACCCCCAAAATCCTTTCCACGCCCACCCCCGTGACATCACGCTCCAAAGCCCTGTTACGTCACAGAACGTGGTGATGTCATAGTGACAGTCCTTTCATCCTTTGATGTTCAAGTCTATAAATAGAGGACAGCTGTCAAAGGGAATTCATTAAGCTATCGTTTTGTTGGAGTGATACAGCACATAAAAAAGCAGAAATGAGTTCGAAAGCTAACAAAGACAGAAATGTTAATTTCTCGAAAACAATGGTTAAAAAAAGTGAAAAAGAAAAAGAAACATATGCCAGACAGTTCGAGCAAAGACTGCAGCCAATGATCGACGAGGTTGAAAAGCTCAAAACTGAGCTTGACTACTTCAAAAACCTGCATACAGTCAATAAGAAACGGATCGAGGATCTAACAAAAGAAAACAATGAACTTTTGCAGAATAATAAGCTGCTGGGTTCGGTCTTGGATGACAGGACAAACATCGCAGACAGGTTGGACTCGATAAAAGATGACCACGAAGCTCTGGTAAAGTTCCGCGCAGAGACGGAGAAAACTCTGGCTGAGCTTAAAGAAAAACACGAGGACGAAGTCCAAGTCCTGCAAGGACTGCTGGAAACAGAGAAAGAAAAGGTGGCACGTCAGCAATTTCACAACAGCCAAGTTGTTGAATTATTATTGAAACGCCACAAAGAGGAAAAAAATAAGATGCAGCAGTTTTACCAGGAAAATACTAAAAAACTGGAAAACAAAGCAAATGCTGCAGACAGGAAGTTAGAAGAGGTGATCAACATGTATGACTCCAAAATAGAAAAGCTGCAGACGGCAGTAAAAAATAGTAGAGGTGTGACCGTCAATGCGGTTAAGGAACGCGAGGAAGAACGTCAATCCTCGCAGGGTTGGATTGACGGTGTTTTGTGGCATAATACACAGTTACAAGACGAAAATGAATTTATGGTTAAAAACATGAAAGAATTAACAGAGGAGAAAGGTCAAATGGGCAAAGTGATAGACGACCAAAAGGCCCAGAATATGGCGATCAAGCAGAAATGCCAGAGTAATATTAGAGCTCTGGCCTTGGAAAAGAAAATGAAGGCTATGCTTGAAGACGAAGTTGATTCTTTGAAAAAGAAAATTGAAGACGTCAAAAAGGCCCTAAGCACAGAGCAGGAAAACCACAGAAAGACAGCAGTGGACCGGCACAAAGTAAAAGCGGCACACAATCAGGCACTGGCTGAAAAGGTGGCGCTGGAAGAGAAACTGCGCTCCACAAAAAAGCAACGGGAAAGATTTATATCCAAAGTGAATTGGCTGGAGAAGAAAGAGCGCTACTTCCAAGAGGAATTGTGCCAGTGCGTTTTGTCCTTTGAAAAGGCATTTCCACATGAAGGTCACTTGAGAGGAAAAGAAAAGGTGGAATTTAGGGATATGTTCCACTACTTGAAAAATAAATACGTAGACGGAGTGGAAGGCACCCCCTTTGTTGGAACAACGAAGGAGTTTCTTGAAAAACAGCTGAACTGTCTACGTATCAGATGCAAGGATCTAGATGCAGCTTTACTAGATAAAACACGGGAGCTGGAATCATTTAAAAAGCAGTACAATGACATGGTAAAGTCTTCCGAGTACGCTTTATTCCGACAAAGAGAGGAGCTCATTGGACCAGTGAACCAGATTATCCAAAAGGCTGCCAATGAAGAAAAAGAGATAGGTCATCTAAAATCTAGAGTGAAAGACGCTCAACTCCAGCTTAAATTAGAAAAACAGAAAGGACAAAAGCTGGCATCGTTGGACCATAGAAGCATGATGGGGAGATGTTCTGAGGAGACTCCGTCTCAGATTAATCCTCGTCCACTTCCAGGGAAAACTACATTTATTCAGGTACGTCCAAGACACCCTGGCAGAAGTGCAGGTATGGCTTCCCCAGTGAATCCTCCTGTAGAGTCTCCATCAACACCACCTTTCCTCAATTCTGATGATGGATTACCACCAGTTGATTGTTAAAAATTAACTGCTAAAATAGGCCATTAGAAGTATACTTCATCTTGTCTCCCTATATCATGGGTGGGCATTCTCAGTCCACGAGGGCCGGTGTCCCTGCAGGTTTTAGATCTCACCTTGGCTCAACACACCTGAATCACATGATTAGTTCGTTACCAGGCCTCTGGAGAACTTCAGGACATGTTGAGGAGCTAATTTAGCCGTTTAAATCAGCTGTGTTGGTTCGAGGACACATCTAAAACCTGCAGGGACACCGGCCCTCGTGGACTGAGATTGCCCACCCACCCCCAACCGGTCGCAGCAGATGGCCGCCCCTTCTTGAGCCTGGTTCTGCCGGAGGTTTCTTCCTAAAGGGAGTTTTTCCTCCCCACTGTCGCCCAGTGCTTGCTCAAAGGGGATCATTGGATTGTTGGGGTTTTCTGGCTTTTACTGTAGTGTTTTTACCTTACAGTATAAAGCAGCTTGAGGAGACTGTTGTTTTGCCATGATGCAATATAGTATTAAATATGACTACATTTTAAAAACATCTATTATAGCATCAAAGTAAAACAAAAAAACTAAATGAAATGAATCAAAATGTCTAATCTGGCAAAACAAGAAAAGAAAAAAGGTTTCACCTTTAAATAAAAATCCAAATCACAAACACATTCTGATTTTTGTTGTGTGTGTTTTTTTGTGTATGTTGTCACGTATAAAATCGTTGCACTCTGTCTCGGTGTCTGCCCGGCCGGCTCCGCAAGGCTACATATGTTTATTGTGTTGCTGCTTTCTTCCACTCGTCATTCTGCCTGGGCGGAGCTCAGGCCCACGCACCTGTCTGCAATTACGCTGCAACGTGTCCTGTCTGTATGGAGACTGAGAGCTGCCAGAGTAATAATGTAGATACAGGCCTCTTTCTCCTTCTGCTGCTGTTCATGCTTTTATTCCATTGATGTTGCTATCATTTGTAAATATATTTATTTGCTCTTATTTTATCAATTTACTGTCGTTCATGTATTTAATCTTCTTTGTATTTAAATATGATTTTTTTTAAGTAATGCCGCGAGATGGACAGTTAAATAAAGGTTTCATTGAATTAAAAAAAAGATTTAAAGATGACTGGTGGCGGAAGCAGAGCACAGACTGTCTGTGAGAATCTATCGCCATCGTGTGGTGCAGAGATATATTGCCATTGAATTTAGACAACGAAAGCTTGGCTCACAGAGCAGCTGCAACACGAACAAAAAACATTAAATAGCAACATGATATATTATATTATATTATATTATATTATATTATATTATATTATATTATATTATATTTATAGCTGTCGAAATTAACGCGTTAATTGCGATAATTAAATTTTGGAATTAATTACGTTAGAATATTTAACTATTTAGCGCAACACGCAGATAAGTCGCTCCCATAATTCCACTTGATTTGTTTACCGCGCCACTGAAAATGGAGAAGCAGGAAGCGGATGGCCTTCTGGATGGGGAATTTAAATACAAGAAGAACATAGATGGGACAATAAACAAACGCGTTGTAATTTGCACTCACTGTAGTAAAGAGTTTCAATTTCACCGTTCAAATTCGACCTTAAAATACCACCTTAATGCCAAACACGCGTTTGTCGGGGCAGCAGCTTCACCCGGCCTGCGTCAGACCACTCTTAGTGAACGCAGGCCACTCGGTAAGTCTTCTTTGGACAAACTGACCGACAATATAGCCAAATGGATAGCAAAGGACTGCAGACCGCTAAGCATTGTGGAGGACAAGGGCTTTGCGGATGTTTTAAAGGTTGCATCTCAGGACGCGTCCTACAAGCCCCCAGCGAGAAGCACAATAACAATTCGAATCCACGAACTGTATGAAACGGAGAAAAAGAAAAAAGAAGAGGCTTTAGTTCACACAGAATGCGTGGCTCTGACAGGAGACCACTGGACATCATTGAGTAATGACAATTACCTGGGAGTTACTGCGCATTTAATCACTGAAGCCTGGGGTCTGACATCCTTTGCGCTGACTATAATGAAAACGGAAGAGCGGCACTTTGCGGAGGCTTGTGCAGAGCAGTTCCAGACTGTTGCTCGCAGGTGGAGAATTGAGGAGAAGGTGACAACAGTAGGCACGGACAGTGCGCGCAATATGATCGCCGCGGCTCGCATCATGCCATTCAATCACATGCCGTGTACCGCGCACATTCTACAGAGATGCATCACAGTGAGTCTCGCAGACAGTGGCTTTGTCACTGCGCTGGCCAAATGCCGCAAAATTGTTGGCCATTTTAAGCACAGCCCAGCAAACACAGCAGAGCTGAACGCAGAGCAGGTGTCACTGGGGCGCAAGCAGGAGCCGTTGGCCCAGGACGTGCCTACGCGCTGGAACTCCACGCTGGAGATGGTGAAGCGCTTGATCCGCAACCAAACTGCAGTAACCGCGACTCTGGATAAACAAAAGCATAAACTTGTCCTCCTGACGCCTCCAGAGTGGGACAAACTCCAGAGACTGGAGACACTTCTAGAGCCCTGCAGGTGAGCCTGTCATTGTGACCATAATTGTAGGTTTAGATTAAATGTATCAAACATACATCTTAAATCAGTTTTGTTATTATGAAAATGTCTTATTTAAAAAATAAATGAAATCAAATATTTTATTAATATTACCTAGTATTAAAAAGCTTTTTTTAATTTGCTGTCTTATCTCTGTGTGTGTGTGTGTGTGTGTGTGTGTGTGTGTGTGTGTATTCCACTGCAGATATGTGACTGAACTGCTGGGAGGAGAGGCCTACGTCTCCTGCTCTGTAGTTCTACCAGCCTTCTGCCACCTGCGCCGTGTCATGGAAGTAACTGATGAGGACCCTGCATATGTGGTGAGGTTTAAAGAGAAGTTTAAGGAAGACCTTGCTTCCCGCCAGGAACATACCAACTATGCATGGCTCCAGATCGCAACTGCACTGGACCCACGTTTTAAAGACCTACGCAGTGTGCCCAAGACTGACAGAGAAGCAGTGTGGACCACACTGGCAGGCATGCTGCATGAAGACTCTCCTAGAAGATCACACACTGCAGAAGAAGGTCCAGCCAAGAAGACTGCAACCCCCCCCCACTGTGCTTTGCCCTGATATCTGCAGTGTGAGGTTGGATCGCTCATTCTCATCCTCACACTGATGCCACTTATTTCGGTCTTTGTTTGACATAAAAGGGCATATTTGTCACTTTATTGCAACTATATTTGCACTCTTGAGCTCCTTCATTCACTGACTGATCATAAAGTTATTACTTGCGTTATGTATTCATCCGTTTGAACATAATTAATGAAGCCACATGTAATCACTAAAATTTGTATTTTGGGTACAATAAGAGAGTTTCAGATGGAATGCTGTTTTGTTTTGTTTAAATTTCACCAACTTGCTGATGCCCACGGTTGTGAGTGCGGCTTCTTGCTGTACATGGGTGGATGGTTGTAAATCACATCACAGATGCCAAAAACCTCTCAAACCAAGCCCCCTTGCCGGTGATGCTGTGCGCAACCTCGTGACGGAGTCAAGCATATTCAAAACACCCCCTCACCTCCCGTGTCAAACTCAAATGTCAGCCTATTTCATGTGTCACTTTTGGAGCAGTTGCCATCCCGACGAGCCATGGAGAAGTTCGTGTTTGTGTTATTTTACTTATTTGGTGTTCTGGTGTGTTTGGGCACCGGTCAGCACCATCGTGTTGAGCACGTGTTGGACCGTGGACACACCGGATTCAGTGGGAGAATAACGGTCAGGTGTACAGTTTACTGAGCACTGGGACTCAGTATCGTTTACCAGCACAGACACGGAGACGCGCTCAGCTTCTATTGAGAGCAAACAACCAAGTGAACCCTCCGGCTGCGTCCAGTAGACGAGACACACCGTCTGGGCCGGGAGCTTTCCGAGCATTCAGACTCTTAAACTACTTCCTCGCATCTGCTTCATGAATATGAAGGGTTGTGGTGGGAGGAGGTGGTGTGAAATCCTCTTTTGTGTGGGGTGAGGAGGGGGGTGTTGTAAAAGTCCCCAAGAGCAATGATGAGAGAGTCCGGGAATGTCCGCTCCATGTGCAGTATCTGCTCCGCGAGTGCGCACTGAGCTGCCTGCGCATCCGCATCTGGCGGGATGTAAACAGCGGCCAAGATGAATGAAGCAAACTCCCGCGGAGAATAAAACGGTTTGCAGTGAATAAAAAGGTATTCCAGAGAGGAAGAGCAGTGCTGAGCAATCACTGTTACATCTGTGCACCAGCCACTATTAATGTAGAAGCAGACACGTCCACCTGTGGTCTTACCAGAGAGAGAGGCCTGCCGGTCCGCGCGCAGCAGATGAAAGCCCTCCAGCTTGAGCGCGCTGTCCGGGATGTCCTCACAGAGCCACGACTCCGTAAAACACAAGACACAGGAGGAGGCAACGTCTCTGTTCATGCTTCTCATCAGGGCCAGCTCGTCCATCTCATTCCTGAGTGAGCGTACGTCGGAAAGGAAGATCCCAGGAAGAGCAGTTCGCAGTCCGCGTCTCCTCAGACGCACGAGTGCGCCGGCTCGCTTTCCTCGCTTTCGGCGTCTCACTTTCCTGATCAGAGTCTGCAGTAAATCTGCCGCAGATGCGACAAATATTGGAAGTAAATCCACAGGTGTTGTAGTCCTGTAGTTAAGAAGCTCTTCTCTAGTGTAAGAATATCCAGAGGAGTGCCCAGACACAGAAGTTATGCACAAAAACAAAACAGAAGTAACGCACTGAAGCACCGGGGCATCCATACGCGGCGGCGCCATCTTGGAACAAGGGACTTGTCTTTGAAAGGTAGAGTGTTAATTACTAAAGCTGAAGGGATATCCCGATGAACATATGCTGCTCTCTCCTTACATCTGGATAAGAAAAGTAGTAAAGATATTGACCGTATGCTCTTTAATTTTATATGGAAAAACCGTACGCACTATATTAGAAAAACTGTTGTGATGAATAAGTACGAATCAGGTGGGCTTAACGTCTTAGACTTTTCTACTTTAAATAACACTTTCAAAATTAATTGGGCCAAACATTTTCTTAAAACCCTACCTCTATCTGGAACTTTATACCATACCACATTTTCTCTCGTTTTGGTGGCTTTACTTTTATTTGAAATTGTAATTACAATGTTGAGAAAGTCCCTGTAAAGCTTTCATCCTTCCATAAGCAGGTCCTCTTAGCGTGGACCCTCATTTATAAACACAACTTCTCACCTCACAAATACCTTATCTGGAACAACAGAGATATTTTATAGAAAAATAAATCACTTTTCCTGGAAACTTGGCTCCAAAATGGGATCCTATTGGTGGCTCAGCTGGTTAGTAAAGAGGGACAACTACTTACTTACAACGACTTTATTGCACTATATAATTTTCCAATCAGTGTTCCAGATATCAAGCGGAAGACAGTCTGGATGGTCCCCCATAAATATTTGATTGTAAATAAGGTGAAAGAAGTCTCTTTTAAAATTCGACATACATGTTATCCAGCCAGTCACTACATGGTCAAATTTAAAAGGGACATAAATACTAATTGTACTTTCTGTGGGGATCATCCAGAAACGGTGACACATCTTTTTTGGTACTGTTCTTTTACACAGAGATTCTGGAAGGAATTTAGCAGCTTTGTTATTGTCCATATTTTAAGGGAGTTTTCTTTACGATGGGAAAATGTTTTATTCTGTTTCTTTAAGTTCCCCAAGAAGTATGAGAAATGTTTTTTATGATAAATTTCTTAATACTTTTAGCTAAATTTTTTATCCATAAATGTAAGTTTACTAACAAAACACCATATTTCTGTCATTATTTTAAGGATGTGCACATGCACATACAATCAATATCAGACTGCACCAACAAAAAGGCTCTCACAACAATATATGTATGTGAATTTTTGCGTGTATTCTTATAATTGTTACCTTTTTCTTTCACCCTTGGCTTTTTGTGTTCATGTTCTGTTGTATACTTCATCTGTTCGTATGTTGTATACTCATTGTTTGTTAAATAAAGTTTTTAAAAAAAGACACGCTTTGTTTAGACCCCCAAAATCCTTTCCACGCCCACCCCCGTGACATCACGCTCCAAAGCCCTGTTACGTCACAGAACGTGGTGATGTCATAGTGACAGTCCTTTCATCCTTTGATGTTCAAGTCTATAAATAGAGGACAGCTGTCAAAGGGAATTCATTAAGCTATCGTTTTGTTGGAGTGATACAGCACATAAAAAAGCAGAAATGAGTTCGAAAGCTAACAAAGACAGAAATGTTAATTTCTCGAAAACAATGGTTAAAAAAAGTGAAAAAGAAAAAGAAACATATGCCAGACAGTTCGAGCAAAGACTGCAGCCAATGATCGACGAGGTTGAAAAGCTCAAAACTGAGCTTGACTACTTCAAAAACCTGCATACAGTCAATAAGAAACGGATCGAGGATCTAACAAAAGAAAACAATGAACTTTTGCAGAATAATAAGCTGCTGGGTTCGGTCTTGGATGACAGGACAAACATCGCAGACAGGTTGGACTCGATAAAAGATGACCACGAAGCTCTGGTAAAGTTCCGCGCAGAGACGGAGAAAACTCTGGCTGAGCTTAAAGAAAAACACGAGGACGAAGTCCAAGTCCTGCAAGGACTGCTGGAAACAGAGAAAGAAAAGGTGGCACGTCAGCAATTTCACAACAGCCAAGTTGTTGAATTATTATTGAAACGCCACAAAGAGGAAAAAAATAAGATGCAGCAGTTTTACCAGGAAAATACTAAAAAACTGGAAAACAAAGCAAATGCTGCAGACAGGAAGTTAGAAGAGGTGATCAACATGTATGACTCCAAAATAGAAAAGCTGCAGACGGCAGTAAAAAATAGTAGAGGTGTGACCGTCAATGCGGTTAAGGAACGCGAGGAAGAACGTCAATCCTCGCAGGGTTGGATTGACGGTGTTTTGTGGCATAATACACAGTTACAAGACGAAAATGAATTTATGGTTAAAAACATGAAAGAATTAACAGAGGAGAAAGGTCAAATGGGCAAAGTGATAGACGACCAAAAGGCCCAGAATATGGCGATCAAGCAGAAATGCCAGAGTAATATTAGAGCTCTGGCCTTGGAAAAGAAAATGAAGGCTATGCTTGAAGACGAAGTTGATTCTTTGAAAAAGAAAATTGAAGACGTCAAAAAGGCCCTAAGCACAGAGCAGGAAAACCACAGAAAGACAGCAGTGGACCGGCACAAAGTAAAAGCGGCACACAATCAGGCACTGGCTGAAAAGGTGGCGCTGGAAGAGAAACTGCGCTCCACAAAAAAGCAACGGGAAAGATTTATATCCAAAGTGAATTGGCTGGAGAAGAAAGAGCGCTACTTCCAAGAGGAATTGTGCCAGTGCGTTTTGTCCTTTGAAAAGGCATTTCCACATGAAGGTCACTTGAGAGGAAAAGAAAAGGTGGAATTTAGGGATATGTTCCACTACTTGAAAAAGAAATACGTAGACGGAGTGGAAGGCACCCCCTTTGTTGGAACAACGAAGGAGTTTCTTGAAAAACAGCTGAACTGTCTACGTATCAGATGCAAGGATCTAGATGCAGCTTTACTAGATAAAACACGGGAGCTGGAATCATTTAAAAAGCAGTACAATGACATGGTAAAGTCTTCCGAGTACGCTTTATTCCGACAAAGAGAGGAGCTCATTGGACCAGTGAACCAGATTATCCAAAAGGCTGCCAATGAAGAAAAAGAGATAGGTCATCTAAAATCTAGAGTGAAAGACGCTCAACTCCAGCTTAAATTAGAAAAACAGAAAGGACAAAAGCTGGCATCGTTGGACCATAGAAGCATGATGGGGAGATGTTCT
Source organism: Mchenga conophoros (assembly GCF_057382185.1). NCBI lineage: Eukaryota > Metazoa > Chordata > Actinopteri > Cichliformes > Cichlidae > Mchenga > Mchenga conophoros. The sequence goes on along the minus strand of NC_140529.1, from coordinate 1,191,686 downwards.
GAGGAGACTCCGTCTCAGATTAATCCTCGTCCACTTCCAGGGAAAACTACATTTATTCAGGTACGTCCAAGACACCCTGGCAGAAGTGCAGGTATGGCTTCCCCAGTGAATCCTCCTGTAGAGTCTCCATCAACACCACCTTTCCTCAATTCTGATGATGGATTACCACCAGTTGATTGTTAAAAATTAACTGCTAAAATAGGCCATTAGAAGTATACTTCATCTTGTCTCCCTATATCATGGGTGGGCATTCTCAGTCCACGAGGGCCGGTGTCCCTGCAGGTTTTAGATCTCACCTTGGCTCAACACACCTGAATCACATGATTAGTTCGTTACCAGGCCTCTGGAGAACTTCAGGACATGTTGAGGAGCTAATTTAGCCGTTTAAATCAGCTGTGTTGGTTCGAGGACACATCTAAAACCTGCAGGGACACCGGCCCTCGTGGACTGAGATTGCCCACCCACCCCCAACCGGTCGCAGCAGATGGCCGCCCCTTCTTGAGCCTGGTTCTGCCGGAGGTTTCTTCCTAAAGGGAGTTTTTCCTCCCCACTGTCGCCCAGTGCTTGCTCAAAGGGGATCATTGGATTGTTGGGGTTTTCTGGCTTTTACTGTAGTGTTTTTACCTTACAGTATAAAGCAGCTTGAGGAGACTGTTGTTTTGCCATGATGCAATATAGTATTAAATATGACTACATTTTAAAAACATCTATTATAGCATCAAAGTAAAACAAAAAAACTAAATGAAATGAATCAAAATGTCTAATCTGGCAAAACAAGAAAAGAAAAAAGGTTTCACCTTTAAATAAAAATCCAAATCACAAACACATTCTGATTTTTGTTGTGTGTGTTTTTTTGTGTATGTTGTCACGTATAAAATCGTTGCACTCTGTCTCGGTGTCTGCCCGGCCGGCTCCGCAAGGCTACATATGTTTATTGTGTTGCTGCTTTCTTCCACTCGTCATTCTGCCTGGGCGGAGCTCAGGCCCACGCACCTGTCTGCAATTACGCTGCAACGTGTCCTGTCTGTATGGAGACTGAGAGCTGCCAGAGTAATAATGTAGATACAGGCCTCTTTCTCCTTCTGCTGCTGTTCATGCTTTTATTCCATTGATGTTGCTATCATTTGTAAATATATTTATTTGCTCTTATTTTATCAATTTACTGTCGTTCATGTATTTAATCTTCTTTGTATTTAAATATGATTTTTTTTAAGTAATGCCGCGAGATGGACAGTTAAATAAAGGTTTCATTGAATTAAAAAAAAGATTTAAAGATGACTGGTGGCGGAAGCAGAGCACAGACTGTCTGTGAGAATCTATCGCCATCGTGTGGTGCAGAGATATATTGCCATTGAATTTAGACAACGAAAGCTTGGCTCACAGAGCAGCTGCAACACGAACAAAAAACATTAAATAGCAACATGATATATTATATTATATTATATTATATTATATTATATTATATTATATTATATTATATTATATTATATTTAAGCTGTCGAAATTAACGCGTTAATTGCGATAATTAAATTTTGGAATTAATTACGTTAGAATATTTAACTATTTAGCGCAACACGCAGATAAGTCGCTCCCATAATTCCACTTGATTTGTTTACCGCGCCACTGAAAATGGAGAAGCAGGAAGCGGATGGCCTTCTGGATGGGGAATTTAAATACAAGAAGAACATAGATGGGACAATAAACAAACGCGTTGTAATTTGCACTCACTGTAGTAAAGAGTTTCAATTTCACCGTTCAAATTCGACCTTAAAATACCACCTTAATGCCAAACACGCGTTTGTCGGGGCAGCAGCTTCACCCGGCCTGCGTCAGACCACTCTTAGTGAACGCAGGCCACTCGGTAAGTCTTCTTTGGACAAACTGACCGACAATATAGCCAAATGGATAGCAAAGGACTGCAGACCGCTAAGCATTGTGGAGGACAAGGGCTTTGCGGATGTTTTAAAGGTTGCATCTCAGGACGCGTCCTACAAGCCCCCAGCGAGAAGCACAATAACAATTCGAATCCACGAACTGTATGAAACGGAGAAAAAGAAAAAAGAAGAGGCTTTAGTTCACACAGAATGCGTGGCTCTGACAGGAGACCACTGGACATCATTGAGTAATGACAATTACCTGGGAGTTACTGCGCATTTAATCACTGAAGCCTGGGGTCTGACATCCTTTGCGCTGACTATAATGAAAACGGAAGAGCGGCACTTTGCGGAGGCTTGTGCAGAGCAGTTCCAGACTGTTGCTCGCAGGTGGAGAATTGAGGAGAAGGTGACAACAGTAGGCACGGACAGTGCGCGCAATATGATCGCCGCGGCTCGCATCATGCCATTCAATCACATGCCGTGTACCGCGCACATTCTACAGAGATGCATCACAGTGAGTCTCGCAGACAGTGGCTTTGTCACTGCGCTGGCCAAATGCCGCAAAATTGTTGGCCATTTTAAGCACAGCCCAGCAAACACAGCAGAGCTGAACGCAGAGCAGGTGTCACTGGGGCGCAAGCAGGAGCCGTTGGCCCAGGACGTGCCTACGCGCTGGAACTCCACGCTGGAGATGGTGAAGCGCTTGATCCGCAACCAAACTGCAGTAACCGCGACTCTGGATAAACAAAAGCATAAACTTGTCCTCCTGACGCCTCCAGAGTGGGACAAACTCCAGAGACTGGAGACACTTCTAGAGCCCTGCAGGTGAGCCTGTCATTGTGACCATAATTGTAGGTTTAGATTAAATGTATCAAACATACATCTTAAATCAGTTTTGTTATTATGAAAATGTCTTATTTAAAAAATAAATGAAATCAAATATTTTATTAATATTACCTAGTATTAAAAAGCTTTTTTTAATTTGCTGTCTTATCTCTCTCTCTCTCTCTGTGTGTGTGTGTGTGTGTGTGTGTGTGTGTGTGTGTGTGTATTCCACTGCAGATATGTGACTGAACTGCTGGGAGGAGAGGCCTACGTCTCCTGCTCTGTAGTTCTACCAGCCTTCTGCCACCTGCGCCGTGTCATGGAAGTAACTGATGAGGACCCTGCATATGTGGTGAGGTTTAAAGAGAAGTTTAAGGAAGACCTTGCTTCCCGCCAGGAACATACCAACTATGCATGGCTCCAGATCGCAACTGCACTGGACCCACGTTTTAAAGACCTACGCAGTGTGCCCAAGACTGACAGAGAAGCAGTGTGGACCACACTGGCAGGCATGCTGCATGAAGACTCTCCTAGAAGATCACACACTGCAGAAGAAGGTCCAGCCAAGAAGACTGCAACCCCCCCCCACTGTGCTTTGCCCTGATATCTGCAGTGTGAGGTTGGATCGCTCATTCTCATCCTCACACTGATGCCACTTATTTCGGTCTTTGTTTGACATAAAAGGGCATATTTGTCACTTTATTGCAACTATATTTGCACTCTTGAGCTCCTTCATTCACTGACTGATCATAAAGTTATTACTTGCGTTATGTATTCATCCGTTTGAACATAATTAATGAAGCCACATGTAATCACTAAAATTTGTATTTTGGGTACAATAAGAGAGTTTCAGATGGAATGCTGTTTTGTTTTGTTTAAATTTCACCAACTTGCTGATGCCCACGGTTGTGAGTGCGGCTTCTTGCTGTACATGGGTGGATGGTTGTAAATCACATCACAGATGCCAAAAACCTCTCAAACCAAGCCCCCTTGCCGGTGATGCTGTGCGCAACCTCGTGACGGAGTCAAGCATATTCAAAACACCCCCTCACCTCCCGTGTCAAACTCAAATGTCAGCCTATTTCATGTGTCACTTTTGGAGCAGTTGCCATCCCGACGAGCCATGGAGAAGTTCGTGTTTGTGTTATTTTACTTATTTGGTGTTCTGGTGTGTTTGGGCACCGGTCAGCACCATCGTGTTGAGCACGTGTTCAGTGGGAGAATAACGGTCAGGTGTACAGTTTACTGAGCACTGGGACTCAGTATCGTTTACCAGCACAGACACGGAGACGCGCTCAGCTTCTATTGAGAGCAAACAACCAAGTGAACCCTCCGGCTGCGTCCAGTAGACGAGACACACCGTCTGGGCCGGGAGCTTTCCGAGCATTCAGACTCTTAAACTACTTCCTCGCATCTGCTTCATGAATATGAAGGGTTGTGGTGGGAGGAGGTGGTGTGAAATCCTCTTTTGTGTGGGGTGAGGAGGGGGGTGTTGTAAAAGTCCCCAAGAGCAATGATGAGAGAGTCCGGGAATGTCCGCTCCATGTGCAGTATCTGCTCCGCGAGTGCGCACTGAGCTGCCTGCGCATCCGCATCTGGCGGGATGTAAACAGCGGCCAAGATGAATGAAGCAAACTCCCGCGGAGAATAAAACGGTTTGCAGTGAATAAAAAGGTATTCCAGAGAGGAAGAGCAGTGCTGAGCAATCACTGTTACATCTGTGCACCAGCCACTATTAATGTAGAAGCAGACACGTCCACCTGTGGTCTTACCAGAGAGAGAGGCCTGCCGGTCCGCGCGCAGCAGATGAAAGCCCTCCAGCTTGAGCGCGCTGTCCGGGATGTCCTCACAGAGCCACGACTCCGTAAAACACAAGACACAGGAGGAGGCAACGTCTCTGTTCATGCTTCTCATCAGGGCCAGCTCGTCCATCTCATTCCTGAGTGAGCGTACGTCGGAAAGGAAGATCCCAGGAAGAGCAGTTCGCAGTCCGCGTCTCCTCAGACGCACGAGTGCGCCGGCTCGCTTTCCTCGCTTTCGGCGTCTCACTTTCCTGATCAGAGTCTGCAGTAAATCTGCCGCAGATGCGACAAATATTGGAAGTAAATCCACAGGTGTTGTAGTCCTGTAGTTAAGAAGCTCTTCTCTAGTGTAAGAATATCCAGAGGAGTGCCCAGACACAGAAGTTATGCACAAAAACAAAACAGAAGTAACGCACTGAAGCACCGGGGCATCCATACGCGGCGGCGCCATCTTGGAACAAGGGACTTGTCTTTGAAAGGTAGAGTGTTAATTACTAAAGCTGAAGGGATATCCCGATGAACATATGCTGCTCTCTCCTTACATCTGGATAAGAAAAGTAGTAAAGATATTGACCGTATGCTCTTTAATTTTATATGGAAAAACCGTACGCACTATATTAGAAAAACTGTTGTGATGAATAAGTACGAATCAGGTGGGCTTAACGTCTTAGACTTTTCTACTTTAAATAACACTTTCAAAATTAATTGGGCCAAACATTTTCTTAAAACCCTACCTCTATCTGGAACTTTATACCATACCACATTTTCTCTCGTTTTGGTGGCTTTACTTTTATTTGAAATTGTAATTACAATGTTGAGAAAGTCCCTGTAAAGCTTTCATCCTTCCATAAGCAGGTCCTCTTAGCGTGGACCCTCATTTATAAACACAACTTCTCACCTCACAAATACCTTATCTGGAACAACAGAGATATTTTATAGAAAAATAAATCACTTTTCCTGGAAACTTGGCTCCAAAATGGGATCCTATTGGTGGCTCAGCTGGTTAGTAAAGAGGGACAACTACTTACTTACAACGACTTTATTGCACTATATAATTTTCCAATCAGTGTTCCAGATATCAAGCGGAAGACAGTCTGGATGGTCCCCCATAAATATTTGATTGTAAATAAGGTGAAAGAAGTCTCTTTTAAAATTCGACATACATGTTATCCAGCCAGTCACTACATGGTCAAATTTAAAAGGGACATAAATACTAATTGTACTTTCTGTGGGGATCATCCAGAAACGGTGACACATCTTTTTTGGTACTGTTCTTTTACACAGAGATTCTGGAAGGAATTTAGCAGCTTTGTTATTGTCCATATTTTAAGGGAGTTTTCTTTACGATGGGAAAATGTTTTATTCTGTTTCTTTAAGTTCCCCAAGAAGTATGAGAAATGTTTTTTATGATAAATTTCTTAATACTTTTAGCTAAATTTTTTATCCATAAATGTAAGTTTACTAACAAAACACCATATTTCTGTCATTATTTTAAGGATGTGCACATGCACATACAATCAATATCAGACTGCACCAACAAAAAGGCTCTCACAACAATATATGTATGTGAATTTTTGCGTGTATTCTTATAATTGTTACCTTTTTCTTTCACCCTTGGCTTTTTGTGTTCATGTTCTGTTGTATACTTCATCTGTTCGTATGTTGTATACTCATTGTTTGTTAAATAAAGTTTTTAAAAAAAGACACGCTTTGTTTAGACCCCCAAAATCCTTTCCACGCCCACCCCCGTGACATCACGCTCCAAAGCCCTGTTACGTCACAGAACGTGGTGATGTCATAGTGACAGTCCTTTCATCCTTTGATGTTCAAGTCTATAAATAGAGGACAGCTGTCAAAGGGAATTCATTAAGCTATCGTTTTGTTGGAGTGATACAGCACATAAAAAAGCAGAAATGAGTTCGAAAGCTAACAAAGACAGAAATGTTAATTTCTCGAAAACAATGGTTAAAAAAAGTGAAAAAGAAAAAGAAACATATGCCAGACAGTTCGAGCAAAGACTGCAGCCAATGATCGACGAGGTTGAAAAGCTCAAAACTGAGCTTGACTACTTCAAAAACCTGCATACAGTCAATAAGAAACGGATCGAGGATCTAACAAAAGAAAACAATGAACTTTTGCAGAATAATAAGCTGCTGGGTTCGGTCTTGGATGACAGGACAAACATCGCAGACAGGTTGGACTCGATAAAAGATGACCACGAAGCTCTGGTAAAGTTCCGCGCAGAGACGGAGAAAACTCTGGCTGAGCTTAAAGAAAAACACGAGGACGAAGTCCAAGTCCTGCAAGGACTGCTGGAAACAGAGAAAGAAAAGGTGGCACGTCAGCAATTTCACAACAGCCAAGTTGTTGAATTATTATTGAAACGCCACAAAGAGGAAAAAAATAAGATGCAGCAGTTTTACCAGGAAAATACTAAAAAACTGGAAAACAAAGCAAATGCTGCAGACAGGAAGTTAGAAGAGGTGATCAACATGTATGACTCCAAAATAGAAAAGCTGCAGACGGCAGTAAAAAATAGTAGAGGTGTGACCGTCAATGCGGTTAAGGAACGCGAGGAAGAACGTCAATCCTCGCAGGGTTGGATTGACGGTGTTTTGTGGCATAATACACAGTTACAAGACGAAAATGAATTTATGGTTAAAAACATGAAAGAATTAACAGAGGAGAAAGGTCAAATGGGCAAAGTGATAGACGACCAAAAGGCCCAGAATATGGCGATCAAGCAGAAATGCCAGAGTAATATTAGAGCTCTGGCCTTGGAAAAGAAAATGAAGGCTATGCTTGAAGACGAAGTTGATTCTTTGAAAAAGAAAATTGAAGACGTCAAAAAGGCCCTAAGCACAGAGCAGGAAAACCACAGAAAGACAGCAGTGGACCGGCACAAAGTAAAAGCGGCACACAATCAGGCACTGGCTGAAAAGGTGGCGCTGGAAGAGAAACTGCGCTCCACAAAAAAGCAACGGGAAAGATTTATATCCAAAGTGAATTGGCTGGAGAAGAAAGAGCGCTACTTCCAAGAGGAATTGTGCCAGTGCGTTTTGTCCTTTGAAAAGGCATTTCCACATGAAGGTCACTTGAGAGGAAAAGAAAAGGTGGAATTTAGGGATATGTTCCACTACTTGAAAAAGAAATACGTAGACGGAGTGGAAGGCACCCCCTTTGTTGGAACAACGAAGGAGTTTCTTGAAAAACAGCTGAACTGTCTACGTATCAGATGCAAGGATCTAGATGCAGCTTTACTAGATAAAACACGGGAGCTGGAATCATTTAAAAAGCAGTACAATGACATGGTAAAGTCTTCCGAGTACGCTTTATTCCGACAAAGAGAGGAGCTCATTGGACCAGTGAACCAGATTATCCAAAAGGCTGCCAATGAAGAAAAAGAGATAGGTCATCTAAAATCTAGAGTGAAAGACGCTCAACTCCAGCTTAAATTAGAAAAACAGAAAGGACAAAAGCTGGCATCGTTGGACCATAGAAGCATGATGGGGAGATGTTCTGAGGAGACTCCGTCTCAGATTAATCCTCGTCCACTTCCAGGGAAAACTACATTTATTCAGGTACGTCCAAGACACCCTGGCAGAAGTGCAGGTATGGCTTCCCCAGTGAATCCTCCTGTAGAGTCTCCATCAACACCACCTTTCCTCAATTCTGATGATGGATTACCACCAGTTGATTGTTAAAAATTAACTGCTAAAATAGGCCATTAGAAGTATACTTCATCTTGTCTCCCTATATCATGGGTGGGCATTCTCAGTCCACGAGGGCCGGTGTCCCTGCAGGTTTTAGATCTCACCTTGGCTCAACACACCTGAATCACATGATTAGTTCGTTACCAGGCCTCTGGAGAACTTCAGGACATGTTGAGGAGCTAATTTAGCCGTTTAAATCAGCTGTGTTGGTTCGAGGACACATCTAAAACCTGCAGGGACACCGGCCCTCGTGGACTGAGATTGCCCACCCACCCCCAACCGGTCGCAGCAGATGGCCGCCCCTTCTTGAGCCTGGTTCTGCCGGAGGTTTCTTCCTAAAGGGAGTTTTTCCTCCCCACTGTCGCCCAGTGCTTGCTCAAAGGGGATCATTGGATTGTTGGGGTTTTCTGGCTTTTACTGTAGTGTTTTTACCTTACAGTATAAAGCAGCTTGAGGAGACTGTTGTTTTGCCATGATGCAATATAGTATTAAATATGACTACATTTTAAAAACATCTATTATAGCATCAAAGTAAAACAAAAAAACTAAATGAAATGAATCAAAATGTCTAATCTGGCAAAACAAGAAAAGAAAAAAGGTTTCACCTTTAAATAAAAATCCAAATCACAAACACATTCTGATTTTTGTTGTGTGTGTTTTTTTGTGTATGTTGTCACGTATAAAATCGTTGCACTCTGTCTCGGTGTCTGCCCGGCCGGCTCCGCAAGGCTACATATGTTTATTGTGTTGCTGCTTTCTTCCACTCGTCATTCTGCCTGGGCGGAGCTCAGGCCCACGCACCTGTCTGCAATTACGCTGCAACGTGTCCTGTCTGTATGGAGACTGAGAGCTGCCAGAGTAATAATGTAGATACAGGCCTCTTTCTCCTTCTGCTGCTGTTCATGCTTTTATTCCATTGATGTTGCTATCATTTGTAAATATATTTATTTGCTCTTATTTTATCAATTTACTGTCGTTCATGTATTTAATCTTCTTTGTATTTAAATATGATTTTTTTTAAGTAATGCCGCGAGATGGACAGTTAAATAAAGGTTTCATTGAATTAAAAAAAAGATTTAAAGATGACTGGTGGCGGAAGCAGAGCACAGACTGTCTGTGAGAATCTATCGCCATCGTGTGGTGCAGAGATATATTGCCATTGAATTTAGACAACGAAAGCTTGGCTCACAGAGCAGCTGCAACACGAACAAAAAACATTAAATAGCAACATGATATATTATATTATATTATATTATATTATATTATATTATATTATATTATATTATATTATATTATATTTATAGCTGTCGAAATTAACGCGTTAATTGCGATAATTAAATTTTGGAATTAATTACGTTAGAATATTTAACTATTTAGCGCAACACGCAGATAAGTCGCTCCCATAATTCCACTTGATTTGTTTACCGCGCCACTGAAAATGGAGAAGCAGGAAGCGGATGGCCTTCTGGATGGGGAATTTAAATACAAGAAGAACATAGATGGGACAATAAACAAACGCGTTGTAATTTGCACTCACTGTAGTAAAGAGTTTCAATTTCACCGTTCAAATTCGACCTTAAAATACCACCTTAATGCCAAACACGCGTTTGTCGGGGCAGCAGCTTCACCCGGCCTGCGTCAGACCACTCTTAGTGAACGCAGGCCACTCGGTAAGTCTTCTTTGGACAAACTGACCGACAATATAGCCAAATGGATAGCAAAGGACTGCAGACCGCTAAGCATTGTGGAGGACAAGGGCTTTGCGGATGTTTTAAAGGTTGCATCTCAGGACGCGTCCTACAAGCCCCCAGCGAGAAGCACAATAACAATTCGAATCCACGAACTGTATGAAACGGAGAAAAAGAAAAAAGAAGAGGCTTTAGTTCACACAGAATGCGTGGCTCTGACAGGAGACCACTGGACATCATTGAGTAATGACAATTACCTGGGAGTTACTGCGCATTTAATCACTGAAGCCTGGGGTCTGACATCCTTTGCGCTGACTATAATGAAAACGGAAGAGCGGCACTTTGCGGAGGCTTGTGCAGAGCAGTTCCAGACTGTTGCTCGCAGGTGGAGAATTGAGGAGAAGGTGACAACAGTAGGCACGGACAGTGCGCGCAATATGATCGCCGCGGCTCGCATCATGCCATTCAATCACATGCCGTGTACCGCGCACATTCTACAGAGATGCATCACAGTGAGTCTCGCAGACAGTGGCTTTGTCACTGCGCTGGCCAAATGCCGCAAAATTGTTGGCCATTTTAAGCACAGCCCAGCAAACACAGCAGAGCTGAACGCAGAGCAGGTGTCACTGGGGCGCAAGCAGGAGCCGTTGGCCCAGGACGTGCCTACGCGCTGGAACTCCACGCTGGAGATGGTGAAGCGCTTGATCCGCAACCAAACTGCAGTAACCGCGACTCTGGATAAACAAAAGCATAAACTTGTCCTCCTGACGCCTCCAGAGTGGGACAAACTCCAGAGACTGGAGACACTTCTAGAGCCCTGCAGGTGAGCCTGTCATTGTGACCATAATTGTAGGTTTAGATTAAATGTATCAAACATACATCTTAAATCAGTTTTGTTATTATGAAAATGTCTTATTTAAAAAATAAATGAAATCAAATATTTTATTAATATTACCTAGTATTAAAAAGCTTTTTTTAATTTGCTGTCTTATCTCTCTCTCTCTCTCTGTGTGTGTGTGTGTGTGTGTGTGTGTGTGTGTGTGTGTGTATTCCACTGCAGATATGTGACTGAACTGCTGGGAGGAGAGGCCTACGTCTCCTGCTCTGTAGTTCTACCAGCCTTCTGCCACCTGCGCCGTGTCATGGAAGTAACTGATGAGGACCCTGCATATGTGGTGAGGTTTAAAGAGAAGTTTAAGGAAGACCTTGCTTCCCGCCAGGAACATACCAACTATGCATGGCTCCAGATCGCAACTGCACTGGACCCACGTTTTAAAGACCTACGCAGTGTGCCCAAGACTGACAGAGAAGCAGTGTGGACCACACTGGCAGGCATGCTGCATGAAGACTCTCCTAGAAGATCACACACTGCAGAAGAAGGTCCAGCCAAGAAGACTGCAACCCCCCCCCACTGTGCTTTGCCCTGATATCTGCAGTGTGAGGTTGGATCGCTCATTCTCATCCTCACACTGATGCCACTTATTTCGGTCTTTGTTTGACATAAAAGGGCATATTTGTCACTTTATTGCAACTATATTTGCACTCTTGAGCTCCTTCATTCACTGACTGATCATAAAGTTATTACTTGCGTTATGTATTCATCCGTTTGAACATAATTAATGAAGCCACATGTAATCACTAAAATTTGTATTTTGGGTACAATAAGAGAGTTTCAGATGGAATGCTGTTTTGTTTTGTTTAAATTTCACCAACTTGCTGATGCCCACGGTTGTGAGTGCGGCTTCTTGCTGTACATGGGTGGATGGTTGTAAATCACATCACAGATGCCAAAAACCTCTCAAACCAAGCCCCCTTGCCGGTGATGCTGTGCGCAACCTCGTGACGGAGTCAAGCATATTCAAAACACCCCCTCACCTCCCGTGTCAAACTCAAATGTCAGCCTATTTCATGTGTCACTTTTGGAGCAGTTGCCATCCCGACGAGCCATGGAGAAGTTCGTGTTTGTGTTATTTTACTTATTTGGTGTTCTGGTGTGTTTGGGCACCGGTCAGCACCATCGTGTTGAGCACGTGTTGGACCGTGGACACACCGGATTCAGTGGGAGAATAACGGTCAGGTGTACAGTTTACTGAGCACTGGGACTCAGTATCGTTTACCAGCACAGACACGGAGACGCGCTCAGCTTCTATTGAGAGCAAACAACCAAGTGAACCCTCCGGCTGCGTCCAGTAGACGAGACACACCGTCTGGGCTGGGAGCTTTCCGAGCATTCAGACTCTTAAACTGCTTCCTCGCATCTGCTTCATGAATATGAAGGGTTGTGGTGGGAGGAGGTGGTGTGAAATCCTCTTTTGTGTGGGGTGAGGAGGGGGGTGTTGTAAAAGTCCCCAAGAGCAATGATGAGAGAGTCCGGGAATGTCCGCTCCATGTGCAGTATCTGCTCCGCGAGTGCGCACTGAGCTGCCTGCGCATCCGCATCTGGCGGGATGTAAACAGCGGCCAAGATGAATGAAGCAAACTCCCGCGGAGAATAAAACGGTTTGCAGTGAATAAAAAGGTATTCCAGAGAGGAAGAGCAGTGCTGAGCAATCACTGTTACATCTGTGCACCAGCCACTATTAATGTAGAAGCAGACACGTCCACCTGTGGTCTTACCAGAGAGAGAGGCCTGCCGGTCCGCGCGCAGCAGATGAAAGCCCTCCAGCTTGAGCGCGCTGTCCGGGATGTCCTCACAGAGCCACGACTCCGTAAAACACAAGACACAGGAGGAGGCAACGTCTCTGTTCATGCTTCTCATCAGGGCCAGCTCGTCCATCTCATTCCTGAGTGAGCGTACGTTGGAAAGGAAGATCCCAGGAAGAGCAGTTCGCAGTCCGCGTCTCCTCAGACGCACGAGTGCGCCGGCTCGCTTTCCTCGCTTTCGGCGTCTCACTTTCCTGATCAGAGTCTGCAGTAAATCTGCCGCAGATGCGACAAATATTGGAAGTAAATCCACAGGTGTTGTAGTCCTGTAGTTAAGAAGCTCTTCTCTAGTGTAAGAATATCCAGAGGAGTGCCCAGACACAGAAGTTATGCACAAAAACAAAACAGAAGTAACGCACTGAAGCACCGGGGCATCCATACGCGGCGGCGCCATCTTGGAACAAGGGACTTGTCTTTGAAAGGTAGAGTGTTAATTACTAAAGCTGAAGGGATATCCCGATGAACATATGCTGCTCTCTCCTTACATCTGGATAAGAAAAGTAGTAAAGATATTGACCGTATGCTCTTTAATTTTATATGGAAAAACCGTACGCACTATATTAGAAAAACTGTTGTGATGAATAAGTACGAATCAGGTGGGCTTAACGTCTTAGACTTTTCTACTTTAAATAACACTTTCAAAATTAATTGGGCCAAACATTTTCTTAAAACCCTACCTCTATCTGGAACTTTATACCATACCACATTTTCTCTCGTTTTGGTGGCTTTACTTTTATTTGAAATTGTAATTACAATGTTGAGAAAGTCCCTGTAAAGCTTTCATCCTTCCATAAGCAGGTCCTCTTAGCGTGGACCCTCATTTATAAACACAACTTCTCACCTCACAAATACCTTATCTGGAACAACAGAGATATTTTATAGAAAAATAAATCACTTTTCCTGGAAACTTGGCTCCAAAATGGGATCCTATTGGTGGCTCAGCTGGTTAGTAAAGAGGGACAACTACTTACTTACAACGACTTTATTGCACTATATAATTTTCCAATCAGTGTTCCAGATATCAAGCGGAAGACAGTCTGGATGGTCCCCCATAAATATTTGATTGTAAATAAGGTGAAAGAAGTCTCTTTTAAAATTCGACATACATGTTATCCAGCCAGTCACTACATGGTCAAATTCAAAAGGGACATAAATACTAATTGTACTTTCTGTGGGGATCATCCAGAAACGGTGACACATCTTTTTTGGTACTGTTCTTTTACACAGAGATTCTGGAAGGAATTTAGCAGCTTTGTTATTGTCCATATTTTAAGGGAGTTTTCTTTACGATGGGAAAATGTTTTATTCTGTTTCTTTAAGTTCCCCAAGAAGTATGAGAAATGTTTTTTATGATAAATTTCTTAATACTTTTAGCTAAATTTTTTATCCATAAATGTAAGTTTACTAACAAAACACCATATTTCTGTCATTATTTTAAGGATGTGCACATGCACATACAATCAATATCAGACTGCACCAACAAAAAGGCTCTCACAACAATATATGTATGTGAATTTTTGCGTGTATTCTTATAATTGTTACCTTTTTCTTTCACCCTTGGCTTTTTGTGTTCATGTTCTGTTGTATACTTCATCTGTTCGTATGTTGTATACTCATTGTTTGTTAAATAAAGTTTTAAAAAAAAAAGACACGCTTTGTTTAGACCCCCAAAATCCTTTCCACGCCCACCCCCGTGACATCACGCTCCAAAGCCCTGTTACGTCACAGAACGTGGTGATGTCATAGTGACAGTCCTTTCATCCTTTGATGTTCAAGTCTATAAATAGAGGACAGCTGTCAAAGGGAATTCATTAAGCTATCGTTTTGTTGGAGTGATACAGCACATAAAAAAGCAGAAATGAGTTCGAAAGCTAACAAAGACAGAAATGTTAATTTCTCGAAAACAATGGTTAAAAAAAGTGAAAAAGAAAAAGAAACATATGCCAGACAGTTCGAGCAAAGACTGCAGCCAATGATCGACGAGGTTGAAAAGCTCAAAACTGAGCTTGACTACTTCAAAAACCTGCATACAGTCAATAAGAAACGGATCGAGGATCTAACAAAAGAAAACAATGAACTTTTGCAGAATAATAAGCTGCTGGGTTCGGTCTTGGATGACAGGACAAACATCGCAGACAGGTTGGACTCGATAAAAGATGACCACGAAGCTCTGGTAAAGTTCCGCGCAGAGACGGAGAAAACTCTGGCTGAGCTTAAAGAAAAACACGAGGACGAAGTCCAAGTCCTGCAAGGACTGCTGGAAACAGAGAAAGAAAAGGTGGCACGTCAGCAATTTCACAACAGCCAAGTTGTTGAATTATTATTGAAACGCCACAAAGAGGAAAAAAATAAGATGCAGCAGTTTTACCAGGAAAATACTAAAAAACTGGAAAACAAAGCAAATGCTGCAGACAGGAAGTTAGAAGAGGTGATCAACATGTATGACTCCAAAATAGAAAAGCTGCAGACGGCAGTAAAAAATAGTAGAGGTGTGACCGTCAATGCGGTTAAGGAACGCGAGGAAGAACGTCAATCCTCGCAGTGTTGGATTGACGGTGTTTTGTGGCATAATACACAGTTACAAGACGAAAATGAATTTATGGTTAAAAACATGAAAGAATTAACAGAGGAGAAAGGTCAAATGGGCAAAGTGATAGACGACCAAAAGGCCCAGAATATGGCGATCAAGTAGAAATGCCAGAGTAATATTAGAGCTCTGGCCTTGGAAAAGAAAATGAAGGCTATGCTTGAAGACGAAGTTGAT
Organism: Mchenga conophoros; assembly: GCF_057382185.1. Taxonomy (NCBI): domain Eukaryota; kingdom Metazoa; phylum Chordata; class Actinopteri; order Cichliformes; family Cichlidae; genus Mchenga; species Mchenga conophoros. Next base: position 1,176,314 of record NC_140529.1, on the reverse strand, counting down.
TCTTTGAAAAAGAAAATTGAAGACGTCAAAAAGGCCCTAAGCACAGAGCAGGAAAACCACAGAAAGACAGCAGTGGACCGGCACAAAGTAAAAGCGGCACACAATCAGGCACTGGCTGAAAAGGTGGCGCTGGAAGAGAAACTGCGCTCCACAAAAAAGCAACGGGAAAGATTTATATCCAAAGTGAATTGGCTGGAGAAGAAAGAGCGCTACTTCCAAGAGGAATTGTGCCAGTGCGTTTTGTCCTTTGAAAAGGCATTTCCACATGCAGGTCACTTGAGAGGAAAAGAAAAGGTGGAATTTAGGGATATGTTCCACTACTTGAAAAAGAAATACGTAGACGGAGTGGAAGGCACCCCCTTTGTTGGAACAACGAAGGAGTTTCTTGAAAAACAGCTGAACTGTCTACGTACCAGATGCAAGGATCTAGATGCAGCTTTACTAGATAAAACACGGGAGCTGGAATCATTTAAAAAGCAGTACAATGATATGGTAAAGTCTTCCGAATACGCTTTATTCAAACAAAAACAGGAGCTCATTGGACCAGTGAACCAGATGATCAGAAAAGCTGGCAATGAAGAAAAAGAGATAGGTCATCTAAAATCTAGAGTGAAAGACGTTCAACTCCAGCTTAAATTAGAAAAACAGAAAGGACAAAAGCTCGCACCGTTGGTCCATAGAGGCGTGATGGGGAGATGTTATGGGGAGACTCCGACTCCGTCTCAGATCTTTCCACAGATTAAACCTCGTCCACCTCCAGTGCAAACTAAATTTATTCAAGTGGCTCCAAAACACCCTGGCAGACGAAGGCCTTCCCCAGAGTCTCCATCAACACCACCTTTCCTCAATTCTTATGATGTATTACCACCAATTGGAATAGGCCATTAGAAGTATACTTCATCTTGTCTCCCTCTATTCACAGAGCAGGAAAACCACAGAAAAGACAGCAGAATATGCATCTTCTTTTTGTTTTCATATTTTAATCTATATTTAATTGTTTTGTGGTTTGCAGTGTTTTGTGTTGTTTCACTTTAAATTTGTAAAAGGAAAAAGCTGAAAATTTAAATAGTTAAAAGTTGAAATGTGAATATTTGATTTTTGTATTATATGATTTATTTATTACATTTTATGTGAAGTGAATAAAAAGTATATTTACGGTTGCCCCTACAGACAAAGCACATACAAACTTCAAATCACGTATGAACTCTGAAGCACATACAAACTCCAAAACACGTAAAAACTCTGAAGCACGTAAAAACTCTGAAGCACGTAAAAACTCAAAACACGTACAAAAGACAACAGAAGTGCTCCAGGATGCTGGGCGCAGTGTTGAGCTTTTGTTACCTAGTGGCTACACAAGCCAGCAAGTACCAACGACCGGATTTGGTGTGTGGTAGTAACAGGTAAATGAACTTTTTTTTTTAATTATTTGGATATATATGAGTGCGTGTGTATAAATACACAAACAATACACACATGCTTTTAATTGTGTAATTTAAGTGATCTAGTAGCTCTGCTTTGGAAGTTCAGTTCATGCTAGAAATGTGTTTTGAAGTTTGTACGTGTTTTGTCTCTAGGGGCCACCGCATATATTTATATATAAACATATATGAATAAAACCACTTTTTTTTACGCTAGTAATTCCTTTTGTGCATAATTTTATATTATTGTTAATAATAAATTAATTAAAGCAACAAAACAACCCGAAGAGCCGGTTTGGAGCCGAAAGAGCCAGCTCTTTTTAGTGAGCCCAACCAAAAGAGCCGGATCTCTAAAAAGAGCCGGAAATCCCATCGCTATTAGGGTGGGTTAGGTTAGGGGAATGGAAATTCCTCCCTGCACAAGGAGGGCAGGAGTAGGTGCACGCTCCGCACCATGACCCTTCCCGAGACCCGCCATCCCATCTACCGTATCCGGCAATCCCCAGGTCCGAATTGAGGTAAGTACCGTCCTTTTCTTTTTCAGGTTCAGGTAAGTACCAAATTATGTTTAATTTTACCAAAGTTGTGTTTTATTTGTCCTGTTTTTTTAGGTTTCTAACTGTGTTTTAATAAAATTTGATTTCTCAATGAATTTAGTCTGTGTCATTTTTAATTCCAATTTTTAGGCTTTTAAACTGTTTTTATCCATAAATTATCCAATTTTTAGGTTATAAATTTATGATATTCCAATTTTTAGGCCAGTAAATCAATATGTAAATGAAAAAAACGTCAAAAGAAACCCCCCCCCCCCCAAAAATAACAAACTAAAACAACAAGCAAAAACACTTTTTAGCGCTGACGCATGGCTGTAGCTACATTTCGGCTGGGCTGTGCCTTCTTCAGGGTGTGCACATGCGTCGCTGGCCAAATTAAAATGAAGAAACTCTTCTCTGCCCCTCCTTTTATAGTGTGCTGTGTCTCCTCCCACTCTTGGGATTTCTGTTTTATTGGGGGTTTTTTTGTTCAGTATCTTTAATGTTTGTCCTGTGTTAGCTTAGGCTTTTTTTGTTTTTATTATTTTTCTGGCACCTCCTTCTGTAATGTCTTTTCCATTATCCATCCTTATTTTTCTATTGTTATGGCACCCCCTTCTTATTTGTCCTTTCCGTTAATTTTTTCGTGATTTTGTTCCTTTCCTGTGATTGTCCTATTCGTCCTGCTCTGTCCTTGTTATGAGATCCTCCGTGACCTTTTGTGCTATGTTGCGTTTTATTGTGTTGTCAAGTGGAATTTGTGCACACTTTCCCGAGGTTTCTTCCCATCATCTGGCACCTGGGAGTTTTTCCTTGTCTTCCTAGAGAGCCAGCTTGGCCTGGGTCAGGAGCTCTATCACAGCAAAACAACAAAAAAAAGACTTTTATGAAAGAACGACTTGAATTTTGTGTTATTTAAAAACACGTATTTAATTATTATTCAGTGTTGTGTGTGATAGCAAACTGCCAGCCTTAAACCTGAAAAAAACTCACGATTTTATAGAACTAGACAATGCATTTCCTGAAGAAAATTTCAATGTAATGATTATTTATTAATACGTTTTGTATTCAGTATTTAGTTTTATAAAGTAAATGCTGACCACACAAGTTTCCTTCTGGATTAATAAAGTTTTAAAAAATATCTGTAAAGTGTTATGAAATATAAAAATGTTTTTGTTGAGAATATGTCCACACAAAATAATTAAATAGGGCATTTTCTGTTATTTAACAGAGGTTTTCTGTTTTATAATTACACTGCAGTTTGGACGACGAGCTTCTGGAACGTTTTTAGGCATTTGTTCACATTTTGCAATTTAAGCCCCAAGAAACATAAAGATTTTATTATTTTATTCCAGCAGCACTCCATTATCATGTACACTGTAAAATCTAACATTGTGTTTAATTAAAAAAATGTAAGGATATACTAAACTCAATTTTTATCAGTTTGTTTAAATAAGTTACCAGTAGTTTTTATTCAAAAAGCTGATCAACCCAGTTTATTTGAGTTGTCTTGAATTGGAAAAACTAAGTAAGCTAGAAATTTTGCTTCTCAGTGCAGGCTTTTAAAAGATATGGTTTGAAAATGCCATGTCACTGCTATCCTCCTCACTTTGCACAGATCAGTCTGCATGTTCATGGCACCCACATTTTTTTATTGCATTAGTTTGAGCAAACCTGGGTTCAGATGGAGCAGCTTGAGCTCAAGAGATAATTTCTGTGATTTTTTGCGTGATACTCTGGCTTGGAAGTAAACTGTTTTTGTACCTTCTTTCAGTTTAGAACCAGGTTTTGAACTTGCTAGCTAGCCAGCTTGTTAGCCTAGCATTAGCCTAGCGTTGCTGCTGCTTCTCAGCTCATGTTACGTAGAAAATTAACCCCAAGTGAAAAAGATAAGCGCAAAATCACAGACAGACAGTACGCAAAATGCCTATGTCCTGTTGTGTTTACGGATGCTCCAGTAGGTCGACCAGAGAAACTGATAAACGGTATTTTAGGGTACCAAAAATAGCCCAACGAAGAGGAGAAAAATGGAAAATTCTAACCGAAAAACGTAGGAAAAAATGGATTTTAAATTTACGTTTACAGTTGGGAGGAGCAGAGTCTGCCAATGCCCGTGTCTGCAGCGACCACTTCGTCAGAGGTAATGTTATGTTTGCAAACGAACTTATTAGCATTAGGTTGTCGTTAAATTCTCGTTTACTTAGTGCTTTTAAGTTAGTAGTCTAATATTGACTTGATTGGGACTATAGGCTGCCCAAGTGCTTTGGATGACGACGAGTCGGAGGACTGGGCTCCGACGGTCAATCTCGGCTACGAACGAAAACCCAGATCGGAATCAGTTCTCAAACGAGAGAAAAGAATGAAGCTTAAGGCAGAACAGCATCGATGTGCAGAGGCGATTTTGGATATGCAACAGACGGCTGAGAGCCCGGATTTGAGCCTAGTGACAGTGGAGAACCCCGAACTGCAGCTTCCAGCTGAGAATCCACAACCAGAAGACTTCAGTGTGAATGAGACATTCACTTATCCAGGTAAGATATTGTGCTGAGATGTAAAACAAACAAGAATCATGTCAAAGAGAAAAAGATGCCATTATCTGTAATGATTATGGTCCAAGTTACATATTACATGTTTGTGATTTTTTTTAATCACAGAGTAAATCCATACCATTTTATTCAGAAAAAAAGAAAAAGTGGCACTTATTACCGTCAGGCACACACCACAGGTTTTTGTACACTGCTATGGTTCTTATATTGCCAGATTCCAGACAGTCTCCTTTCACAGATAAGTAAAGATATCCGTAATGTAAGGTTTCTGTGGTGAGAAACATATAAATATATTTTTTGTTTAGACGCAACATGTTTTTTTGTTGATTAAAAAAAATAATTACATTAAATTAACATAGTGAATTAAACACATTACACCAGATTCTAATAGCCCACTAAAAAAACTCCTACAGTGAAAATGAGTAAAAATTGAGGTTGCCTCTATTATGCTGATTATGCTCCCCCACTGTTATATTGCAGGCTGTGCGGATGCTGGATGCCAGACAGAGCTGACGATGGATGACATCGAGAAGATGGAGGATGTTTTGAGACAGAACACAGCAGAGCTGGTTGATCTTCGGAGCAAGGCTCTGGACACACAGTTCAGCCAGGAGGCTTTTGAAAAAAATGAAGACAAGACAAAGTTCTACACAGGGCTCCCCAACTTCTTAGTTTTAATTCAGATTTTTGAACTGTGCGAGCCCTATATCACCTCGGGACCTATGTCTTTGTTGTCCAAATTTGAACAATTCATACTAGTTTTGCTGAGGCTGAGACTAAATCTGCCCCTGAAAGATTTAGCTTTCAGGTTCAATATTTCTCTGTCCACTGCTTCTAGAGTTTGGCATAAAGTAATTGACATACTTCATAAAAGGTTAGAGTTCCTAATTGAGTGGCCAGAGCGACATGTTCTTCAAGCTACGATGCCACTGAGTTTCAGACAGGCATTTGGATGTAAAGTGGCTGTGATTGTTGATTGCTTTGAAGTCTTTATTGAGAGACCATCTAATCTTCTTGCACAAGCTCAAACTTGGTCCAACTACAAGCACCATCACACTGTAAAATTTTTGATTGGTGTTGCCCCCCAAGGCTACGTCACTTACATATCTTCTGCCTGGGGAGGGAGAGTTAGCGATAAGCAGATCACAATAGAGAGTGGCCTCCTAAATAACTTGTTACCTGGAGATATTGTCCTTGCAGATCGTGGGTTCAATATTGGCGATAATGTGGGGTTTTACTGTGCTTCACTACAGACACCGGCATTCACTAAAGGGAGAAAACAGCTGTCAGCCTATGAAGTGGCAGAGACAAGGAAAATAGCCAATTTGCGTATCCATGTTGAGCGAGTCATAGGTTTAGTCAGGAGGAAATATCAAATTCTGCAGAGCAGGGCTATGCCAATAGAGAACATGTCCACAAAGCCAGGTGAGACACATGCATTGATCGACAAGATTGGGGTAATTTGTTGTGCCTTATCAAATCTCTCCGAGTCTGTTGTCCCACTGGAGTAAGGGGGGTGGGTGGTAATCAATCAGTTAAAAAAAATTAAATGTCTTGTCACTGTCACGGCTCACAGAAGGGGGTGGAGAGGAAGAGTAGTGTCCAGTATCTGCTGCTTGGCTCTGGTGATAAGTAGAACAGGGTAGAGTAATAGTAGTACCTAAGTCCTGACTCCTGATTAGTCTGTAAATGTTTTCAAATGAAATATTTTTCTCCAACTGTCAAATTGTGCTGGCAGTTTGTACAGTATTATACTGTGAGATGGATTGCAATCTATTTTGTTTATTTGTTTAAAAGTCTAATCTTGTAAATAAACCACCAATGTATTATTATGCTGCCTCAATAGCATTTAATCATTGTGTAGTGTTACACAACACTTAAATGACACAATTAAATGTACAATAAAATTAAATGACAATTTGTGCTCTAATGCTACGTCAGAGCAAATACAATAGCCAGAACTCATGACTACCATCAGGTCATAACAATATTCAAAATGTCATTATGTTGTCGTCCTTTTATCACATTACACATGTATGTTTGTAACTTGCTGTCCCAGTATTTCTGGGAGTATACTGTTTCTAAAAAAACACTCAACTTTAGGAATCGCATCATCCCAAAACTCAAGGTCAGGCAAAATCCTTTCAACAAATATGTCATTGCGGTTCCACACAACAAAGTCACAGTACTCTGCATTTGCAATGTGAAGCTGTAAAAAAAGTTACGTTTTTACTGTAACACCACAAACATTTTTAACAAAATATCTTCATAACTTGAAATGCAAATAGAAATTTTTAATTTAAAAATGTATCCACAAGTTTTGCAAACAACAAAGTTACATGCAATCTTTTACCTAAAAATGCAGCAAAGGCTAAAACCGGTGTTTGTGAAACCACGTTAATGACACCGTGTACAACCATTGGAGATGTGAGCAGGACAGACAGATCAATTGATGGAAAAGTGTGGACTTTATACTAGTTTTTAAATTGTGTTGATAGGCCACGTAAAACCAGAGTTATGCTAAAAATATATGCAATGTTTGTTTTTCTTCCTGAATACTATCGCTGTTTATATTTACTGCAAAAAGAAACAGTAAAAACTGCGTTTTATAAGGAAAACGTTCAAAAGCCTGTGAGCAAAAATCAAACCATTGAAATGTGAGAGATTTGAGACATTTAGCGCAAAACTTGTGTAGTGTAGTCAATAGTTTTGTTGTGTGTGTCAGAACAATGAGGCGACTGTTGAATGTTACAGGTGTTACAGGAGTGATACATCTCCTGTTGTTCTCCTTTATCTCATAGTGGACAGAAATTCCTCAAGTCATGCACGGCTCAGCTGGCTGCAGTGTTCACGCACATCTTCAACCTTTCCCTCTCTCTGTCTGTAGTCCCAGCCTGCTTCAAAATGGCCACCATCGTCCCTGTACCCAAATCCTCCACCATCTCCTCATTGAACGACTGGCGACCTGTAGCCCTGACCCCCATCGTAAGCAAATGCTTCGAGAAGCTGGTCAGGGACTTCATCTGTTCTGCACTACCCGACTCACTGGACCCTCTACAGTTCGCATACCGCCACAACAGGTCCACTGATGATGCCATAGCCCTGACACTACATACTGCCCTGTCACACCTGGAGAAGAGAGACACGTATGTGAGAATGCAGTTTGTAGATTACAGCTCAGCATTCAATACCATCGTTCCCTCGAAGCTGGACAGGAAACTGCAGGATCTAGGACTGAGCAGCTCCCTCTGCAGCTGGATCCTTAGCTTCCTGTCTGACAGACGCCAAGTGGTCAGAATGGGCAGCATCACCTCATCCCCCATCACACTGAACACTGGTGCTCCACAGGGGTGTGTACTGAGCCTTCTCCTGTACTCACTCTACACCTACGACTGCACGGCCACTAACAACTCCAACATCATTGTGAAGTTTGCGGACGACACTACAGTGGTGGGTCTTATCACCAACAGTGATGAGACGGCTTACAGGGAGGAGGTCAGCGCCCTGACCCACTGGTGTCAAGACAACCATCTCACACTCAACGTCGCAAAGACAAAGGAGTTGATAGTGGACTTCTGGAGGTGCAGAGAAGTACACACCCCCATCACCATCAACAGCGCTGCTGTGGAGAGAGTGAGCAGCTTCCGGTTCCTTGGTGTACATCTGGCTGAGGATCTTACGTGGTCAGTACACACAAACAAAACAGTGAAGAAGGCGCAGCAGCGCCTCTTCTTTCTCAGGAGACTGAAAAGATTCGGCATGAGCCCCCGCATCCTCAGGACCTTCTATCACTGTGCCATTGAGAGCATCCTCACTGGATGCATCACCACCTGGTATGGCAACAGCACCGCCTACAACTGCAAAGCTCTCCAGCGAGTAGTGCGGTGCTCTGAACGGATAATTGGAGGTGAGCTTCCCTCCCTCCAAGACATCTACAGGAAGCAGTGCCTGAGGAAAGCGGGGAGGATCATCAAGGACTCCAGTCACCCCAGCCATAAACTGTTCAGACTGCTTCCATCAGGAAGGAGGTTCTGCAGCATCCGGTCCCGTACCAGCAGACTGAGAGACAGCTTCTTCCATCAGGCCATCAGACTGCTGAACACTTCATAGACACCTCAGCTTCACTACTGGAACTTTAACATTATGCACTCCATACTGTACAGTAACGCCACTGTTTTGCACATGTCTCAACTCTGTATATTTTTATATATTTTATTTATTGTTGACTCTATTTAATTTGTAAAATATGTGTACACACACACACACACACACACACACACACACACACACACACACACACACACACGTAGAAAAATATTTAGTATACACATCCAGAAATGCATATACTATTATATATTGTACATATATTTATTAGTTTCAGATGTAGCCATTCTTGTATTTTGCTTGTTTACATTATTGTATTTTGCACAACTCTGTTGCTTGTGAAGCTCGCACACAAGAATTTCACTCACATGTGCTGTACCAATGTACCTGCACATGTGATGTGACAATAAAAGTGATTTGATTTGATTTTGATTTGAAATTATTTTTGGAGTGGCACAAATAATTTGTGTGGCATCAAATTTGATGCAGAACAGCTGATTGTTCTGTAAATAGTTTGAAATGTTTATTTAAAAAAACGCCTTGGCTGCATTTTAAGTAAACAGCTGCAAAAAACTTTGTTTGCATAGATCAGTTACTTTTTTGAAGACGTAATTATATAATTAATTGCCCAACATTGGTCATTATATACTGTATTTTGCAGACAGAGAGTTACAGGACTCTCTCCCAGACCACAGACTCATACTCATAATACAAGTCAGAGCTTTTTTTTTTTTTTTTTAAAAAAGAAAGTTGCGTTTTCAAAATTGGAGTTCAAGTTATTTTTACTTCCAATAGTGTTAACATACTACACAGGTCATGAACAAGATTTTTTTTTGAATTTTTGTTGTAAGTGGGCTAAAGGAGTTAATTAAAAAAAAGTCTAACATAAATTTAAATGTTGTAATTTGATTATTTTAATAAACCATGTAACTTGGATGGATTCAATGCTGACGTGACCACAGTGCACACGCCTGCTGTTGCTCACAGTGGTCCAAGGGACCGCTCAGAGAGTTTGTGTGTTCGCTCAGACACATGAAAAATTAGAGGGAACATTGGACCCAAGCTTCGCCCCCACAACAGGGTCCTCAACCGTCCTGGAAGAAAGTCTAGTGTGGTATTCTACTGATCAACTGAGCATGCCACCTTTCCCAGTTTGTGTCCATAAACCTCTTTGTGTGCTCCCCTGTTGATCTTCTCTCATTCCTACACTGCTCTTTTGATGGTCATGTGATCTGTACACCTAAATACAGCCCAGTTATTGTTGTTGTTCACACCTGACGCCTGGGCTCATAAGTTGTCCTCAATATCTTGCATTTCCATCCCCCGTTTCTGACTCCCTGCCATCTGTCTTCTCCTTGATATTCTTCTATAATGAAACCTGCAATCATTGCAATCACCAATGAGTCAGCTGAATGGCTAGCTTATCACTTTAACTGAAACACTGTTCAGTCTCAACTTTGCAGTTACTATTTTCATCATTTATGTTACAAGCATTTGTAAGTGCAATTTGTTTGGAGGCACAATCGTCTGATTTTTGTGTGTGACAACATTTCTGCATCTCAAGAACGGTTTAGTTTGGACTACTTGCACAATTTTGCGCTTTAAACTGACCTGCAGTTTGGTTTGGCTAAAAACTTCAGAGCAGACATTTGCCCAAATTTCTGGGCGCTTTCTTGGGTCAGCACAGCTTCTCAGTTTAATATATGAAGTGCCAGATCTTTTTGCATGTCCACTTAATTTCAGAATTTAAGAAACAATCCATGTGACTGAGGCCTGGTATCAGCTTGGCATCCTTTCATCTCTCTAGCCTTTTAGTTAATTATGCCTTACTAAAAACATGTAAAACAGAGAGCACAATCTGTGATTAGGTATTGAAACAGCTGTTTACTCCCCAGATGTTTGTGTCCTCAAAGAAATTCCATTTTGATTTATGTGAATGTATTGTGCAGGTACTTTCTCTGCTTCGCCCTCATTGCTTGCTTTATCTGAGAACATAATCTGCCTTCTTTTAGCTTGGGGTAGGCCTCAGTTTATGTTTTAAATTAAAACGCTTGAAGACAAAGTGAACTCTGGACAAGCGTGCGACCTAACTGAAGTCCAGGTGGGCTTGTTGATAATCACATTTTCACACTCATCTCGGGGCAGACCTGTGGTGTTCTGGTGCCAACCTGTCCCCTCCGTTTTTTGAGTGCCCCCCCCCCACATATAAAAAGAGACGGTTTATTTTATAATATTTTAGACAACAGCATATAAAACACCATTTGCTTGCACTTGTGTGTGTGTGTGTGTGTAAAAACTGAGATGTTCAGAGGTCTTGCTTCATGGTATCGAGCAGCTCACACAAAACAGGGTCTTTGTATTTTAATGTAGGTGCTGATGTAAACCACAATTTTCAGCAAACATCTATCAGGTCATTGCACTTTTCTTTATTTTTAAAGCTTAAGTATGCGTACATGGGATATATTAAAAACTGACAAGCTGTTTGAACATATGATGTGAAATCACTTAATTAACCTGCTGGATTTGCTAAAAGTTAAAATATTTATACTACTTTGGCTAATGGGTTTTGCACATTACTCTTAGCTTAGTAAGTGGCTATTAGTGAGGGTCATGATAATCAATTCAATTGCGTAATGGGCTGACTAAGTATTTCCAGACTAAGAGAAAAAGTCAGTGAACATATCCGTTGGTTTAGGTGTAGGCTTAATCCATTTCTGAGAAAACTGAAGAGCATAAGTGACGTTCTTACTTCGATTCGTCCAAATTCATGTGAGTTCCAGTCTGTTCAGCCTGTTTCTGTGTAGCACCAAGCAGTAGACCTAAACCTGGATGTGCTTCTGGGTTCTGCCTCTAATGAAAACAGACGAGTGTAAAATGCAACCATTGTTTGTAGTTTGCTGCCACCTACTGAGTGAAAAAAGAACTGAAGCTGTAAAAAGCAAACACGTTACAATAAAGTTGCTCCTAAATTCCTAATGATAGGCTTTATTTTGTTTCAGTTTCAGCTCACCATTCAGCTCATCAGACTGTTTTCCCTTTACATTTTGATATAATAATGATGGATTGCATTTATATAGCACTTTTCTAGGCACCCAAAGTGCTTTACAATTCCACTATTCATTCACTCTCATATTCACACACTGGTGGAGGCATCCCCAGAGCCACGGTCGCCCCATAATAGCTTTTTTGTACTACTGATACACATATTGTTAATTAATTACTGCCTTTTTCTTCCATTAGAGTAATATTTTCTTGAGCTGTGTAACTGGATTTGTTCAAATATTGTCCTTCAAGAGAAGGACATTTGCTCTCAACTCTTTCCTTGTTGAAATGTTATTCCAAGGAAGTGAGTTTCCTACAGGGTATGGAGGGTTAGTATGTGTTAATGATTTCAGTGTCATGCAGGGGAAAGTAGCATTCAGTGGAAGCTTCTCGGTGATTGTTTTAAATCCAAATGTGACCCTTATTTGTGGCGCATGTTAGCATACAGTCAGCTCAGGAGTTAGTATCAGTCATGTGGTTGTAAAATGAGTAAAAACAACCTCAGATTATCACATATTGACTACATCTATGTTTATGTAGCAAAAGTTGAGTCAAAATGCAGAAGCAGTATGTGAAAAACTATACTGTTACTGTTTCCATGGGAATTAAAAGGGTAAGAAGCAGTCATTTGCTGCTAATAATTTAATGCAAATGCTCTAGATTGACTTGTTGCACACTCTGTGCATCTGTCTTTAATAAAGAAGTGGAACAGCCTGACTCCTCGTTTCTCTCAGATGAGTGACATGAGGGGGTGGAGCTTCATTCAGCTTCCACTTATTTCACTCAGGTGTGCCCACATCCTCATTTTAGGTTTGACAGTGGCTGTATCCCAATTCAGGGTCTGCACTCTGCAGCCTTAAAGTACGCAGCCTTAACGGTCCACAAGGGCCGCGTACTCAAAGACCGCTAAGGCCAGAAGTGCGAGGCCTGTGAAATGGGACGGTCCAGCCTCTGTCGCGCTGCCCAGGTTGCCCAGCAACCATGATATGAACTGCTGGAAACGTTTCAAACAGCTTTGTTTGACAGAAATGAAGGAGAAAATCTTTTGTTCATTTGTTTGTTTGTGTCAACATGAGCTTTGCGTGATTTGATAAGTATCTGAGGCTGAGACCAGAGGACTGTAAAACATGATTGTTGGGCTTCATGGTTGTACTGAACAGTCATTTTAGGATTAGTTAGTAAATAACAATTAGCTAATGTTGTTCATGAGACTAAAGTCATCTCACTTTGGTAATGTAAATATAATATGGCCAATATTAAAGTTAGTATTATATTAATCAATATTAGTTATTACAGCTTCAGTAAAGATTCAAGTTGCAGTTATTTATATTTCCTATCACCTTAAATCTTCACTCAAAGACAAGTATCTCTCACAGTTTATATATACACACACATGTATTATATATAAGAGACAAATATTGTTCTTTTAACATGTTGGCTCAATGCTTACATTAATGTGTAAAAAGAAAATGTACGAGCTGTGATAACTGTTTCTGATAGAATGAAGAGTAGACTGATATATTAAATATTCCTTTATTGGGTGAGAAAATCAGACCATGTCATAACTGCTTTAAGTCACACAGAATAGATATCAGAGCCTTAAACAGGCTGACTTCTGCTAAATGGGTCTAACTGGGCAGAAAGTATACAAACACATAATATCCTTATAGAATATGATGTAACACTATAGATCAACTTACCTCAGAATATATAAAGCATATAAACAATTACAGTAATGTGATGCAACAAACACAGCAGTGCTACTAATCCAAAATACTCAAAGCTTCATAGAACTGAAACAAACATTTATTTTTAGGTCCATTCTGCTGCTGATACATACTTTATGTTTCTGAATATTAAACTTGTTGCTGCCTTTCATAGTGTGTAACTTGAAGGCCCTGAGTACTTTCTCCCACACTGAAAACACTGGGATGATAACATTATTTGAACATTACCTAATAAGACTGATTCAGGACAGACAATTAGTTATTTTAAACTTTTCTAGCAGTCCTTCACAAACAGGGAACAGTCTGTCTATTCTCTCCATCTGTCAGCTGCTGCTGGCTCTTCCTCCTCTGCTTCCTCACACACTGCTGAGTTTGTCCTGATGGATCATCAGGGGTGCAAAGCCTCACAGATGATGTGCAGCAGTGGGTCCCTCAGTCTGTCTGCAGTTGTCACACATGGAAATCAAATGTGTGAGAAGCTGCAGGATTCAAACACAAGTGTAACTTATAAATACATGTTCATACTTTTATTACACAATCAGAAAGAAAGACAAAGAGAGAGAGTGCAGGACAGACAGACAGGTGACAGTCTCAGGTGTATACACTGCTACAAACAGCACAAGAGAAGGAGGATTTGGTGTTTGTGTTATTACAAGTGCTAAACAAGAAGAGTTCCCAGATGATTCAGTGGACACATGTGTGACTCCTGTGATTAAAGCATCTTTCTTTCAGCTTAACGAGTGAACCGCCAGCTCGTTCAAAGACACGTTAAAGTCTGTTTGGTTCGACATCACCGAACAGAGGCAGCAATATAACATAGCTAAAGTTAACAGTGCAGTGAATCCTGCTTGTGCCGTGATATTCAGGACTGCAAACCGAACAGCATCACTGACTTTCAGCTTGTTGTGTTTGTGGATATATGACTGACTTTAATTATCCATAAAAACATCAAATTCTCTGTAAGACTAAGGTTGACTATTGAGCGGAGTATATTTGAAAGCTTCAGCCGTCTGCTGTTTTTTCTGGCAAAATTATCCACACCCACCGCCATGCTATGAAGTCTGGGATATGTTGGGCCATGAAGGATACACATACCCATCCTTAAAATTCAGGGAAATGAAGGATGCATTTGAGGGCCGCATTTCGAGCCGCCTTCGAATTGGGACAGCCTTTGTCGCGTCGCTGTGACGTAATTGGCCTTAAAATGAATTTGAATTAATGATGGTGCCTTGTATGTGGGACTGTCCAAATTCATGGGCTGCATCCTCCTGAGGCCGCATTTGTAGGCCTACAATCACTTGACCCATCCTTCAAATTCGGGGAAAAGGAGGACGCATTTGTAGACTGCATTTGGAGGAGTCTACGAATTTGGACAGTCTTTGTCGCGTCGCTGTAACGTAATAGGCCTACAAGCCGGGAGCGAGCTGGAAAAAAGCACACGCATTTTTGAGAAGGAGGCGGCTGCTCAGCCCCGGCTGTGTAGTCCAGAAAGGTCAAGTCAAGTCAGAAAAACTGGTCTGTTGAGTGCAATTACCAAAGTCACCTTGAATTTGGTTTTTATTAAACCTTTATTCATCCAGGTAAAAAAAATCTCATTAAAAATCTAATTCCCAAGAGAGATCTGGCATCGTGGCAACAAAAGTCAAAATACACATACGACATAAGGATAAGGTTGCTACTTTTATTATCGAGATTACGGTAAGGGTGCTGAGTAGCTGAATAAGAAGTCTGTGCTGCAATTTTGAAACTGTTAATTTATTTGCAAAAGTTTCATTCTGCTACTTAATTCAATACAGGTTTTTATAATAAATTATTATGCATACATTATAAATCATAACTGTAGTTGCAATTCCTTTACTTTTGAAAGATCAAACGTCCCACAACTTAAAGTCCACAAGCCACTGCTGCATTGAGGTAATATTTCGTACGCAGGCAAAAGAAGTCCATTGTCCAAACATTTTAGTTGAGAGTTTTGGTTTATTTATCCATCTTGGCAAGCAATAACAAGATCCTTCCTGCTGCTTCTCCTGCTCTGGTAAAAAACCACAGGCCCACCCCAATGCATGCTGGTCCTATACCAGTCTCTTTATTCATAGAAACAAAATGGCCCTACAGCTCTTACTAATTTAACAAAATAACAACAAACAAAACAAATCATTTAACCCTTGTGTGGTGTTCATATCTTTATTACTCAGCCAGTGTTCATGGGTCTGGTGGACCCGCTAGAGTTTTGGCTTTCCAAATTAACACTATCAAACAATTTTATGTTAAATTACTCAACAGATGTTTACTTCATCCCAATTACAAGCCATATGAACAGCAAACATGGTTAATTTTTTCCCTTTACCTTTGTTAGATCACATTTATGAATTAATGTGCTTCTCTTTTTTCTTTCTTTCTTTTTTTTATAAAATGTTATAAAAAGCCCCTCTCTCTTCCAAAATCAATTGGATGGCCCTCGCCATCTTTTGCCATCTTGTTCAGTTGTGATAAAGAACCACACTGGCAAAGTCTTATTTATAATATTTATGCCCCTAATTTGCCAGTGTGGGACAGGGTATGAGAGAATAAAATTTGGATCCCTCAAGAAAGAGGGTAAAATGTGTGAGGTGTAAGAGCAGACGGTGTTGATAGTTGAATTTTCAACAATGTTGCAACTTTGTGCGGGAGCAGGAGGGGAAGAAAACACTATCAGCAGCACCAGAAAGGAGGAAGACAGAGTGTGGGAACACAGGACCTGCACTTTCAACACTTTTATTAGACCTGGGTCCAGTGGACCCGAACACCTTGTATGTAATGTAAATGTGTGGGGGGAGGTACAGTATGAGGCCATTGAAAATTAGTTCGGATTTATGTTCTTCACAGAAAATAAGCCAAAGCCAATGAATTTCAGGTTGAAAAAATAATTAATTGTTTAATTTTTCTTTTGAAAAAAACTGAAAACGGGTCTCACAGACCCGAACACCATACAAGGGTTAAAACAAAATATTAA
The DNA here is from genome assembly GCF_057382185.1 of Mchenga conophoros. Taxonomy (NCBI): domain Eukaryota; kingdom Metazoa; phylum Chordata; class Actinopteri; order Cichliformes; family Cichlidae; genus Mchenga; species Mchenga conophoros. Next base: position 1,159,949 of record NC_140529.1, on the reverse strand, counting down.
CCGACAAATAAACCCCAAAATATAAGTAAACTAACAACAAACTTTAACTAATTTCAAAAAAAATAAAGAAAGAACAAATAGCTCCAACAATAACAAAAATGTAATGAGTCATAAATCATGTAATACGTAAATCCTTAAGAGCTGACAACAAATCTGTAAAGAAATTCCATTTTGACTTTCATTCTATCGACAATTACTATTGATTGATTTTCATTACAAAAAAGATTTAATAGGTTCCTTTAAATAATAATAATAATAATAATAATAAAGAAGGAAAGAAGTCAAAAGTTATCTCGATGAATTATCAGATGAGTGCGTCATAAACTTTAACTCACCAAACTAGCAGCATAAATTATGAAACCAGATAAGGTTTTATCAAACTTAATTTAAATCTCTTCTTTCAGCCAATTGGAAACTGTCAATCACATGCTAGCTTTCTAAATTGCCACTCAGCCACCAAAACAAAAATGTTGTAAAAGGGCAGGGAGATGCAGAACTCAAGAGAAAAACTTTATCGCTCTGTTTCTTTTGAAGCTGATATAAAATTGTATCAAAAACTCACACAGACGCAAAAGATTTGGACGTTTTTGGAATTCTAGCAAGTGTGAAATGACTTGCTATTGTTGGGATTTCTGGTTTATATATTGGGGATTTTACCTTGCAATATAAGTCCTTTCATACAACACAATAAAACACAACAGAAATCAGAAGGTTTTTGTGATTTGGATTTTTATTTATTTATTCATTTTTTCTCTTCTTTTTTGGTCAGGTTAGTACGGTGGCCCTCAGAGGCCAAACGGACTGCAACTTTAGAAAACACCAGCGATAAGAAAAATGCTGTTTTGTTTTTCCTATTTCCGTTGTGTTTTGTGTGCTTTTGCAGCATTTTTCTTACTGCTGGTGTCCGTTTGGCCTCTCAGGGCCACCGTAGGGTTAGAGATTTTGATTAATTTCATTGAAGTATACTTTAGTTTTATTGTTTTACTTTGATGCTATAATAGATGTTTAGAAAATTCAGTTATATTTAAGATTATATAGCATCATGGCAAAACAACAGTCTCCTCAAGCTGCTTTATACTGTAAGGTGAAAACACTACAGAAAAAGCCAGAAAACCCCAACAATCCAAAGATCCCCTTTGAGCAAGCACTGGGCGACAGTGGGGAGGAAAAACTCCCTTTAGGAAGAAACCTCCAGCAGAACCAGGCTCAAGAAGGGGCGGCCATCTGCTGCGACCGGTTGGGGGTGATGGAAAGAGAATAGAGGGAGACAAGATGAAGTATACTTCTAATGGCCTATTCCAATTGGCGGTAATACATCATAAGAATTGAGGAAAGGTGGTGTTGATGGAGACTCTGGGGAAGGCCTTCGTCTGCCAGGGTGTTTTGGAGCCACTTGAATAAATTTAGTTTGCACTGGAGGTGGACGAGGTTTAATCTGTGGAAAGATCTGAGACGGAGTCGGAGTCTCCCCATAACATCTCCCCATCACGCCTCTATGGACCAACGGTGCGAGCTTTTGTCCTTTCTGTTTTTCTAATTTAAGCTGGAGTTGAACGTCTTTCACTCTAGATTTTAGATGACCTATCTCTTTTTCTTCATTGCCAGCTTTTCTGATCATCTGGTTCACTGGTCCAATGAGCTCCTGTTTTTGTTTGAATAAAGCGTATTCGGAAGACTTTACCATATCATTGTACTGCTTTTTAAATGATTCCAGCTCCCGTGTTTTATCTAGTAAAGCTGCATCTAGATCCTTGCATCTGGTACGTAGACAGTTCAGCTGTTTTTCAAGAAACAGCTGAACTGTTCCAACAAAGGGGATGCCTTCCACACCGTCTACGTATTTCTTTTTCAAGTTGTGGAATATATCCCTAAATTCCACCTTTTCTTTTTCTCTGAAGTGACCTGCATGTGGAAATGCCTTTTCAAAGGACAAAACGCACTGGTACAATTCCTCTTGGAAGTGGCGCTTTTTCTTTTCCAGGCAATTCGTTTTTTGTGTGAATATTTCTGTTTGCTTTTTTGTGGCGCGCAGTTGCTCTTCCAGTGAGATCTTTTCAGCCAGTGCCTGATTGTGTGCCGTTTTTACTTTATACCTGTCCACTGCTGTCTTTCTGTGGTTTTCCTGCTCTGTGCTTAGGGCCTTTTTTAGGTCTTCATTTTTCTTTTTCAAAGAATCAACTTCATCTTCGACCATAGCCTTCATTTTCTTTTCAAAGGCCAGAGCCCTAATATTTCTCTGACATTTCTGTTTGATCTCCATATTCTGGGCCTTTTGGTTGTCTATTACTTTGCCCATTTGATCTTTCTCGTCTGTTAATTCTTTCACGGTTTTATCCATCAATTCATTTTCGTCCTGTAACTTTGTATTACGTGTCAGAAGACCCTCAATCCAACACTGCGAGGATTGATGTTGTTCCTCGCGTTCTTTAACCGCATTGACGGCCACACCTCTACTATTTTTTACTGTTCTCTCAAGCTTTTCTATTTTGGAATCATACATTTCCATGACCTCTTCTAACTTTCTGTCTGCAGCATTGGCTTTGTCTTCGAGTTTTTTTTAGTATTTTCCTCGTAAAATTGCTGCATCTTATTTTTTTCCTCTTTGTGGCGTTTCAATAATAATTCAACAACTTGGCTGTTGTGAAATTCCTGACGTACCACCTTTTCTTTTGCTGTTTCCAGCAGTCCTTGCAGGACTTCGACTTCGTCCTCATCATCTGTGATTAGGTATTGAAACAGCTGTTTACTCCCCAGATGTTTGTGTCCTCAAAGAAATTCCATTTTGATTTATGTGAATGTATTGTGCAGGTACTTTCTCTGCTTCACCCTCATTGCTTGCTTTATCTGAGAACATAATCTGCCTTCTTTTAGCTTGGGGTAGGCCAACCCCACGACTCTCCACTGCTTCCACAAAGTAACCTCCGATAACCTTTGGGTCACTGTTAGTGTGTGCGGCCCGCAGCCAAATGATGTTGCGTGAGAAACCGTCGATGCATCCATTAATACATATCCCATATGGCTTTAGTTTGTCATAAGAGTCTATGTGCCACACAAAGTTAGGCCCCTGAGCAAAATATTGCCTCCTTCTGAGACGTGTGGTCTGGCGAACCTGGGAACCTAATGGGTCCAGTAAAGAGATGAGGATCCTGACGTCTTCTTTCCTGATCGCAGTGCCGTGTTGTTTGCACTTTGTAAACATCCACCGATAACCGTGATCCTTCCCAGGCCCTTGCAGTTGGTTCACAATAAAATCTATCCCGGCGTCCAGGTCGTACTTACGTCTGTAAAGCGACTTGGCTCTCAATATCCGGTTTAAATGTCTCTCCGTAATGATGGTTCCTTGCATTGCCAGGCTTTTCAAAATGCGTTTGTAGCTCATTCCCAGCCTAAAATAAAACTCAATCAGACTGTCTCTGTCCATGGTGTATAGGTTTAGCTTCTTTTAGCTTGGGGTAAGCCTCAGTTTATGTTTTAAATTAAAACGCTTGAAGACAAAGTGAACTCTGGACAAGCGTGCGGCCTACCTGAAGCCCAGGTGGGCTTGTTGATAATCACATTTTCACACTCATCTCGGGGCACATCCGTGGTGTTCTGGTGCCAGCCTGTCCCCTCTGTTTTTGTGGGGGTCTTCCCCACATACGAAAATGGCCGCTTCTGCCTGGAGGGAGTTTTTTATTTTTGCTTTGCAGCTGCACAGGATCTGTATAGAAGTTTTAAACACTTCTATTTTAGGCAAATTTATAATATTTTAGACGACAGCACTGTTACGAGTTCAAAAATTGGGGATGGAGACAAGAGGAAAAACCACAATAACAACACTGGTCCGGCCGGGTTAAGTCAAACGATGATTTTAATGATCACACGCGTGGGAGATGGACACTGTATGCAGACAGCCTCAGATCTCAAAATGGTGGAGCATTGATCAAACTCTTATAGCCTCTGGTGCCCCCACCTTATCATAAAAGCCTAAACATTCACATGCTTTCTCTCACACGGCGCCTAAGCTACGACCTTGGCTCCCTGTTTATCTGCTCCTGCTGAGATGGGGCAGAAAACTCCAGCATGTTCCGTTCTCTTCTAATCAGACAAATAAGGCGATGACTTTTCTGCAAACAGTATTTCTTATAACTCAGCAGTATAATGCATCATGAAACAATATCATCCATTCACAATAAATCAGCAGTGTAATGCAAATCAGTTTAACAAATGCAATAGTTATCACCCTCTCCTAATTCAGGAGAATAATGCAAACTAAAACTACATAATAATTCACAATCTTTAATTAGGGGTCTAACATGGCATAAAATAATATTATAAACCTCACAGCACATAAAACACTGTTTGCTTGGATGTGTGTGTTTGTGTGTAAAAAGTGAGATGTTCAGAGGTCTTGCTTCATGGTATCGAACAGCCCACACAAAACAGGTTCTTTATGATTTAATTTAAGTGCTGATGTAAACCACAATGTTCAGCAAACATCTATCAGGTCATTGGACTGTATTTTTTTAAAGCTTAAGTATGCGCACATGGGATATATTAAAAACTGACAAGCCGTTTGAACACATGATGTGAAATCACTTAATCAACCTGCTGGATTTTCCAAAAGTTAAAATATTTATACTACTTTGGCACATTGCTCTTAACTTATTAAGGTGGCTATTAGTGAGGGTCATGATAATCAATTCAATTGAGCAGAAGTGACATTCTTACTTCGATTCGTCCAAATTCATGTGAGTTCCAGTCTGTTCAGCCTGTTTCTGTGTAGCACCAAGCAGTAGACCTAAACCTGGATGTGCTTCTGGGTTCTGCCTCTAATGAAAACGGATGAGTGTAAAATGCAACCATTGTTTGTAGTTTGCTGCCACCTAAAGAAACTGATGGACATTATGAACAATGCTGGGCATCCTCTGCACACGGCCATAAACAATCAGAAGAGTCTGTTCAGTGACAGGTTGCTTCTCCCCAAGACAAGAACTAACAGACTTAAAAACTCCTTTGTCCCACACGCCATCAAACTGTTTAACTCCTCTCGGGAGGGGAGAGGGAGGGGAAACAGGAGGACAAAGGAGGGGGGAACAACTAAGCTGTAGTGCCTCTTCACCTCACTGTACAATACCTTGTGCAATACTTTTTGTAAATAGTCAACAGTGCAATAGACTCAATACTTGAAATGTGCAATTCACTTGTATTTTTATTTTTTATTCCTATTTATTCTATTTATCCCCTTTGTATATTTTATTTATATTTGTCTCTGTATTTATATATGTGTGTGTGTGTGTGTGTGTGTGTGTGTGTGTGTGTGTGTGTGTGTGTATATATATATATATATATATATAACAATTCTGTAACTGTAACTTCGGTCGTTGCTGTGCTTTTTGGAAGTCGAATTTCCCAGAGGAACCCACCCGAGGGATTAATAAAGTTCTATCTTATCTTATCTCTTACCTACTGAGTGAAAAAAGAACTGAAGTTGTAAAAAGTCAGTATTCCTAATGATAGGCTTCGTTTTGTTTCAGTTTCAGTTCACTATACAGCTCATCAAACTGTTTTCCCTTTACGTTTTGATATAATAGCTTTTTAGTACTACTGAGACACATACTGCCTTTTTCTTCCGTTAGAGTAATATTTTCTTGAGCTGTGTAACTGGATTTGTTCAAACATAGAGGTAGTTTGGATTCACTGACACAGGAGCCATACGCCCTTTCTGCAGTTTCTATGCTTCCTTAGCTCGTTTATGTCGCCATTGTTAATCCTGTCCTGTGCAAAGAAAAGCCCAAGCTACACTTGTCTGACTGACAGAAGGTTCAAGAGAAGGACATTTGCTCTCAACTCTTTCCCTGTTGAAATGTTATTCCAAGCAAGTGAGTTTCCTACAGGGTATGGAGGGTTAGTATGTGTTAATGATTTCAGTGTCATGCAGGGGAAAGTAGCATTCAGTGGAAGCTTCTCGGTGATTGTTTTAAATCCAAATATGACCCTTATTTGTGGCGCATGTTAGCATACAGTCAGCTCAGGAGTTAGTATCAGTCATGTGGTTGTCACGAGGTTGCGCACAGCATCACCGGCAAGAGGGCTTGGTTTGAGAGGTTTTTGGCATCTGTGATGTGATTTACAACCATCCACCCATGTACAGTAAGAAGCTGCACTCACAACCGTGGGCATCAGCAAGTTGGTGAAATTTAAACAAAACAGCATTACATCTGAAACTCTCTTATTGTACCCAAAATACAAATTTTAGTGATTACATGTGGCTTCATTAATTATGTTCAAAAGGATGAATACATAACGCAAGTAATAACTTTATAATCAGTCAGTGAATGAAGGAGCTCAAGAGTGCAAATATAGTTGCAATAAAGTGACAAATATGCCCTTTTATGTCAAACAAAGACCGAAATAAGTGGCATCAGTGTGAGGATGAAAATGAGCGATCCAACCTCACACTGCAGATATCAGGGCAACGCACAGTGGGGGGGCGGGGGAGGGGGGGGGTTGCAGTCTGCGCGCACAAGAGGGCTAACAACGCTGTGAGTGACAGAATCCACCCAAACTGAGGAACAGCTTCTTCCCCAGAGCTGAAGCCTGCACTGTTTGCACTATAATATAATATAATATAATATAATATAATATAATATAATATAATATAATATAATATAATATAATATAATATAATATAATATAATATATCATGTTGCTATTTAATGTTTTTTGTTCGTGTTGCAGCTGCTCTGTGAGCCAAGCTTTCGTTGTCTAAATTCAATGGAAATATATCTCTGCACCACACGATGGCGATAGATTCTCACAGTCTGTGCTCTGCTTCCGCCACCAGTCATCTTTAAATCTTTTTTTTATTCAATGAAACCTTTATTTAACTCGCAGCATTACTTAAAAAAATCATATTTAAATACAAAAAAAATTACATGAACGACAGTAGTAGAAAATTGATAAAATAACACCAAATAAATATATTTACAAATGATAGCAACATCAATGGAATAAAACCATGAACACCAGCAGAAGGAGAAAGAGGCCTGTATCTACATTATTACTCTGGCAGCTCTCAGTCTCCATACAGACAGGACACGTTGCAGCGTAATTGCAGACAGGTGCGTGGGCCTGAGCTCCGCCCAGGCAGAATGACGAGTGGAAGAAAGCAGCAACACAATAAACATATGTAACCTTGCGGAGCCGGCCGGGCAGACATCGAGACCGTGACAGAGTGCAAAACTTTTATACTTGACAACACACACAAAAACCCCCACACACAACAAAAATCAGAATTTTTGTGATTTGGATTTTTATTTAAAGGTGAAACCTTTTTTCTTTTCTTTTTTTTGCCAGATTCGACATTTTGATTAATTTCATTGAAGTATACTTTAGTTTTTTTGTTTTACTTTGATGCTATAATAGATGTTTAGAAAATTCAGTTATATTTAAGATTATATAGCATCATGGCAAAACAACAGTCTCCTCAAGCTGCTTTATACTGTAAGGTGAAAACACTACAGAAAAAGCCAGAAAACCCCAACAATCCAATGATCCCCTTTGAGCAAGCACTGGGCGACAGTGGGGAGGAAAAACTCCCTTTAGGAAGAAACCTCCGGCAGAACCAGGCTCAAGAAGGGGCGGCCATCTGCTGCGACCGGTTGGGGGTGATGGAAAGAGAATAGAGGGAGACAAGATGAAGTATACTTCTAATGGCCTATTCCAATTGGTGGTAATACATCATAAGAATTGAGGAAAGGTGGTGTTGATGGAGACTCTGGGGAAGGCCTAGTCAAGCTCAGTTTTAAGCTTTTCAACTTCATCAATCATTCACACTCAGAAATTAAAGTACAGAAATGTACCTATAGGGGTACAATGGCTTGTCACTGGGGTGGTACCCTCTAAGGTACCGTTCTGTACCCTAAACTGTGGGTACTGATTTGTACCCTTGTAATTTGTACCTTTTACATGTCAAACCTGTACTTTAAAGGGCAAAGTTGTACCCTTAGTATAAAGTACAAAAAAGAACCCTTAAAAGGAGTACAAAAATGTCTTTCTAAAGGTTCAGTATCTAAACACAGATTTCCTACATTTTTCCTCTCAAGATTTGAAAAATTGAAGATACAAAGTCAAAAATACTTGTCACATTTATTACCTTCTTAAATACATTGCTTAACTGTTACATACAAACTGTTATCAACAGAGTATGTGTCATAAGCTGCAACATCAATTTCCTGTCCAGGTTTTAGCAACGTCCATTCACTATCAACTCTAACACTGTATGAATGAAAATGGTTGTCATATAACAGAGGAATGAGAATTTTTCCACAAAAGACCCACATTGTGTCAATATTAAATATGTACTTAATTTGCCAGAACAGAGGAATCTTCTCTGAATGCAGTACATCAATGACAAACACATCTCTTACACAGTATTTGACACTGTTCACAATTACTTCTGACACACGCTGGAAAGCTTTCTTAGCACTATCAACTTCAGAAAAGCCACAATAGACTGTCAGTGCTTGTTGCAGTTCCAGTGGTAATGACAAAAATGGTGTAGTCACACTTTTTCCAAAAACATTTTCAAATTCACCAAGTAAACTTTTGTTAGAAAACTCCCAGCACTGTCTGAACTGATGTCTGTTGCTCAAAGTTGTAGCAATGTTCATAAAATTTCTACAATTGCGGGACAACGTTTTGAAATACTGGTGCTTACTTTCAAATCTCATACACCATAACAAACGTAGAGGGCCGAACATTTCAATCAGTCTTGCATAGTGGATTAAATAATGACACTTTGGTGTAATTACATCCCCAAATACACTTTTCAGTTTTGTGAGAAACTCATGGACAAGCAACTTCAACAATAAAATATTCTCTTTTCGCACTTTTTTAGCCATTACAATCTCTGTTATTTCACGACATAGAAGAAAAACATGCCAATATTTACAATTAGGTGGCACACGGTCTGCCATCAGAAATGGCAGCAATCTGAACAGGCACCACTTTTGAGATGCTGATCCAACAATACCAACACTCTGTAGTCTTTCTGATAACTGTACTGGTTTGTTTGTTTTGTCATTCTGACCAATGGGCATTTTTTGCAATTCTTCATTGATCTCTCTAATTGTAATATGCTTCTCAGTGTGGGCTTTACAAATCACTAGTTTCATAACTAGAGGAACTACACCTTCCAACAGATCATGCATTACATCAGGTGGTAAAGCTTGTGTAACACTGAAATAACTCAGTCTGTCAAAAGGACATGAACTATTTACACCATATATTGTTTTATCATCCGGAAATTCTTGGATTCGTGCAAGATGATACTGGTGAACCTCTGATGTTCTTAAAACAAAGCTTTCTTCCTCAAAGGATTGTTTCATATCTTCATAAGAAGCCATGCAATACCGACAAATTCTACCAGTGTTAAATGACATAGAAAAACCACCAATCATGTGAGCTGATAAATTATCACAAGATAAAGTTGCAAGAGCAGCATGAATAGTGTGTTCAGTTTTATCAATGGTAAAAGTAAAGCCATCAGTGGAAAGTTTTTCCAAATCATCAAGCAAAGGTTTAAGGATAACATGCCAACCACACCGCTTAACGAAAGAATAGCGTACCAATAACGCTAGATGAATGTGCCTCTGCTGAGAAGTGTACCTTTTGTCCAAATTGCCTACAGTGTAATAAAATGCACTAAGTTTGTGTTTGGATCATTTAGATCCTAGAGGATTAAGTACTTCAAATTCATCCTCATAAAAATGGAGTCGCAGTGCATTTGGGTTATCCTTGAAGAATTGATGATGTCTGAAGATTTCTCCATCAGAGTAATCTGTTAGAAATTCATCAGTTTCCGAATTGCCACTTGAAAAAATGTGATCTTTTATGTCTTCATGAGAAAGATAATTTTTTAGCACCTTATCAACAGGCACATATGAATACGAGCTAACTGTATGACCCACAGAGTCTCTTAATTTGCAATGAACAGGCTCTGTCATGTTGATCTTTGATTTGCAATGTTCTTTGACTAAATAAGGAGATCGAATAGCTGTTGAAGCCTTCTCAAAAAATTCATTTGAATGCAGGACATTTTTAACCTCTGGACACAAAGACACGTCAAGACCCATTTTCTCTAAATGATATGCTATAAAAGCATCGTAGTTCTCCTTGAAAAAACACATCAGAAAATTTACGTCTTCCACAATTTCTTCCTGAACAGAGACCGGTAAAGAATTTTTCTCTCTGCACTTAAGAATGAACTTGAAAAGATTGTCTCTGAAATTTATCAAAAATTCATCCCAGGATGGAGGGGTTTCAATATTTTCAGTTATGTCATTTGCAAATTCATTTGGGTGTGGACTGACTACCTCCTGCTCATTTTCATCTAAGTCTTTATGGGGACACAACACTTGCTCTCTGTGTTTCCTATACACATGTCGTCTGAAAGATTCATATTTTTTGAAGGAAGAACAGCAGTCACTGAGTCCACAGGTTATATCAAAATTGGCATCATGGGAATGAATAAGTCCTATGTGCTGAATAAGCTTTGTCAAACTAAAGGTTCTTCTGCCACATTTGGAGCACTGATATGGCTGAGGCATGGTGGTCAATACAGAAGATTTATTTGTCTGGTGACTGTGATTGGCAGAGGCCGGTCCTCACCCTCATCTATTTTCACAATGTACTTTTGGAGAAAAATCAGGGTGTTCTTCAGATGTTTTGGATAAGCAAGGTTGAAGACAAAATACAAGCAGAAATAAGAGATGATTCCTTCAAAAATACACGAGCTTCTGCACACTTCACTGCCATCCAACTTCACAATGTTTGGAGCGCTTCTGGAGAACACTGGTTTCCAGTCTTCATGAAGTAGCTGAACAGTTGGATAGGGGGTTTTCGGATGAACCTTTGAAGTCAAAAGAGAAGGTAGAGGAAAGCAATATCTTAGTCTCTTAACAAAAGATACATTTGTTTTCCTTTTATATAGACTAAATATTTTAATACACACACCTCTCCAAGTATGACAAAGAGATCCAGTTTCTCCTTGAAGACGTATGGCAGGAATAAAAGTGCAGCCCTTGTGTCAAGATCTGCCAAAAAAACAACAAAACACAAGATCACCCATGCATTTTATCTGGCATTTCCAGTTACCTATAAAAATTATATAAAATGGAAGCCTTGAAGTTAAAAAAAAAAAGCAAATACCTGGTAGGTCATCAGTGAGAGCCTCCTCTCTTGCATCAAGGTAGAGCTGGTAGAGTGGGGTTTTCCCTCGTGTAAGGCCAATCACCTTCGCTGGCTTACATTACCCGTTGTTGGTTGGATCCACCTGAGTTCGTTGCACAGCTACAAGTAAAAAATTCATTTTCAGTACAAAATAACAGTGTATGAAAATGAAATAATCTAAAGTTGATATTAATTATGTATGGTGCTGCATAATTATTTTTTTTATAGAATTTAACAACAATACTGTAAGAAGTTACATGAACATACAAAAAAAGGAAAGAGGGACAGATGAAGAAAGCAAGGTCAAGGGCAAATAAAATATACTACTATAAACATGTTAAATGTGACAGCTATTTCCAAGTTCAATTCAGCTTTCTGACTTACACCAGTAGGCATCCCTAAGAAGGGGTACTTCTTCAACACATCTTCCACAGGCATACCATTTGCAATTTCTTTCTGCCGCCAAGCAAACGTTTGCTGCATACGGTTATGAACCACCATGGTATCTGGTTGCATCTTCTGATATTGGCACTGTATGACCTTTAAGTGGGCGTCTATGGATAATAAATCCTCTCCTTGGACGCATGGTCCCTTGAAAGAAAGCAAGAGTGAGAAGAGAAAGTCAAAACAGATTAGAAACCCAACATAAGACTAAATATACAATTAGAGCTGACACGATCTGTGCATCACAAAGAACTCGTATCGGTTAAAGTTAACCGATACCATGAACCAATATTTAAAATATGGAAACTCTGAAATAATTTCACATAAAATCTTAATTGTTAACTTGAAATTTTAGTTTTGGAGTCATATTTAAAATGGGTTTTTTTTGTTTTTGTTTTTTAAATCTAGTTCACCCTCTTTTAGCGCCTTCCAATTAATAATTTTTTGTGAGGTAGAAGTATTAGCACTGGTACTTTGTATTAGCAAGTGCTCTAATCCAAGTATTGGTATTGTTTCGGTTTGAAAAAAGGTACAGTTGCATCCCTAATCCTTAGTTTTAGATGTAATAACAGAGGCAAGAACATTTTATAGCTCAAGGTGTCCCTCACACCAACCTGACAAACATTTCTCTGACTTGTTCGTTGACATTTATTAGGCTGCCCTCTCCTCGTAGAACCAAACTTCTCCTTACAACGCCTCACTGCCTCACTGTCGACTAGTGGTGCCCGCTCTGATTTGAATTTACGTCTCAAAGACATATGCCATGTGTGCTTGTTGAACAGAAACATAAGTTACTGTAAAAACAATCTACACAAAATACACCCAACAAAGAATCAGTAAACATATGTTACAGAGTATAGCATGGTGGAAAAGGATGGAGAGAATCCCCCACTAAGCTTTTGGGTTGGCATTTCTTTAGATTTTGTTTTGTATTAATTGCATGCTTTGGTGTTTTTTTGTGTTTGATGTGAGGTGTGGGCCACACCCATGTGGGAGTGGAGATTCTACTCTAGTCCAGCTGCCAGCTATTTGGAGTTGAATACAGGGAGCAGCTGATTGGGGAGGATTGGAGCCCTTCTCTATAAAGGGGAGAGGAAACAGGAAGTAGGGGTTGTCGTTGTTTTTTTTAGTAGGACACTGGTGAAGCAGGGAAGCCTCGAAGATCCAGGATGAAGTGTGCACATTTTAATGGAAAAGATTTTTAACCTGGCCTGGTTTTGCTTTTAAAATAAACTGAGGATGTTGGAGGGAGGACTCATTCTTATTGGGATGTGAGTGGATGTGCTGGAAGGCAGGAAAACAAACACTGGACTGGAGACTCTCTGTGCCCCTGACAAGGAAACTGGACCAGTTTTGGGGAAGTTCCAGCTCCCAGGATGTGATCTGGAGACCCAGCCTCGAACGAAGTCAGGCCTGAAAAGGCTAACAACCCTGACCGCGGTGGCTTTGGGCCTTGGATTCCTGGCCAGAGTTGTGTCTTCAGCCAGTAGTTTTACCCGGAGAAAGAACAAATAAATCTTGTGTAACCCATTACAGTGTGCGTGTGGTGGTTCGTTACTGGTCAATATTAGAGCTACTACTTTCTTGTACGGAGGCCATTTTGGGCCTTACGTAACACATACTTCATACAAACCTACTGAGAGGCTACAGATTGTCTTACTAACAAAACAAGATCGAAAAAAGCTTCACTTTTACTTTGTAATCTTGAAGGAACCTTATGCTAATTTTAAATTTAACTTACATAACCATTTCCCTCATGATCCTTGAGGAAAGGATACTTCGTTACCAGCGTCTTCACAGCTTGCACATATTCAGAATTTGTGGGATACCTGTAATATCAGAAGAAACAGAAGTGTTAGAGCAACTGCTGACAAACAAACTTTATCAAGTGTTAGTTATTGTTTCTTAGTAATGTAGCGTTTATTTTCAATATGACAGATTCAGCTTTTTCTAAAGCAACAAGCTAACATTACCCTGATTAACTTACATAGTATACTGTGCCACAGCTTCATATAGAACTCTGATTATTGTGTGTCTGTCCCTTGGATTTTTATGGCACGGTTCTTTGTTGTCCAGTTTTAGTTGCAGATTTTTGGGAAATCTTGGAATTTCAAAAGAGGCTGGCAGTCTCAAAGTATTTTCATTGCTGTGAAAACAGTTAAGTGTTTGTTTTTATTGCATGAATTGAAGTATAAAACACTACAGTAACAATACATATGGTAGAAACAATGATCATATTAACTAAATCCTAAAAGTGCATAACGGCCAACATGTATGCTTCAGACATACTAACTTCATTATAAATAAGAAAATACCTTATTGAAGTTGACGAAGTAGATGGTTGCCAGTCTTCTGGAGAGACAGTCTGTAGAGTCAGACTGACTGAAGATTCCTTCATCCTTGACACAAACTGGTTGAATTTAACCTGCTTTTTGAAGGATCCTTGGAAAAGGTATGCAACCATAGTCTCAGTAAGACCGCAGTCAACTGTGTCACCATCAACCTCATTGTCTGCAAGATAAATGGTAGTACAAACTCTAAATTCAATGTAAGGATATTTATCACCACATTTTTACATGGGTAAAAACCGTATATCACACACATTAAAACCTTTTGTACAACTTCTTTCAGTTCAAAGAAATATTCATTTAAAAAAAATCAGTAAATTAAATAAAATAAACCAAATCTTTAGAGTGAATCCTCTCGATATGCAAAGTTTTCATTTTTAAATTTAGATGTTTGTTTGGGACTACTGGACACAGGAGAGCAGAGTCTGAGCATGCTTTTGTGCCCTTTCAAGTTTGGAAGAAAAAAAAGACTAGAATGCTGTAATGTGTTAATATTCACTACTAAGGTGACTCCTTTCTCCAGATTTCCGACAGTTTCTGCCGTCTGTTCTTTCAGACCGATTACTTATAGTGATAACACCGTATTACAAGCTCAGATTACATGCTGAAAAAGTTCCCACATTGCTTAAAACGCGACTATCAAACCCCAGCTGCGACACCCTTGTTATATTTTAAACAAGTGCGGCGTCAAGATATTTCCTTTAAACGTTATTATCAGCTGCCCATGTGTGTTAATGGCCTTGGAATGGATGTAAAAACGTGATTTTATTAAACCATTAATACACTAACGGTAAACTGCATTCAGCTACCAGGGAATCAAATTTCGCGCCGGTGTTCCAGATCTACTGGCGTTTAGATCAACTGGCGTTGGTCGAACAGATGTGTGGCAGTCTTGCGTTTCAGGAGCTGCTACCGACAAACCAGCAAAAAAACGCCAAATGTGTCATCTGTGACACTTGTGAGGTTATCTCAAACACACTCCGTCAGTCTTGATGCTGTTGAACAACAAAATGTTTAAAATGTGGCGAGTTTATCTGGTGATATCCTCATGCGCGACGCGATCGCGAAAACAGCAAACAAGTAACACCACGCCGATGTTGTTCACAGGACAGCAAGAGTAAACGATCGGGAGACTCTTGTCGTCGTTATCGTTCCGCTCGCACGTTTTATTTCTCCGGTTTCAGCGTTTTTGCTTCACAACTAAAGCGAGCAGTTTACTTTGTGCACTAACATGGAGTCGAGTCAACCAGCGCCACCTCTGGCCAAGTGCCACAGCCTACAGCCAGATCAACCTGTGACACACATCTGCACCACGTTTGAATTCGTGTCATGCACATTTGTACCTTTCAATTGTGTCTGTTTGTGCGTCATGCAAATAAACCTTTGAAATGAATGAAATGATATCATATATTCCTTATTGGCCTACATTTGTACAAAATTCCAAATTATATACACAAAGTCATAGACATCACCACTCCAATTGGTCATCATGATTTTGATATTCTCTTTTTCCATAACAATGAAATACGCCTTGGACAAATATGACACATCAATATTTCATTAGTGTTGTCACATCACATCCTGTAAGCATCATCTGCCTGTGTCCTTTCCCTGGAAATGAATATTTCCAGCCAATATTGGCAATCCATCAACATGGCTGGAGAGTTGGTAGTTATATACAGTCTGTATAAGTGTGGTTAATCTAATGAAGATTTGTAAGGAGACGGCAGTTACTGTGAATTCACAGCAGTTACACAGTGATTAGTAATAAACAGTCAGTGAGTGTGAGTGGATATGACTGTTCCCACCACTAACACATGGCCCTACGCTGTGTTCACTGCATCATTCCATGTTTGGCACTGATCACCACCTGCACTCATGTATATATCTATCTATCTACTTAGCACTTTTAATTCTTATTTTTATTTTCATGTCTATTTAAGCTTAATTTATAACAGTATGTTTGCACTGAAGCACCGCAGCAATTTCCTAATATCCTAACTCCTAACTAGAAGGGGGAATTATGTTAAAATGCTCTTCATAGACTACAGCTCTGCATTTAACACCATAATTCCCTCCACACTCACCACCAAGCTGGAGCATCTGGGACTCAGCTCATCTATGTGTCAGTGGATCTCCAACTTCCTAACTGGCAGACCACAGGCAGTAAGGATGGGCGGACATGTCTCAGCCTCCACCACTCTCAGCACTGGAGCCCCCCAGGGGTGTGTTCTGAGCCCCCTGCTGTACTCTTTGTACACATATGACTGTGTGGCCACTACCAGCTCCACCACCATCATCAAGTTTGCTGACGACACCGTCGTGGTGGGCCTGATCTCTGATAACAACGAGACGGCCTACCTGAAGGAGATTAGGAATCTGGAAAACTGGTGCCAGTGGAGAGAGTGGACAGCTTCAAATACCTCGGAGTTCACATCACGCAGGACCTGTCATGGTCCTGTCACATCAACACCGTGGTGAAAAAGGCCCGACAGCGTCTCTACCACCTCAGACGCTTGAGAGACTTCCAACTGCCCTCCAAGGTGCTCAGGAACTTTTACTCGTGCACCATAGAGAGCATCCTGGCGGGAAACATCTTAACCTGGTTCGGGAACAGCACCATGCAGGACAGACGAGCTCTACAGAGGGTTGTGCGGTCAGCTGAGCGCACCATCCGCTCCGAGCTCCCTGACCTGCACTCAATCTACAGCAGGCGGTGCTGGACCAAGGCCAGGAAGATCGTGAAGGACCTCAGCCATCCCAACAACAGACTGTTCTCTCTGTTGAGGTCAGGAAAGCGATTCCGCTCCCTGAAGACCAACACAGAGAGACTGAGGAGGAGCTTCTTCCCGCAGGCGATACGGTCTCTCAATCACACCACCACACAGTACTGACCCACACATATGGTTCTTACACACACACTGGACTTTCTGGACATTGTTTTTGCACAACACTGGTCACTATATTCTTCATTTCCGGTTAATACTTGTACAGCTGCTGTTATTGTGTATATATTTATTTATATTTAGATTTCTTCATACATTCTTATATAGTTCTATATTGTGTATTTTGTTGTACAGTTATTTCATTTTTAACCTTAATTTATATTTTATTCCTTCCTAGTTAAATTTACCCTTTTTAATTTTTCATATTTATTTCCTATCTTATTCATAGCCTTTTCCTTTTTTGTTCTCTTTAGGTCACGAGCAGTTGTCCAAGCATTTCACTACATATCGTACTGTGTATGACTGTGTACGTGACAAATAAAATTTGAATTTGAATTTGAATTTTTGAATTTAATGTTGTAAACCCGCTCAACATTTGGCAATAAAACCCATTCTGATTCTGATTCTGATATAAGAAAGTCAGTGACTCAGGTGTGTCGCTTGCTTTGTCATCTGTTTGTGAGACTGTAGGAGACGTAGAAATCTTTTGTTTTAAATCTTAGTTAGGAAGGTTCCTGTTTGAAAACAAGCACTTTTTGTGAGAAATGCAAGAAGTACATCTGCAGAAAGCACACCGTTACATTCTGTCCATCATGTGGACAAAATCGAAAATGTTGAGCATTGAAAAACTGAGAACGTTGGGCAAGTTCAAAAGAAATGTGTTTGTAAGAACGAAAAACCAAATTGTTCCTAAAATAGTTATGGAAAGTCTAACTGTTGTATGTCTGTGTTCTACATGTTTATCTAATCGAAAATAAAGGTGCTATTGTTTTATTGCAGTTTTTGGATAATTCTGAGTGGATTTACACAGTACGGGTCAAAATGACCCGCAACAAAATGTCATTTTTTTGTTCTTCAACATAATACAAGGGTTCATTTCCAAAACTTGCTTATGATCTTCAATTTGTAGCAGATCCACTATCACACAGCAGCTGGAGCAGTTTCAAATGGGGGTCAGTCCACTGCTGCCACCTGTGGCCAAGTGCCACAGCCTACTACTAGATTAACTTGTGACACATCTGCACCTGCTGCTATGATCACAGTGAGTAGAGGCTGAGTGGCTGCACTTACCCCGGGTACATCCAAATCTACCCACAAACATGTTGAAAGATGCAATGGCAGCAATGTGGATTGTCAACACTAAAAACAATCAGTAAGCAAAGACAACAGGGATCAATTTTTACTGTTTATTTAATACCCACAACATTTGTAGTCGCCTTCGGCACAGGGAAAGTCCACACACACTGTGTGGTACCACTTTCCACAGAAGGTGCAATCTGCAAGATTGAATGAGATTGTCAGAGTCATTGTCTGACTGTTTATTACTAATCACCTGCTGTACATTCACAGTAACTGCCATCTCCTTACAAATGTTTATTAGATTAACCACACTGTATATAACAACCAACTCTAAAATGTTTGTTCGCAGAGAAAAGACACAGACAGACTACGCTAACGACATGTGATGTTACAACACTAGTGAAATATTAGTGTCATTTCATTCTTTTCAAAGGTTTATTTGCATGACGCACAAACAGACACAGTTGAAAGGTACAAATGTGCATGACACGAATTCAAACGTGGTGCAGATGTGTGTCACAGGTTGATCTGGCTGTAGGCTGTGGCACTTGGCCAGAGGTGGCGCTGGTTGACTCGACTCCATGTTAGTGCACAAAGTAAACTGCTCGCTGTAGTTGTGAAGCAAAAACGCTGAAATCGGAGAAATAAACCGTGCGAGCGGAACGATAACGACGACAAGAGTCTCCCGATCGTTTACTCTTGCTGTCCTGTGAACAACATCGGCGTGGTGTTAATTGTTTGCTGTTTTCGCGATCGCGTCGCGAATGAGGATATCACCAGATAAACTCGCCACATTTTAAACATTTTGTTGTTCAACAGCATCAAGACTGACGGAGTGTGTTTGAGATAACCTCACAAGTGTCACAGATGACACATTTGGCGTTTTTTTGCTGGTTTGTCGGTAGCAGCTCCTGAAACGCAAGACTGCCACACATCTGTTCGACCAACGCCAGTTGATCTAAACGCCAGTAGATCTGGAACACCGCCAGTCCGAGTGTCAGGTGAACTGAACTTCAGGTAAGAAGTTATGACCTGCAGTCTATCTGGGTCAGATATAAACCAAGTTTAGGTGGAGTTTATTTTCGTTGTGCTGACTTTTTACCCTCAGTTGCAATAACTAGTACTGGTTCTAGCCAGCTTGACAGAGTTTATATACAGCTGGGTGGGTGCTATGACGTTACTGATAGTGAACTTTATTTTATTCATAAGGTTAGTTAGTAGAGTTGCCAACGGCTCTTTAAAAAAATGGAATGGTCCCTCATTCAGAGAAAATATTACACGTTTCGTATTGAGCTGAGAAGGAACACAGTTTGTCCCGGACTTTCGCTATAATGAAAAAAAGACACAAAGCTGGAGTTATTCTGTCGTTACGCTGCACAGCTGCCTCTTCTCCTCTCATCCTCTCCCCTGCCTCTCCTGTTGCTACTTCAATCATGAAACTGATCAATGATCAGCTGATTGGCTTTTCTCCCTTGTTTATTTATCGCCCACTTTGCGCCAGAAAGAGGAAACCAGCAGATGTCGCGCTAAACAACAGCAGCACATTTAAGCTTGATCAGCTGTTGTTAGAATTTATTTGATATTACTTTCTAGTATCAGCTGATGTTTGCTGGAGTCACAGCTGTAAAAGCTGCTGGTCATGATATCGGTTTGGATATGTGGTGAGAGGGAAACATGAAGATGAAACCAGGAGATGTCCTTACTGAATCATCAGAGCTGAACAGGTGATGGAGAAACAGGTTTACCTTTTAGTTCACATGAATGAGTTGAAGGGAAGTTATGAACTGTTTCTGAGACACAAATAACACCAGGATCCTTTTTTATGTAGCTGACAGCTGGCAACTGTGCAGGGGTGGATCTAGGAAAGTTTTGCCAGGGGGCCAGGTAGGGCATTAACAGGGAAAGGTGGGGCACAAAGAAATACTTTTCTTTCTTATTCTCATTTAAAATATCTAGCTTTTATTAAATAATTATCTAAATCTTACAACCAAAGTTTTTATCTGACGTAAAATGTATAGAAATCATACATATACCAACAAGACAGTGTACATCACTGTCACAACAGCATTTGTTTTCAGTCAAAGTCTTTATGGCTTTAATACCTGGTGGGCCGGTCTCTAGTCAAAATGCCTGATTTTCTGTCCCAGTCCAGCCCTGCAGGTTAATACTGGCAGTGTCACCATGCCAGCTGACTGTATTTCATCATCAGCCAGTGTTGTTCTTGATCAATATTACCAAAGTTTACCATAAGGCAGCATAGAAAGTATTTACTTGCTTTCAGGTTTTATTCAAATGTTAGTCTTTTCAGTTGTTTCCCCACTTTTTTCCTGTTTCAAAATCAAACACCAGTTTGTGAGAAGATTATCTTCTTTTTTTTAATAGGCATTGGTTTTGCATTGGCATTGGCTAATTTGTCAATTCTTTGTTACAAATGTTCGTATTTTAATATTCAAAAATGTTTTTGCCCAAAACATATGTGCACTATATGTCAGTAAAAATATTATGCAAATATTGCTGTCCTTGAATGCTGAGTAAACACTGACAAAGCACTGATTGTATCTCTTGTACTTTATCAACGCAGTATCTAAAAACTTTGCACCATAGTGGTTAAAATCTCATTCTAATAAGAATTAAAAGCGCATTCGGTTATTAGGTTTATAGGATTATTGAATTATGGTTAACGGTTGGTAGATTTTTTTTTTTTAAACATTATCTGCCAATTACATCTGCCACCCTTCTCCAAATCTGTGCCCCTACCTGGCCCCCCAACAAAAATTTTCTAGACACGCCACTGGGTCCGGGTGGATCTCCACCAGCAGCTCAGCAGGCGAATCCGAAAACTGACACTGACGGCCAAACTCGCAGCGGTGCTTGGAGTAAGCATAAGTGGACCTGGACCTCACCGGACCTGGAGTACCTGATGATTAAGTGCCGGCCATTCTGGCTACCGAGGGAATTTACAGCAGTGATTATTACGGCTGTTTACATTCCCCCACAAGCCGACACTGACCGAGCACTCAGGGAACTGTACAGCGCGATCAGCAGTGAGGAAACCGCACACCCAGAGGCAGCGTTTATCACAGCCGGAGACTTTAATAAGGGAAACCTGAAGAAAGTCTCACCCAAACTCCACCAACACATCCATTTTAACACTCGTGGAGACCGGCTACTCGACCACTGCTACATCTCTTTCCGGGATGCGTACAAAGCCCTCCCCCGCACCCCATTCGGCCAATCAGATCACCGCTCCATCCTGCTCCTGCCCGCCTACAGGCAGAAGCTGAAACAGGAAGCTCCAACCCGGAGGGCGGTGCTGTTTTGATCACGCGGACTGGGAAATGTTTCACGTGGCTGCTAGGGACATTGACGAGTACACAGACTCAGTCTGCGGATTTATCAGGAAATGCGTGGAAGATGTCGTCCCATCCAGAACAGTTAAATCCTTCCCAAATCAAAAACCCTGGATTAACGGAGATGTTCGCGCGGCACTGGCGGCACGGAGCACCGCCTTTGCCTCCGCGAACACATCGGACTACAAACACGCACATTACCAACTCCGGAAGACTATCTAAGCAGCCAAACGTGAGTACAGGGACAGGGTGGAGCAACAGTTCGACAACCCTCGGAGTATGTGGCAGGGACTAAACACAATCACAGACTTTAGAGGGAAAACCAGCACACCGCAGACCACGGCCTCTCTGTGTGAGGATCTAAACGTATTCTACGCTAGATTCGACACAGCGAACACCATGAGACCGGACAGTGTGCGCACCGCGGATGACGTCAGTGCGCACACTGTGTCTGAGGAGGATGTGCGGAAGTGCTTCAGGAAGGTGAACGCACGCAAAGCTACTGGTCCGGACGGGATTCCCGGCCGCGTCCTCAAGTCATGCGCGGCTCAGCTGGCTGCAGTGTTCACGCACATCTTCAACCTTTCCCTCTCTCTGTCTGTAGTCCCAGCCTGCTTCAAAATGGCCACCGTCGTCCCTGTACCCAAATCCTCCACCATCTCCTCATTGAACGACTGGCGACCTGTAGCCCTGACCCCCATCGTAAGCAAATGCTTCGGTCACTGGACCCTCTACAGTTCGCATACCGCCACAACAGGTCCACTGATGATGCCATAGCCTTGACACTACACACTGCCCTGTCACACCTGGAGAAGAGAGACACGTATGTGAGAATGCTGTTTGTAGATTACAGCTCAGCATTCAATACCATCGTTCCCTCGAAGCTGGACAGGAAACTGCAGGATCTAGGACTGAGCAGCTCCCTCTGCAGCTGGATCCTTAGCTTCCTGTCTGACAGACGCCAAGTGGTCAGACTGGGCAGCATCACCTCATCCCCCATCACACTGAACACTGGTGCCCCACAGGGGTGTGTACTGAGCCCTCTCCTGTACTCACTCTACACCTACGACTGCACAGCCACTAACAACTCCAACATCATTGTGAAGTTTGCGGACGACACTACAGTGGTGGGTCTTATCACCAATGGTGATGAGACGGCTTACAGGGAGGAGGTCAGCGCCCTGACCCACTGGTGTCAAGACAACCATCTCACACTCAACGTCGCAAAGACAAAGGAGCTGATAGTGGACTTCCGGAGGTGCAGAGAAGTACACACCCCCATCACCATCAACGGCGCTGCTGTGGAGAGAGTGAGCAGCTTCCGGTTCCTTGGTGTACATCTGGCTGAGGATCTTACGTGGTCAGTACACACAAACAAAACAGTGAAGAAGGCGCAGCAGCGCCTCTTCTTTCTCAGGAGACTGAAAAGATTCGGCATGAGCCCCCGCATCCTCAGGACCTTCTATCACTGTGCCATTGAGAGCATCCTCACTGGATGCATCACCACCTGGTATGGCAACAGCACCGCCTACAACTGCAAAGCTCTCCAGCGAGTAGTGCGGTGCTCTGAACGGATAATTGGAGGTGAGCTTCCCTCCCTCCAAGACATCTACAGGAAGCGGTGCCTGAGGAAAGCGGGGAGGATCATCAAGGACTCCAGTCACCCCAGCCATAAACTGTTCAGACTGCTTCCATCAGGAAGGAGGTTCTGCAGCATCCGGTCCCGTACCAGCAGACTGAGAGACAGCTTCTTCCATCAGGCCATCAGACTGCTGAACACTTCATAGACACCTCAGCTTCACTACTGGAACTTTAACATTATGCACTCCATACTGTACAGTAACGCCACTGTTTTGCACATGTCTCAACTCTGTATATTTTTATATATTTTATTTATTGTTGACTCTATTTAATTTGTAAAATATGTGTACACACACACACACACACACACACACACACACACACACACACACACACACACACACACACACACGTAGAAAAATATTTAGTATACACATCCAGAAATGCATATACTATTATATATTGTACATATATTTATTAGTTTCAGATGTAGCCATTCTTGTATTTTGCTTGTTTACATTATTGTATTTTGCACAACTCTGTTGCTTGTGAAGCTCGCACACAAGAATTTCACTCACATGTGCTGTACCAATGTACCTGCACATGTGATGTGACAATAAAAGTGATTTGATTTGATTTTGATTTGAAATTATTTTTGGAGTGGCACAAATAATTTGTGTGGCATCAAATTTGATGCAGAACAGCTGATTGTTCTGTAAATAGTTTGAAATGTTTATTTAAAAAAACGCCTTGGCTGCATTTTAAGTAAACAGCTGCAAAAAACTTTGTTTGCATAGATCAGTTACTTTTTTGAAGACGTAATTATATAATTAATTGCCCAACATTGGTCATTATATACTGTATTTTGCAGACAGAGAGTTACAGGACTCTCTCCCAGACCACAGACTCATACTCATAATACAAGTCAGAGCTTTTTTTTTTTTTTTTAAAAAAGAAAGTTGCGTTTTCAAAATTGGAGTTCAAGTTATTTTTACTTCCAATAGTGTTAACATACTACACAGGTCATGAACAAGTTTTTTTTTAAATTTTTGTTGTAAGTGGGCTAAAGGAGTTAATTAAAAAAAAAGTCTAACATAAATTTAAATGTTGTAATTTGATTATTTTAATAAACCATGTAACTTGGATGGATTCAATGCTGACGTGACCACAGTGCACACGCCTGCTGTTGCTCACAGTGGTCCAAGGGACCGCTCAGAGAGTTTGTGTGTTCGCTCAGACACATGAAAAATTAGAGGGAACATTGGACCCAAGCTTCGCCCCCACAACAGGGTCCTCAACCGTCCTGGAAGAAAGTCTAGTGTGGTATTCTACTGATCAACTGAGCATGCCACCTCTCCCAGTTTGTGTCCATAAACCTCTTTGTGTGCTCCCCTGTTGATCTTCTCTCATTCCTACACTGCTCTTTTGATGGTCATGTGATCTGTACACCTAAATACAGCCCAGTTATTGTTGTTGTTCACACCTGACGCCTGGGCTCATAAGTTGTCCTCAATATCTTGCATTTCCATCCCCCGTTTCTGACTCCCTGCCATCTGTCTTCTCCTTGATATTCTTCTATAATGAAACCTGCAATCATTGCAATCACCAATGAGTCAGCTGAATGGCTAGCTTATCACTTTAACTGAAACACTGTTCAGTCTCAACTTTGCAGTTACTATTTTCATCATTTATGTTACAAGCATTTGTAAGTGCAATTTGTTTGGAGGCACAATCGTCTGATTTTTGTGTGTGACAACATTTCTGCATCTCAAGAACGGTTTAGTTTGGACTACTTGCACAATTTTGCGCTTTAAACTGACCTGCAGTTTGGTTTGGCTAAAAACTTCAGAGCAGACATTTGCCCAAATTTCTGGGCGCTTTCTTGGGTCAGCACAGCTTCTCAGTTTAATATATGAAGTGCCAGATCTTTTTGCATGTCCACTTAATTTCAGAATTTAAGAAACAATCCATGTGACTGAGGCCTGGTATCAGCTTGGCATCCTTTCATCTCTCTAGCCTTTTAGTTAATTATGCCTTACTAAAAACGTGTAAAACAGAGAGCACAATCTGTGATTAGGTATTGAAACAGCTGTTTACTCCCCAGATGTTTGTGTCCTCAAAGAAATTCCATTTTGATTTATGTGAATGTATTGTGCAGGTACTTTCTCTGCTTCGCCCTCATTGCTTGCTTTATCTGAGAACATAATCTGCCTTCTTTTAGCTTGGGGTAGGCCTCACTTTATGTTTTAAATTAAAACGCTTGAAGACAAAGTGAACTCTGGACAAGCGTGCGACCTAACTGAAGTCCAGGTGGGCTTGTTGATAATCACATTTTCACACTCATCTCGGGGCAGACCTGTGGTGTTCTGGTGCCAACCTGTCCCCTCCGTTTTTTGAGTGCCCCCCCCCCCCACATATAAAAAGAGACGGTTTATTTTATAATATTTTAGACAACAGCATATAAAACACCATTTGCTTGCACTTGTGTGTGTGTGTGTGTGTGTGTGTAAAAACTGAGATGTTCAGAGGTCTTGCTTCATGGTATCGAGCAGCTCACACAAAACAGGGTCTTTGTATTTTAATGTAGGTGCTGATGTAAACCACAATTTTCAGCAAACATCTATCAGGTCATTGCACTTTTCTTTATTTTTAAAGCTTAAGTATGCGTACATGGGATATATTAAAAACTGACAAGCTGTTTGAACATATGATGTGAAATCACTTAATTAACCTGCTGGATTTGCTAAAAGTTAAAATATTTATACTACTTTGGCTAATGGGTTTTGCACATTACTCTTAGTTTAGTAAGTGGCTATTAGTGAGGGTCATGATAATCAATTCAATTGCGTAATGGGCTGACTAAGTATTTCCAGACTAAGAGAAAAAGTCAGTGAACATATCCGTTGGTTTAGGTGTAGGCTTAATCCATTTCTGAGAAAACTGAAGAGCATAAGTGAGGGTTAGTATGTGTTAATGATTTCAGTGTCATGCAGGGGAAAGTAGCATTCAGTGGAAGCTTCTCGGTGATTGTTTTAAATCCAAATATGACCCTTATTTGTGGCGCATGTTAGCATACAGTCAGCTCAGGAGTTAGTATCAGTCATGTGGTTGTCACGAGGTTGCGCACAGCATCACCGGCAAGAGGGCTTGGTTTGAGAGGTTTTTGGCATCTGTGATGTGATTTACAACCATCCACCCATGTACAGTAAGAAGCTGCACTCACAACCGTGGGCATCAGCAAGTTGGTGAAATTTAAACAAAACAGCATTCCATCTGAAACTCTCTTATTGTACCCAAAATACAAATTTTAGTGATTACATGTGGCTTCATTAATTATGTTCAAAAGGATGAATACATAACGCAAGTAATAACTTTATAATCAGTCAGTGAATGAAGGAGCTCAAGAGTGCAAATATAGTTGCAATAAAGTGACAAATATGCCCTTTTATGTCAAACAAAGACCGAAATAAGTGGCATCAGTGTGGGGATGAAAATGAGCGATCCAACCTCACACTGCAGATATCAGGGCAACGCACAGTGGGGGGGCAGGGGAGGGGGGGGGTTGCAGTCTGCGCGCACAAGAGGGCTAACAACGCTGTGAGTGACAGAATCCACCCAAACTGAGGAACAGCTTCTTCCCCAGAGCTGAAGCCTGCACTGTTTGCACTATAATATAATATAATATGTTGCTATTTAATGTTTTTTGTTCGTGTTGCAGCTGCTCTGTGAGCCAAGCTTTCGTAGTCTAAATTCAATGGAAATATATCTCTGCACCACACGATGGCGATAGATTCTCACAGTCTGTGCTCTGCTTCCGCCACCAGTCATCTTTAAATCTTTTTTTTTTATTCAATGAAACCTTTAACTGTCCATCTCGCAGCATTACTTTAAAAAAAATCATATTTAAATACAAAAAAAATTAAATACATGAACGACAGTAGTAGAAAATTGATAAAATAACACCAAATAAATATATTTACAAATGATAGCAACATCAATGGAATAAAACCATGAACACCAGCAGAAGGAGAAAGAGGCCTGTATCTACATTATTACTCTGGCAGCTCTCAGGCTCCATACAGACAGGACACGTTGCAGCGTAATTGCAGACAGGTGCGTGGGCCTGAGCTCCGCCCAGGCAGAATGACGAGTGGAAGAAAGCAGCAACACAATAAACATATGTAACCTTGCGGAGCCGGCCGGGCAGACATCGAGACCGTGACAGAGTGCAAAACTTTTATACTTGACAACTGTTAAGAGTTCAAATATTGAGGAAGGAGAGTAAAAACAACCATGGTCCAGAAGAGCTTGGTCAAACAATTGATTTTAATGAACACACGCGTGGGGGGAGTAGTCGGAGTTTCCTGTCACTCTGACTTTGCACAGAGTGTACTCAGAATCAACAGAATCAGCACATACACACTTAAGATTATAACAAGCATTCAATCAAAAGCATTTATTATAGATTCAACTCAGTTTAAATTGGTTATAACTGCACCTGTAACAAAGGCTAATTGGGTGCCAATATGTTTAAACATCTGAATGCAATATCAGTGCTGTAGATTATATTATTAATGCAATGGTAATGATGATGATTATTAACAATAGCAGCAAAATAATTTCCCTGATCTCCACACTCCCTCTTTTGACCCACTTTCCCTAAAAAGAGGGTCACTACACTTTACTTGTTTCATTTCTCTGACATCCATCCTCTGGCTCAGCAAATCAGACAACCTCATGTCATCTAGGTGGTCCAATAATAAAATGCCAGCTCCCACTTGAGAACACTCCATGCGTAAGATTAGGTTTTTTCTGCGTCCCTCTCTTGTGGTCCATCAGGCCTCGGGCCTCCAGGATCCTCACCCCCCTGTGGTCGCCGAGATCTTCTGCAAAGGAAACAAAACAGCTTTTCCTGCGCCTCCCTAACTTATGTTTGGGACTCTTTAATCAAAAGCATGATCCTAATTATGTTCTTGACTTATTGACTTGTATTTGTACACACACACACACACATATATATACTCTTCAACGTTACTCATCATTTTAAGCGCTGCTTTCACGTCCCTGCATGTTTCCTATTGCTCGCCTTATCTGATCATCAACATCCTGTACACAAAACTGTCGCTGCTGCAAGTGCCTTAACTCTGATCTAAAGTCACCTTTCACAAGAAAATCATTATAAGCGCCTATTCTACTAAAAGATCCAAGAGAGAACAACCATTTTAATCAATTAAGTTTAAGCATATAAGCAATTACTCATGCATACATTTTATCATAGCTAAATGCTGCCTAAAAACAACTCCTGTGTGTTAACACCAACTTCATTTTAACACTCACATTTCCTATGTTATAACCCGTTTTTGGTATAGCCTTTTTATTTCATTTTGCTCCTTACCCCTGGAGGGTCTTGGGTCGATTTGTGGCTATTTTCAAATTTTGATTACATGCCATTTGCACAGTGTTGAATGGACTATAGCCAAATTCTCCAAAAAAAAAAAAAAGTTTGATATGATTTTATTTCAAAATTCAAGTCCGACTTCCTTCAATTAGCTTCAGTGGCTAAGCTACAAATAAACTTACACTATTGGGCTTAGGGTCGATTTGTGCCCCATTGAAAGCCATTATAAACGCTATTTTTCACTGCAGAATTATTACCGTTAACATCTGGGTGACGGCTTAGGTTTCGTTTTTGTTTTGGACAAGAGGCCTTAGAATTGTAATTTTATTTGTCCACCGGGTGGCGCCCTTGCTCCACATTTGACCCGGGGCTGGAAAACAGCAAGAGCAACAGCGGGCTGCTTTGACAGACCTGCGGGAAATGAAGCCTCATTTCCGGCGTGCAGCAGCGGCTTCGCCCGCTGATCGGGCGGGACCATTTTCTGTCCCTAGGACCGTTAGAGTAACAATTTCTGCTTCAGTTTTACCATCTCTAAATGATCAAAAACCCCAAAAGTTATAAAATAATCCTAAAACCCATTTCAAATTAAACCTTAAATTCCCCCTTTTTTGACACATCTCATGTGTCAAACTAAAAATGCTCCACCCAAGCTTAGGAAATTAAAAGAAAAATACAGTTAGTCATATCATCCCTCAAAACACCTCAGCAATCCTCCTCTCAGGTATATTTGCTCCGACCCTGCAAACCTGTCTTTAAGGAATGAAATCCATTTAATCATCATGTCACATCTTTTCGAACTCCGGCTCTATCCACAGCCTGCATCCTTGGAACTTCCTAAAAACAAAACCTGAACTTCACATTCCATACTCAGTTTTCCCCTTTATGATCCAATCTGTGTTATAAAAATAAACTTAGAACAGTTATCAGTCATGTGTTTCTTCAGTTAATGGTAACATGAGTTATATCAAAAAAATGTTTCCCCTTTAGCATTCTCCCAACAATATACTATAATACCATAATCTAACCCCAGTCAATAAAACAGAAATTTTCTCAAAGCAAACATCAGCAACCCAAAATCAACATCGCCAGAATTAAGCCTTCCACTCCCCTTGCTTATGGCAAAAGCAAAGCAAACCCTTTCTCTTGCTGGCATGGCAAGTGGTTTGTCCACATTTATTCATCCCCACCTTCATCCAGTCACACACACATCCACACCATGTATTCACACCAGGTATTGCTAATAGTGGAGCCTCCCGCGCAAGTAATCAGATTCTCCACTCTCAGCAAAATGAGCTCATTCATTTGTTTTATTTGTCATAGTAAAATAGTTCTTTATGCTTTTGGACCGGATTGACTCGCTATTATTGTCCCGATTCGTATTTTGAAGAAAAGACAAACGACTACAAAGTCCCAATAAGGTGCGTCAAAACAAGGATTTTATTGAAATATATATTGGGGGGGGGGGGGGGGGGGGGGGGGGGAGAAGTAGAGCACGATCACTCAAACAGCGGCGATCTTCCCCGAACAATACTTGGGGTGTAACATACATATGATGACCAGTAATATGCGTCACCGCAGATGAAAAACAACATGCATGTTCCCCCCCCAGTTGTTCTGCAAAGCCCACCATGGCGTCCCTGGTAAGGTTTGAGAGCCTCAGCAAATTATAATGAACATAATTAATGCGATCAACATTTTTATTTGGAGTTATCCATAGGAACACACTTTCAAATCCTGCTGCTATTTGGTTAACTAATTTATATTCATCAGGAACTCCCCTGGGAACTCCAATCGAGTCAATCCAGGTAGGCGAGTCAGTTCTCGGGTCATAAATCTGTGTACCCGTTGTGCTTCTTTCCCTCAACATGCGTCTCCTACATCTGACTGTCAATGTACGCGTGTCATGTTGTGGAATGGCTTTTACCCTACTCCCTATTAGCATCAATGGTGCTCCTAACCGCACCATAGCACATGTCCCCACACTCCCCAAAGGAACATGCACCAAAAGGGTGTGATGTCCACAGTAATAATACAACCCACCTCTAGCCCATGTACCTATTATGGTGTTTGGGTCACTTACATTATTTGTGGTCCTTCCCGTGAGCGTCCTCTCACACCAACTAGGGTCAATTTCTCCCAGAGTGTATTTCACGGCGTCCGTAGAAAATTCAAAACAGGTGTAATTATTTTGTTTAGGTATGAATGAACCTGTCTGCGTACGCTTGTCAATTGGTGGATATAAACTTGACAGTGTGATGCAGTCACCCGTGGCCACAGCTTCTCTAGTTAATCTCAACATGCAATTATAACCCCACTCATCCTCTGGATACAGAGGCGCAGGCTCAGTAAACAAACGAGGTCTAGCTGTAGCACAGGCAACACAATCATCTACATGCTGTTCCCTAGCATTTTGAGCCACCCAATCCAGCCAGAGATTGCTGTCACTGAATCCGGTGGCACGTTCAATTAAATCTTTTCAGGCGAGTGTAGTCAACTGCAACTACCTTCCTATCTGAGTTTTGGTTAATTTTTATCAGTGATGTCCCATTGTCCCTTACTACAGGCCTCATTGGTTTAGCTTTACTAAGAAAATTAACTTTTATTAACCTTTTTGGATCTATCCCTACAGTTTCCACACCCAGAACTAAATATAAGGAATTTTGACGCCACCAGTTCCCCATTGACAAGGTCAATGGATTCTGGGCCGGACTATAATCTCTCTGAAGTTTTAGCTCATTCTCTGGCCCCTGCTCTGACGCCTCCCAATCTTCCCCAGTGTAACCTTTTACCTGATCCCAGTTCCGACACCAATTGGCATAAGGACGACTTCCCCTTTCACAATATGTGTTCACAGCATAATCCCAACACACCCACACATTAAATCCCCTCCAGCTACTGTCAGCTCCCTTACAGATAAAAACGTTGCACAAATCAAACGTGAATGAAGTGGTGGACCCATTAACATAGTCTAATTCTAGTCCACCATATATGCTGAGGCACTCATCCCTTTTACCTGAGACTTCACGCTTAACCTTCCTTGGCAACGCAATCAATTTGGACTCTGAAGCGGGTAGACCTCTGCGTCTGGGCAATTCACCTGTCTGCCAAAAAACAAAGAAACATTAGAACACTCACGCACGCCAACACCCCAGTTATTTTCCAATCTCCCCACAAGCCCATGGTTTTGGTTCCCCTACTCTCCTCTAACTCTAGGCTGGAGCCCCAGCCTATCACGCTTCACGCCTCTTTGGCACCTCCTCTTTGAGTGAAGAGACGCCCCGGATCCTTCTCTTCTTTCTTCGACTTCCCAGGTAGACTATTTGGGGATGAGCTTGTCTCCACCAAGCTCTCGTCTGCCACTGCACATTGAGACCAATGGAACCAGGTCTGGCCTTTCCCCTTCAACTGGACCGCTGTTGTGGTACGAGCGTTCACTTCAAATGGCCCCGTCCACCTCGGGTCTTTCCACTTTCGCTTGATGACCTTCAGCCACACCACCTTGGCGTCGGACCTGTCCACCGTGGTCACTCCTGCTGCAACCTGTTGTGTGAAACTAGACACAAGAGCTTTTAATTCTTTCCAATATTCTGCATGCGTTCTGTTACTTTTTATACTCTCTTCAGCCGGGACTGCCGTCCAGGGACCTGGAAACTGTCGTCCTGTCAACAGCTCGTACGGCGTGAAGCCTGTGGATTGGTTAACAGAACATCTTATGATCATTAATGCAATGGGCAGGGATGCGACCCAATTTAGCCCCGTCTGAGCACAAATTTTGTTCTTCAAATTTAGATTCATCCTTTCTACTTTCCCTTGGGACTGAGGATGATACACAGTTCCAAACGTGTGTTGCACCCCCAGCCTCTGTTCTGCCTCCGCCAAATCTTTGTTTTTAAAATGGGTCCCATTATCTGACCGAATTCGCTTGGGGAACCCATACCTCCTTTTAGACAGGGACTTTCAATCTGATCAGGTCCCCACTGGTAGCCTTCTCCTCAGCCAGTTGTAATCTGGAAAGCCCACCTTATATTTGCTCTCCCGAGAATTTGTCACCGCTGTTATTCACTGTTGCAGGCCTGCTTAGAACAAAAATGAGAAAAAAAAAGAGCTGATTATTAGCTCAAAGCACCTGACAGGTTTTCTTTAAGTGCACTGTTACAAAAATAATGGGCCCCTTCTTAGACGTCCATGTTTAATAAAACTCCCTCTATTAAAAACAAAAACAACCCAAACCTAACTGACAGAATCAACCCATCTCCACAACAACCTCAAAAATCTTAAACAAAAAGTTGTGCCACCAGAGTCCTGACACTCCCAGGTCAACTCATGTAATTTCACCTCCTCAATACACCGAAAGTCTTGTTAAAACCACACAATTTGCACACAACAATCGCCCCCTTTATGCACTTTAACATACTTAGATTCAGCATAAGATAACCCCATTACAACAACGTATCAACACTAAACTATAAATTTCCTATCCAAATCTGCTATGCTTCCTCTCCTGAAAGAGAGGCGCACACACACACACACACACAGTCATCTCTCAATAAGTTGCTGTGACAAGACAAATACATGTTCAAACATTACCACCTTGTTAAATTATTTTATTTCTTTCTACAGTGATCACTGGTTTTGATCACTCAGTACGAGGGCACTCCTAAGTCACTCTTTTAAAACTACTTCAATCACTTTTTCTTTTTTCCATAATTCACTCCCTTGTCATATAGCTTCTTTTGAGTTATTCCTCAACTTCAAACTCAAGTGCATTTTATTCTTTTTTTTTTGCCTGTCCCGTTTGGTTCTTTGGCCATCAGAATTATTGTCTGAAGGCGAGAAAAGATGCCCAACGGATTTACTTTACCAAATTGACCATCCCAGCCTTGCCGTAATGGTCTATTTGATTCATCTTTTATGGTTTATTTTCACTCGCTTTGCCCATTTGAAGATTTAACAGATGAGAGAGCAGTTTGGTCCTGTAACTTTGTATTACAGGTCAAAAGACCCTCAATCCACACTGCGAGGATTGATGTTGTTCCTCGCGTTCTTTAACCGCATTGACGGCCACACTACTATTTTTTACTGTTCTCTTAAGCTTTATTTTGGAATCATACATTTCAATGACCTCTTCTAACTTTCTGTCTGCAGCATTGGCTTTGTCTTCGTTTTTTAGTATTTTCCTCGTAAAATTGCTGCATCTTATTTTTTATATTTTTTATTTTCACTCGCTAGATACGGGACTGACTTGAATGAGGAAAAGAAAAGGGAGAAAGGAAGAGGGGGGAGAAACAGTGGAGAAGAGGGACGGGGATAAAGGGCAGAAAAAACCTCGCGTTTTATGGTGACTCCTGAATTTCCTCCACTTCCTCCTCATCCTTAAAATACTCCGGATGAGTGTCCACAGCATTGTTCAGTCTGATGGCATCCTCCATGACCTGGACAACATGATACCATTAGAATGACATCATAGAATGAGGGGTGTGACCAGAGCCAGAAATGCACTCATTGATCCTTTTGTTGATTTATTGCTATCATACACTACTAATCAACTAATCGAAGTGCAAGTGTCACAGTCTGTTATTTATTCTCCCTCCATGCAAGGCAACATCTAGGGGTGGTGCTGTGGGTTCAGCATGGCTGGCAGCCATTGTTCAATCATGCCTCCCCTATTTCAGTTGGAACGCTGGGGCCTGGAGGAGAGAGCTGCGGACTGCCATGCACCATGAGCAGCCGATGGGAGCGAGAACAGTCGCAGTTCTTGCTTTTTCTGTTGGGGGAGGCCCAAATAGTGCCATTCAACCTTCAGCAGCAGCAGCAGCAAGGGGCTGTTTTTACAATGTCTGCCAGGTAATTCTACACCGACTGGGTAGAGGGCATCAGAGGGCCACTACTGCCATTTCTGAGGAGGACAGATGGAGCTGGGGGACAGGCCCTTCGCATATGCTAATGCACAATGCAATAGCCAAAGACCACTGGAAATTAAACCAAGGGGCAAAATATACAGCCCAAGGCTGCGGTTCGCTCCTGCGTGTGTAACGGAGCAAAGGTGATTTTATTTTTTCCACAGTGTTTTTAAAGGAGGGAAACCTTCCTCCAAACGGACAGAGCAGTGGAGTCGCCAAGGGAAAGCACACAAATTAAAAACTGTGGAGCCTGCGGCTTAATTTGACTCAACATGGGAAACCTCACCCGGCCACGGAAAGGATTGACAGA
Organism: Mchenga conophoros; assembly: GCF_057382185.1. Taxonomy (NCBI): domain Eukaryota; kingdom Metazoa; phylum Chordata; class Actinopteri; order Cichliformes; family Cichlidae; genus Mchenga; species Mchenga conophoros. The sequence continues at coordinate 1,125,379 of NC_140529.1, read as the reverse complement.
TTGATATTTATAGTTAAAAATATAAAATGAATTAAAACAACCCTGGCCAGGGGACAACACAATAAAAATCAATAAAACACAACATTAAAAGTCCAGTGGCGTCCGCCACGGTACACTAAAACAAAAAAACAACTCTTTAAATGAACAAAAAAAAAAAAAATCATGGAAAGAATTTCCACGTGATTAAATTGCTTTATTTTAGCATTATGCAATTCTGTTACTCCAACTTAATGCACTCAAGTCGGACCAACTTAATTAAAGATTGATTCATCAATGTATTTACTGCATTTTGATCCAATATATTTTAATAGTGTTGATCCAACAAAGAGTTTTGTTCCAACTCAATTCAGGTTTTCTCCAACTAATTTACTAAATTTGGTCCCAGCTTAAGTTAATTGAGTTAAACCAACTCATACAAATTAAGTTATTCCAACACAAGTCTTTAATGCTAATAGAAAACACTTTAATCACATGGAAATTCTTTCCATGATTATTTGAAGTTAATTTAAAGAGTAATTTTTTGGAGCATTTAACAAAGTCTAGAGTCTGGTTAACATACATTTCACTATTACATCTAAAAGGTAAATACAAATTTGTCATACACATCTTTTTGTTTTCTCCAATTTCTAGCAAATTTCAGGTTCAGTGAATAGACCAGACCAAGCAACATTGTCACTGCAAAAACTACATTGCCCAACTCACCCATCACTTCCACCCCCTCTAGAACAATCATAACATCCTGAGGGTCATCGCTGGCTCCGCACCCTCTGACCGAATGACACAGATTCCAAAGACTGTCTCTGCTATGGCAGTGGCCATGCTTTCTATCAACTTCCTGTGACAATAAAACAAACAAATTTAAAAAAAAGATAATGATTTCTCACTAATGTCCATTGCAAACAGTTTTAAAAGTACATCTGTTTTACATTAATGTAAAATACCTAAAAGCTTTATTCATTCAAGCCTTATAATAATGTAAATGTAATCAAAAATGACTGCCCGATATTTTTCCTCACTCAAGAGAAGTTCATTCAATACCTCAACAATGTTCTGTCTTTCAAAATCTTGAGTTGTGATAGGGGTGACTGTGGCACAGGAGGTAGAGCAAGTTGTCTACTGCTTTAATCCCTGGCTTCTCTAATCTGATACTAAAACTATCAATGGGTAACACACTGAACCCCAAGTTGCTCCTGATACATCCATTGAAGTGTAAATGTTACATAAAAATCTTGTATGAATGAGGTTGTTATAATGATATTATAATAATGATAGTATAAAACACTCAAGAATGCTGCGTGTAGTTAGGGCTGCTCAATTAATCGAATTTTAATCACGATTACGATCTGGGCTTTCAACGATCATTAAAAGTGACTGAGCCGATTATTAGCCCCTCCCTCGTGCTTTACTCTCGCGCTGCTCCGTGTGGCAAATCGAGCGCACCTCTTGTTTCCAACACGCGTCACAACAATTAAGAGGACCCGAGGGAAGCTCGGAAAGCTAAGCAGAAGTTATTTGGAGAGGAGAGTGACTGCCGTTGGTTGAAAAGAGGGGTAAAAAAAAAAAAACAAAAAAAACTTCAGTGGTGTGGAAACATTATGGGTTCGCCGAGTCAGACATCGTGTGTAAACTTTGCTACGGTGTTGTAGCTGCACCACTGCAAAGTTCACTAAACAGATGTTTACATTTATTTCTTATATTGCAAACATTTGCACTGTTATCAGTATTTGCACACTATTTTATATTATTTGTTAAAGTCATTATTCAATACATTGTTATTGTTAACCTTTACAGTCAGAGCGGGCATGCTCCGTTTTGCGTAACTATTTTTAAATCCCTGTAGAACCGGAACCGCGTAAGCTAGCGCAATAATTTTTTGCATATGAAACCAGAGGAGTTGTACTTACATCTTATGCTATCAGCTTGTCCTAGGTCACGGTTGCAAAAATTGCACAAAACGCACTAGCAGGAACAAACACATAATATTCCAGAAACACGCTTTGCCGATTTGATCAGCTGTTCGCAACACTTCCCACATTGAAACAGACGTCAGCGCGAACTATCGCACGTCCGCCATTTCCTGCCAGAAACCCGAAGTGACGTCATCTTCGCGGAAACTGTAGTTTTTTTACTTGTAGGCCTTAAACACCTATACTGGTGTTTTTATAAGTCATGTTAGACTTTACTGAATAGTTTCTGGGATGCTTAGAACTCATATTGCACTGCTGGAAATAGTTTATTTTGATGCACATGCTGTTTTCTTTGCAAATTTGAATCATAGGATTGTTTTCCCTGCAGTATATAAAAATTGCTTTATCTCCAAAATAAAACTATGAAGGCACTCAAAATAAATTTCCTGTTGTTGTAAACTATTTTTTGCATTTAAAGTTTTGAGGGATAAACCTCTTAAATTTCTCCAAGTAGAAATATATGTAAAAAACGATTTTCAATTTTTTTGTAGTTTATTGCACTTTTTGCAATTAATCAGAATCAGAATACTTTATTGATCCCTGGGGGAAATTATTTTTTGTTACAGTGCTCCATTTTAATGTAGTTACTATGGACTTAATGCATACATATTATTAAAATATGGGCTATAACAGTTGTATTGATGTATAGCAACTTGAAATGCTCCCAATGGCACTATAACATGTAAAAAAATAATATAAGCTCTGGCGGACTTTGTTCTATAGTAGGTCTTAAAGGGTTAAATAAATATCGTCAAATAATCGAGACCTCAATTTCAGTGAAAATAATAGTGATTATCATTTTTGCCATAATCGAGTAGCCCTACGTGTAGTATCCAGTGAGAAACTTAAAGCTCTTACTTTTCCCATTTTAAAAGCTATTTTTTTTACAGCCACCGGTAATTTATAGGAAAACCCCATCCCCTGAAACTTTTTGCATGTAGTTCAAGCTTATCTTTGATCATCTCCTTAGTTAAGGATACAGGCAAGTTAACATACCAGGTAATCCTTCACCAGCTCAGGATCTTCATTCAGGTACACGCAAAGACCTTTGGCGATGTATTCTCTTCTGATTTCAACAGCATCAGTACACAGGGGGGGGGGGGGGACAAATATATACGGAAATCCATCTCAACGACCTAGCAGTGGGATTAAAGAACTTTTAACTGAATTACCAGGAATTTGTGAGAAATACAGAGGCTATTGTTTTACAGTCTTAATCTTTTCAAATAGTATTCATGCATTTTAGACAATTCTGTCATTCTAATATTGTTTTTTACTTTGTATTAATTTAATCATGCCATACCCCCAATTCAAGAAAGTTTAGATGATGTGTACATAAAATCAGAATGCAATGTTTTCTTGGTCTCAAAACTATGTCACTTACAAATGAATATATTAAATTTTTAACATGGGAATGTGATAATTTAAGAAAAATATTAGCTCACCATGAATTTGATGAACGGGCCTGCCAGCTCTCCAGACCTTTCACCACCTGATAAGATTAAACATTTATTATCTTTACAGGAGGGAACTGCAAGTCTAAGTTTAAGTAGAAAAATATTTAATTTAAAAAACAAAAAACAAAACAGGAAAACATATCTGTTCATGTTTTGTCTTTCCTCCTCAGTGTACTAAAAACACAAGTTGTTAAATAAACCACTCTCCATCAGTTGCAACTTACAAATTTCAACAACCCACACGTAAAATGTAAATTTATCACAACAGTCTCTGTGGTAGAGCCAAACTAGCTTATGTGCAGAGTTTAAGTTATAAACAATATCTATATTTGGAGTAGCTAAGTCTTTCATATTAGGCTATCATGCTAGCATGACATTGTGCTATATTCTTGCACTAATGTGTTAGCTAGCTATCCATCCATCCATCCATTCGCTTCCGCTTATCCTTTTCAGGGTCGCGGGGGGCGCTGGAGCCTATCCCAGCTGTCATAGGGCGAAAGGCGGGGTACACCCTGGACAGGTCGCCAGTCTGTCGCAGAGCTAACACACAGGGACAGACAACCATTCACACTCACATTCACTCGCACATTCACACCTAGTGGCAATTTGGATTATCCAATTAACCTATCCCCACAAGCTGCATGTCTTTGGACGGTGGGAGGAAGCCGGAGTACCCGGAGAGAACCCACGCAAACACGGGGAGAACATGCAAACTCCACACAGAAAGACCCCGGCCTGATGTTGGAATTGAACTCAGGACCTTCTTGCTGTGAGGCAACAGTGCTAACCACCGTGCTGCCGTGTTAGCTAGCTAGAATGGCATAAACAGATTAAAAAAAACAAAACAACAACAACAACAACAAAAGAACAAATGTGAATAAATAGAACTGAAAAGAATCGACAAACTAATGATACCTTTGTGCAAAAAGTATTTTCATCAAGATGGATGAAGATAGATTCACTCTTACCTTTCCAAGATGACTGTGGAGCAAACCATGTGCTTTCCTGCCTCTTGTTTAGAATCTCACGTGATCTTGTGATATCGCGAGTCTTTAAGGCAGCTAACCACTCTTGTTAGATTTTATCATGTCATATCAACAAGAATTTAAGAGGTGCTAGTTGGTGAATTTCATGTAGATCTTATATGATTTTATTACGTTCACCTTAGAAACATAAATTCATTGTGTTCAAATTACATGTTAGAGTCTTGTAAATGCAATAAACCACCAAATTTCACTTTGAGTGTATAAGAGTCACTAAGAATTAAAAATCCAGTGAAGCGGTGCAGGAGGGAAACCCGGCGGCGTCCTCGCCTTCCTCTCCGCGTTCTGCGCCCCGGTGCGCTAAAGAAAGGAAGGCAGCGGTAGTCACTATTCTTTTAGGCAGCTATAATTCATTAAAGGGGACAAGTCAAAAGACTTACCCCGGGTGGGCAGAGCTCTTAACTCTGCCCGCCGCTTCTTTGTAACCGCCAATCGGCACCGGCCCGCCTCGCCGCCTCTAATTCCCTGCAGACACGTAATCTGGCCTCCTGTTGCTGCAGCAGTCGGACCGCTCGCTCCGTGTTGCTGGCACTGTATCCTCCTCTCCTGAACGCCAAGCTCCACCAGCCCTCCGGGCTTGCAGGCGCCGCCGCCTGACACCACTCACGCCTGCCCGTCTCTCAAGCCTCTTTCTCCATGGTCTGCCAGGCCCTCTTATTGGCCTCTGTGACCTCCCAGGTGTGATCAGGTTTATAATCAGGTAGGGGCGGAGTCTTTCCAGGACAAGTCACCAAATAAATACCATAAAAAACATGCAGTAAAACTCATAAAAATAAACCAGTGTACAATATTAAAATATTGAAAAGGTAAAACACAGCAAAACATGCATAGTAAAAAACCCTAGATAACTTGTCCCTTTCCACCCCGTGACACGTGACACACACCTTGACTTTGGGAACAGATTGATGTGATTGCTGTGATTGATGCGATATTTGGCCACATTGCTATAACGACACCACTCGATTACTTCACACGCATGCTACCAATAATCCATAAATTGCTGCTTAAGGAACTAAGGACAATACATTTAAATGCAAGTTCTTTTTTCTAATGTGTTGTACAACTATCAAATTCATTTTTTTATGTTACATAGTAATATGGTCCTTACCGATTGTGAAACTAAATTAATTCGTTTCATAGATCTAATCCATACTGCTCCTTTAAGGCAGCAAACTCGCTATATTCTATTCATTATACCAATTAATAACACCAGTGGTAAACAAAAACACTACTTTAAAACAACTCAGTGCAAATAGGCATGCATGTTCATTTGCTTTCAACTCACAACAACAACTCAACTTCCAAACCAAAACACCAACACAAAGGAGTGTGAGTTTAGACAGCACCAGTTAGCTAATCACATAGAACTGTAATCTTTGACATTTGTTTACCAAGTGAACAGCTTTAACATTTAAGCAGCTGTAACTGTTAGTGCAAACACTGTGTATTTATAAGGAAAGAGCTTCAAGTCTCCAGATCTACTAGCTAACAAAAGACACATTACGCTTTCACCTGCTTCTCTGCTTCAACAGCAACAATGTTCCTCTTACGTCAGAGGCACAGCTACAGCAAGTGTAGAGCCAAGCAGCCTCACCAGCGTAACCAGTGTTGCTCTTTTAGCTTTGAATGTTTTAACTTAAATGCACTAACAACTTGTGTAATAATTCTAACAAAAGGTTTCTAACTTTTATCTGTTTGTAACCCTGGGCTACACAACATCCATAAACAACATGTATCCATTCAATATCAATCCAACCAACAAACCTGCATTAACCCAACTATCCATAAAGCCAGCAACCATCCAGCCAACATGCATCAACCCAGAACTCCAACCAGACAGCATGCATCATAGTAAGACTAGGTGGACTGCTGTGGATTCATTTGAATCTTACTCTGCACAGCTGCAGAACACTGTTGATGTAGCTCTCGTCCTTTTCGACCTTATTCCTGAAAAGGCTGGTTTGTTTCTTGTCAGCAGGGTCGATGTCCTTGGGCCACCCCCCTCCACTTGGTTTACTCCACAGCTTCTTGTCTTGTGAAGTTTTGTGTTCACCTGAAAACAACAAGTAGCACCTGAGATTCACACAGACAGGCAATTCACACAGTGCACTGTTAATCAGGAGGTAGAGCAGGTCACTAATCAGAAGGTTGGTGGTTCAGTCCTTGGCTGCATCCCTTGGGCAAGATACTGAACCCTGAATTGCTTTCTGATGCATTCATCAGAGTGTGATAAAAAACACAGAAAAGTTGCTTTTATGAATGGGTGAATGAGGCATGTTCTGTATATAAGAACCACTCTCTTTACTCTGTATGTAATTTCAACCCTTTTGGCAATCCAGTTCAAGCTGTGTGTAGGTGATCAGTTACTGCAGGAGCGTCACACTCATTTTAGCTCATGGACTGCTTCTAGCTTGATTTATCCTAGCCCAATACTAATAAGATAATAATAATGAATACTGTATTGATCCCCGAGGGAAAATCCCTCTCTGCATTTAACCCATTCACTCAGAGAAGGAGTGGGAAGACACTGGGCACCCAAAGAGCAGTGCGTAGAGACAGCACCTTGCTCAGGGGTACCTCGGGGGAGCCGTTCAGTGGATTCGAACCCCCAACCTTCCAATCATAGGGCCACCACTGTACCTACTGAGCTATCCCTGCCCATAACTCTAGAGCATTCACATTTCTCTGTGTAAAGGCAGCTGATCTGTACGGAGCCCCTCTGATGACATGGTACAAAAAATAAATAAATTGTGGCCACGAAATACCATTTCAAGGCCACGAAATAGGTATAACGTGCTCACGAAACACTTGATGATATATATATATATATATATATATCATCCCAGGGCACATTCACTAGAGCCTGCGTCAGCCATAGTACGGAGTCCTTGCTGTTGGTGATGTCCTTAAGGTGAGTGTATTATATTTTATATTTATTTCATATTGTTATCCCGCAATTCGGCAGTTATTTATTCAGACCTATATTGTTACTATGTTCTAAATTGTATCTGCTGACGTTTCAAATGTTGTATCCTCATGTTGCTACTACACGTTGTTTTGTTGTGCTAATATGTAGCCGTAAACTCATTTTTAACTGTAGGACGTTTCAAAGTAGAGCAAGGCTGAAGGCTACTAATAAACGAGGTATGTTCAACATAAAACCTTAGTTCTCTGTGTCACGAAGTTGTCTCTCTTTTACCCTGGCCACATCACCATACTAGCTGGTGCAACTAATCTGGTCTGGACAATAATAACAGTTTTAGACGGAAAGCATCTTAAAATTGCCTCTTTTTTTCGCTGAACATCTCCTTTGAAAGTAGCATCATGTGAGTCACACTTGTCAAGGTAATGCATGCTAAATGAGCCGTAGCTTTCAATGCATCACCGGATGAAGCCTTGCAGTTACAGTAGCTCACTGCAGGTATCACGTTGCCAAGGGAACTAATAAAGCATACAGTGATCAGAATGATTTTGTATTGATGCAGGTTGCCATTGCTAATACTGAACTACTTAAACTCCAAGTAGACAATCGCTCCATTCCTCATTACCATAGATAATATCTAAGTAATAAAACAATCATTATCAAATTCTGATTTGCCATATATAAAGTGATTTTATAGGTAGGCTATCATGTAAAAATCTGCTACATAAAATTTATAACCGAGTGTAAAAATACTAATTTCATTTTCATGTGGTTTGGAGGTCAGCTATGGATACTCGGCTGCGAGAATTTTTAACAGAGCGTAAAGTTGAAGAAGATGTGATCAAGAAACTTGAAGATGAGAATGTAAGCCACTGCAGCTGTTGCTGTGTGCGTGTGTCTGTGTGTTTGTTTTTGAACGGAGAGCCGCAATCCACAATTTACTATGCACATTCTAAAATAAATTATTGAATTTCATATTTTGGTTTAATCAATGACATTAATTAATGACATGATATGTTTAAAGAGTAATTTAAAAAGTAATTTTTGTTCATCTTATGTTGGACAAATGTGTACCACATTACCAAAAGTATCTGTTATCAAAAGTAGATAGCAAAAAACAACTCTAAAATATGCAGTTGTATGTATTCATTGTTTTTTTAATATTGACACTTTTATTAATTTGTTATTTATATTTTTCAGATTGATGAAACTCTCATTCCCTTAATGACAGACAGTGACCTGGCAAAGTACATCCCCAAAGTTGGCGATAGAGTCTCCACTGTGGCCTTCTGCAGACAAGCAACACGTCACCATCCAGGAAAGAATCTATACTCTCAAGGCTACGACAAAGACTGACAGGAGCTGAGGGAATGCCTCCTAAAAAGAAATTGTCTCAGTGGGCAGAAAATACAAATGCAAAACGAACAGTGAGACGAATTGAGGTTGGCTGGATGGATTTTGATGAGGAGAAGGGTGGGTTCAAACAGGTGACGTGTGTAAGTGGTGGTGGAACAATAATGGATTGGATTTATATAGCGCTTTTCAAGGCACCCAAAGTGCTTTACAATGCCACTATTCATTCACTCTCACATTCACACACACTGGTGGAGGCAGCTACAGTTGTAGCCACAGCTGCCCTGGGGCAGACTGACAGAAGCGAGGCTGCCATATCGCGCCATCGGCCCCTCTGGCCAACACCAGTAGGCAGTAGGGTAAAGTGTCTTGCCCAAGGACACAACGACCAGGACAGAGAGCCCAGGGATCGAACCGGCGACCTTCTGGTATCCCAGATACGCTTCCCAACCCCCTGAACCATGGTCGCCCCAACAAGGCATTTATCTGTAGATAAAAATGAAACAGTGTCAAATATCAAACTTATGGCTGAAAATCAGTTTTTCCCCAATGGCACCTCAAAAAAAACCAAAAGTCTTTCTCACTATTCAACTCATATTGAGAGCTCACAGATGCATGTGGATGCTTCCAGTACAGTTGATGAGTTGTATAAGCAAAGTAAGGTCAAAATTCTGCGACTTTATCTGTGTACCAGAAAGAAAACACAACAGCAGCCTCAAGACGTAGAGGCCGATCATGCAATAACCCAGCCCTCTGTGGTAGATCTCACTGACAATGAACCTAATCAGGCCGCTGATGATCTGTTGGTGGAAAACGTGAATTCAGAACCATCAAACTTTGTAATTAATGATGGAGCTTCCATAAGTGGATATTTGGAACTGAATGACACATTACCATGGGATGGTCTGCCAAATGTAGGTGAAAGTGAAGATTCTGATGCAGTTGTTATTATTAGTGGGGATAACAGGGTGGATATTAGTGTGGTTGAACTAAACCCTGAAACACTGTTTACAGAAAAAGAGTCTGATCCACCTCATCACACATTGTCTCTCTCACCGGGGCTGACAGGAGAGGCCAATATTCCTGACCAAGCACCCCCTGAACCACGATCTTGTCCCGTAATACTAACTGTTAGAAGAGGTCATTGTCTTACTGATTTGATCAGTGCCTTTGAGGACTCAAACATTATTTCATCTGAGGTCAATATCACAGATAGGACACAAAGTACTTATTCAGGCCCCAATGTTTGTAATCAAGTGCTGGCGTCCCGTTGTGGGTTCTGTAGCTGGTTTACTCCCACCAGAAGGACTGCATCATTTCATTGCAGAAAAAAAACCAACTGTAAAAACAGTGAAGGAGCTTCTAATCTTTCCAGAGGAGATGACAGCTGCCCAGTCAACAGTTTCTCGTTACCTGAAAAGGTACATTGGAGAAATTGATATCTTCAGCTTTTCCTGCGGTTCTGTACAGGATCCAATCTGTTCGATAAAGCCATACTAATTGAGTTCATAGAAACTACAGATTTCCTCCGCAGACCACAATCCCACACATGTGGATGTGTGCTAAAGCTGCCCCTTGGTTATCACAGCTAACCAGACTTTCGCAGTGAATTTAACAGCATTCTCGCAAGCTCTATGTGGGTGATGGATGTGGTGTAGGTCAGTGTTACCCAACCATGGTCCTCAAGGCACTCTGCCCTACACGTTTTAGGTTTTCCACCCTAACAGTTCATAGAAACACGGGTGTAGTTAACAGTAACATGAAGGAATGAATGTGAATGTTCAATAGACTGGGCCGTTAAGTTCTCTTAACGGTGTAGCCCGTTGTGCCTTTTTCATGTGCAGCCTTTTTTTTCATCTGGTCAGTAAGTGCTTTCTTAGTTTCTCCCGCTAATTAAAATAGTAAGCTAAAGGGAATGTTCAGGTTATTTGAAGTGGAGTTGCCTGTAGTAGACAGCACTTAGCACTCTGACTTTGCAGAAGCAGCAGTTAGATATTGGGGACAAAATAAGGCAACAAATTGCTTGGGGAATGAGACCACAAAACAACACCAGTTGAAAATACATATACATATTTAAATGATTTTAATTTTCAGTGCTTCACCTGGCAGGAATCCGTACACTAAACATAGAAGTGCATCTGTTCCTGCTGCACACATTGTTACTGTGTTTTTGGCTAGTGCCAAAATAAATGACTAATTTTAACATTCTAATACTTTTTTACTACAGGAAGAGTAACAAATATTTCCAATATAGCATACAGTAACAGTTCTACAAACTGGAAGATTGCTGAGTGCTGTCTACTGTATATACAAACATAAGTACAACACCATTACAAATACCATATTCCAACTGATTAAGCATGTTCTATATTAAAGTATTTCAGATGTTTGCAGAAATCTTAATAGAAACAAGAATGTGAACCTTTATGTTCCTAATGGGTTTAGAAGAAAAGTTGTCAATTACAGAGATTGGTTACATTGTGAAGAGGTTTGTATAACCTCTTCACAATGTAACTGTTATTTTAGCCTGTTATTATATGCAAAATACAACCTGTTTTTGAGTATGGTGTATTTTGAAAGACACCAGTAAACCATTCTCATTTGTACAAAACATTGTCCTCTCTGTTACATTCTATACATCTTTAAACATGAACATGTCTAATGACACCGCTGAAAGTTATTTAATTACTCATTCTATAATGTCATACACGTGCTGTGATTTTTAAGAAAAGAAGCCGTTCTTTATCAAACATGGGATTGCTTTAATCTATTCCACAATAACAAAAATATAGGCTCAAGAAACATTTGGAGCATTGGTGACACAACTATGATTCTACACTTTAGCCTACTTGGTCTTCTTGTCTAATTGATCACAACATTAGCTATATTGCCAGTCTATGTGGTTGTTATCCAAGGTGCTCTTGTTTTTGTTAGAAATGAACACATTTTTGCTACCAAAAACTATTATGAACAACTTTTGATGCTTTAACAGTTTGATAAGTTTAACTCAATCCCAAAAGGATTTATTTTTTTCTAACCTGTATCATATTTTAGTTTAATACTCCACGCTTTGTAGCTACTGTGAGATTATTCTGTTATCATATGTTATCTTATATCTGTAGTTAAAGTAGTTGAATTATGTTAACAGCTGTAGAACATATATGTATCCCTTAGTCTAGATTGTGTGCAAAGTATGTAGCTTAGTTTCCCTTATATTTTTAGGTTAAAAGAATGTGACCATTTTTGGATTTGTTAGACAGGTGTGGATTACCCTGTACCCTTGATCTGCTGTGAATGTGTTACACTGTTTCTTGACATTTCATACTGCTGAATCATGAAGAGAATGTTGTGTGCAGAGGACCTTGTGCCGATAATAGAAGAGACAGACCACATTCCATACCCCCACCTTTACAGAGAGCAGAAAGACAGGGAGCCGAGGTCATAACTTAGGCGCCGTAACAGAGAAAGAATGTGAATGTTTAGGCTTTTACGACTAGGTGGGGGCCACTAGAGGCTATAAGAAGCGGAGTAGCCCGTCACCATTTTGAGATTTGCTGTGACCCTCTTCATGCATGTCTCCCCATCATGATGGCTTATGCTCATAAAGTGTTGGATTGTATGGAAATAAAAGATTGTTGATTGAGCATTTATACACCGAGTATTGTCCTTCCTTCAGCCCAAAGATTCAAAGAATTGGGAGATTTTAACACTACCAAGAGCAAGCAACACTTCATGATGAGTTAATTTACTGACATGGATAAAATGAAAATTATGTTATACAGTCTTTTCTGATAATTTTGATACAAAGACAAGATAAGTACACACTGGAGAAAAATAATTACTTAATAATAAGTACATTAAGCTGTAGGAATACGTACTGAAGTACAAAATGTACTACATTTGTATGTTTGTGTCCATTTAAGTAGCCTCAAATAACTGTGAACGAACTGTATCCCTGAGATGAAAATATAAATCAAGGGCCTGGGACATGGTAGATGGGAATTCCAAGCTTGATTCCTCCATTATTATTGTGCACAAATCAAACACTTGCACATCACATGGGACTGAACTAACAAAAGTGCAGCTATTTTTACACAAGGTCAAATCTTCTGTCAGTGGAACGAGACAGTCTTCTGCACCCCAAAGGTGAGGGGCCATGTACATGACATCAGGTATCCCACAGGGCACGTTGTTATTCTTTGAGGGCCTTATACGGTGAGCATTCCAAACACTCCGGATGTCATTCAATACCTCCTGATGAAGAAACAAGAATTAGGTCAGAGCTGTAATACAAGGCATTTTTAAAATGGTCGACAATAAGTGTGGTGCATCCTTAAATGAATTGAAAAGCAGCAATGTTTGGATGCAGTTTAATGAAAACCAAAGGAAGAGGGAGTGATTGCAAAAAAAGAAAAGAAAGAACCACACCAGGCAAACCACTGAGTTGTGGGATCTGGGCTTTATACTAATACTAATACTAATCTTGGTCCGGATGCGCAAAGCTTTTCAACTTTATGCGCATAATACAGGTGACAAAATCAATATTTTTCAATCCCATGAGGGGATCCAATATCATCTGAGTCCTGAATGTACCAATGATAGAGCGCTGAAGAGTTACTGATGCGTGAAGCCTCTGACTGCTTTTGACAGACTGGCAGTGACAGATCGGTAGCTGCAGCATAACTGCTGATGCAGAATGAGCGCAGACAAGGATAATGTCCTCCGATCAGAAAAAAACAACATTTAAGTCGTGCTGACTTCTGATCAGTTCAATTGGCAAAGTGTTCCCTGATTTAAAAACTTTGGCTGGGTCGATGCTTCAGCCTCCATTACGCACATACAGAGTGCAGTTGACCTACTTCAACAACGTTAGGAATACATTGCATTTACCGTTCGGTAAAGGTAATGTCGTTTTAACTACGGTATGTAAACGATTATTTTGTTACCCTTACTGCTAAAACAGCGTAATTTAATGTAATTAATTACCACCACTGGTTATCATAATATGGGTCATTTACCTGAATGATTGACATGAAGCAGAACTGTGACAGAGCTTTGTCAATGAAATCCCCAAAGAAGAATCCTTCGTCCTTCAGTTCTCCTAGAAGCTTGATCCATGACTCGACTCCTTCTTTTCTCATCACTGCCCACCAGCTCTCAATTCTCTGGTTTGCCGTACTTGCTCCTGTGACATAGCTTCTGTCTCCTGCTCTATCATCCCCGTCATTTCTCTGTAAATAACGCTGGAGGTCTCTGACCAACACGTTCTCAGTGCCCATGTCAGTTCGTACGAGCCTGGGGAAACCCCCACGACTCTCCACTGCTTCCACAAAGTAACCTCCGATAACCTTTGGGTCACTGTTAGTGTGTGCGGCCCGCAGCCAAATGATGTTGCGTGAGAAACCGTCGATGCATCCATTAATACATATCCCATATGGCTTTAGTTTGTCATAAGAGTCTATGTGCCACACAAAGTTAGGCCCCTGAGCAAAATATTGCCTCCTTCTGAGACGTGTGGTCTGGCGAACCTGGGAACCTAATGGGTCCAGTAAAGAGATGAGGATCCTGACGTCTTCTTTCCTGATCGCAGTGCCGTGTTGTTTGCACTTTGTAAACATCCACCGATAACCGTGATCCTTCCCAGGCCCTTGCAGTTGGTTCACAATAAAATCTATCCCGGCGTCCAGGTCGTACTTACGTCTGTAAAGCGACTTGGCTCTCAATATCCGGTTTAAATGTCTCTCCGTAATGATGGTTCCTTGCATTGCCAGGCTTTTCAAAATGCGTTTGTAGCTCATTCCCAGCCTAAAATAAAACTCAATCAGACTGTCTCTGTCCATGGTGTATAGGTTTAGCTTCTTTTAGCTTGGGGTAGGCCTCAGTTGATGTTTTAAATTAAAACGCTTGAAGACAAAGTGAACTCTGGACAAGCGTGCGGCCTACCTGAAGCCCAGGTGGGCTTGTTGATAATCACATTTTCACACTCATCTCGGGGCACATCCGTGGTGTTCTGGTGCCAGCCTGTCCCCTCTGTTTTTGTGGGGGTTTTCCCCACATACGAAAATGGCCGCTTCTGCCTGGAGGGAGTTTTTTATTTTTGCTTTGCAGCTGCACAGGATCTGTATAGAAGTTTTAAACACTTCTATTTTGGGCAAATTTATAATATTTTAGACGACAGAACATAAAACACTGTTTGCTTGCGTGCGTGTGTTTGTGTGTAAAAAGTGAGATGTTCAGAGGTCTTGCTTCATGGTATCGAACAGCCCACACAAAACAGGTTCTTTATGATTTAATTTAAGTGCTGATGTAAACCACAATGTTCAGCAAACATCTATCAGGTCATTGGACTGTATTTTTTTAAAGCTTAAGTATGCGCACATGGGATATATTAAAAACTGACAAGCCGTTTGAACACATGATGTGAAATCACTTAATCAACCTGCTGGATTTGCCAAAAGTTAAAATATTTATACTACTTTGGCACATTGCTCTTAACTTATTAAGGTGGCTATTAGTGAGGGTCATGATAATCAATTCAATTGAGCAGAAGTGACGTTCTTACTTCGATTCGTCCAAATTCATGTGAGTTCCAGTCTGTTCAGCCTGTTTCTGTGTAGCACCAAGCAGTAGACCTAAACCTGGATGAGGACCCTGCATATGTGGTGAGGTTTAAAGAGAAGTTTAAGGAAGACCTTGCTTCCCGCCAGGAACATACCAACTATGCATGGCTCCAGATCGCAACTGCACTGGACCCACGTTTTAAAGACCTACGCAGTGTGCCCAAGACTGACAGAGAAGCAGTGTGGACCACACTGGCAGGCATGCTGCATGAAGACTCTCCTAGAAGATCACACACTGCAGAAGAAGGTCCAGCCAAGAAGACTGCAACCCCCCCACTGTGCTTTGCCCTGATATCTGCAGTGTGAGGTTGGATCGCTCATTCTCATCCTCACACTGATGCCACTTATTTCGGTCTTTGTTTGACATAAAAGGGCATATTTGTCACTTTATTGCAACTATATTTGCACTCTTGAGCTCCTTCATTCACTGACTGATTATAAAGTTATTACTTGCGTTATGTATTCATCCTTTTGAACATAATTAATGAAGCCACATGTAATCACTAAAATTTGTATTTTGGGTACAATAAGAGAGTTTCAGATGTAATGCTGTTTTGTTTAAATTTCACCAACTTGCTGATGCCCACGGTTGTGAGTGCAGCTTCTTACTGTACATGGGTGGATGGTTGTAAATCACATCACAGATGCCAAAAACCTCTCAAACCAAGCCCTCTTGCCGGTGATGCTGTGCGCAACCTCGTGACAACCACATGACTGATACTAACTCCTGAGCTGACTGTATGCTAACATGCGCCACAAATAAGGGTCATATTTGGATTTAAAACAATCACCGAGAAGCTTCCACTGAATGCTACTTTCCCCTGCATGACACTGAAATCATTAACACATACTAACCCTCCATACCCTGTAGGAAACTCACTTCCTTGGAATAACATTTCAACAGGGAAAGAGTTGAGAGCAAATGTCCTTCTCTTGAACCTTCTGTCAGTCAGACAAGTGTAGCTTGGGCTTTTCTTTGCACAGGACAGGATTAACAATGGCGACATAAACGAGCTAAGGAAGCATAGAAACTGCAGAAAGGGCGTATGGCTCCTGTGTCAGTGAATCCAAACTACCTCTATGTTTGAACAAATCCAGTTACACAGCTCAAGAAAATATTACTCTAACGGAAGAAAAAGGCAGTATGTGTCTCAGTAGTACTAAAAAGCTATTATATCAAAACGTAAAGGGAAAACAGTTTGATGAGCTGTATAGTGAACTGAAACTGAAACAAAACGAAGCCTATCATTAGGAATACTGACTTTTTACAACTTCAGTTCTTTTTTCACTCAGTAGGTGGCAGCAAACTACAAACAATGGTTGCATTTTACACTCATCCGTTTTCATTAGAGGCAGAACCCAGAAGCACATCCAGGTTTAGGTCTACTGCTTGGTGCTACACAGAAACAGGCTGAACAGACTGGAACTCACATGAATTTGGACGAATCGAAGTAAGAACGTCACTTCTGCTCAATTGAATTGATTATCATGACCCTCACTAATAGCCACCTTAATAAGTTAAGAGCAATGTGCCAAAGTAGTATAAATATTTTAACTTTTGGCAAATCCAGCAGGTTGATTAAGTGATTTCACATCATGTGTTCAAACGGCTTGTCAGTTTTTAATATATCCCATGTGCGCATACTTAAGCTTTAAAAAAATACAGTCCAATGACCTGATAGATGTTTGCTGAACATTGTGGTTTACATCAGCACTTAAATTAAATCATAAAGAACCTGTTTTGTGTGGGCTGTTCGATACCATGAAGCAAGACCTCTGAACATCTCACTTTTTACACACAAACACACACATCCAAGCAAACAGTGTTTTATGTGCTGTGAGATTTATAATATTATTTTATGCCATGTTAGACCCCTAATTAAAGATTGTGAATTATTATGTAGTTTTAGTTTGCATTATTCTCCTGAATTAGGAGAGGGTGATAACTATTGCATTTGTTAAACTGATTTGCATTACACTGCTGATTTATTGTGAATGGATGATATTGTTTCATGATGCATTATACTGCTGAGTTATAAGAAATACTGTTTGCAGAAAAGTCATCGCCTTATTTGTCTGATTAGAAGAGAACGGAACATGCTGGAGTTTTCTGCCCCATCTCAGCAGGAGCAGATAAACAGGGAGCCAAGGTCGTAGCTTAGGCGCCGTGTGAGAGAAAGCATGTGAATGTTTAGGCTTTTATGATAAGGTGGGGGCACCAGAGGCTATAAGAGTTTGATCAATGCTCCACCATTTTGAGATCTGAGGCTGTCTGCATACAGTGTCCATCTCCCACGCGTGTGATCATTAAAATCATCGTTTGACTTAACCCGGCCGGACCAGTGTTGTTATTGTGGTTTTTCCTCTTGTCTCCATCCCCAATTTTTGAACTCGTAACAGTGCTGTCGTCTAAAATATTATAAATTTGCCTAAAATAGAAGTGTTTAAAACTTCTATACAGATCCTGTGCAGCTGCAAAGCAAAAATAAAAAACTCCCTCCAGGCAGAAGCGGCCATTTTCGTATGTGGGGAAGACCCCCACAAAAACAGAGGGGACAGGCTGGCACCAGAACACCACGGATGTGCCCCGAGATGAGTGTGAAAATGTGATTATCAACAAGCCCACCTGGGCTTCAGGTAGGCCACACGCTTGTCCAGAGTTCACTTTGTCTTCAAGCTTTTTAATTTAAAACATAAACTGAGGCCTACCCCAAGCTGAAAGAAGGCAGATTATGTCCTCAGATAAAGCAAGCAATGAGGGCGAAGCAGAGAAAGTACCTGCACAATACATTCACATAAATCTAAATGGAATTTCTTTGAGGACACAAACATCTGGGGAGTAAACAGCTGTTTCAATACCTAATCACAGATGATGAGGACGAAGTCGAAGTCCTGCAAGGACTGCTGGAAACAGCAAAAGAAAAGGTGGTACGTCAGGAATTTCACAACAGCCAAGTTGTTGAATTATTATTGAAACGCCACAAAGAGGAAAAAAATAAGATGCAGCAATTTTACGAGGAAAATACTAAAAAAACTCGAAGACAAAGCTAATGCTGCAGACAGAAAGTTAGAAAAGCTCATAGAAATGTATGATTCCAAAATAGAAAAGCTTGAGAGAACAGTAAAAAATAGTAGAGGTGTGGCCGTCAATGCGGTTAAAGAACGCGAGGAACAACATCAATCCTCGCAGTGTTGGATTGACGGTGTTTTGTCGCGTAATACAAAGTTACAGGACCAAAATGAATTGATGGATAAAACCGTGAAAGAATTAACAGATGAGAAAGATCAAATGGGCAAAGTAATAGACAACCAAAAGGGTCAATGAGGTTCTCAGGTGGAAGAAAAGAGATTTGCTGACTTCGACGTCTTCCTCATGTTTTTCTTTAAGTTCAGCCAGAGTTTTCTCCGTCTCTGCGCGGAACTTTATGAGAGCTTCGTGGTCATCTTTTATTGAGTTTAATTCGCTTCCAGCACAACACCCAGCCTACGTCAGACCACGCTGAGTGAACGCAGGCCACTCAGCGTGGTCTTAGCATTAAATAACACTAACAAGTGTGTAAAAATCCGCTATCTGTCCGTATGTTTGCACACATTTTGGTCATATTTCGAGTTGTGATTAATCATGATTAATTAATTTTTAGGCTGTGATTAATCTGATTAAAAATTTTAATCATTTGACAGCCCTAATTATATTATATTATATTATATTATATTATATTATATTATATTATATTATAGTGCAAACAGTGCAGGCTTCAGCTCTGGGGAACAAGCTGTTCCTCAGTTTGGGTGGATTCCGTCACTCACAGCGTTGTTAGCCCTCTTGTGCGCGCAGACTGCAACCCCCCCACTGTGCTTTGCCCTGATATCTGCAGTGTGAGGTTGGATCGCTCATTCTCATCCTCACACTGATGCCACTTATTTCGGTCTTTGTTTGACATAAAAGGGCATATTTGTCACTTTATTGCAACTATATTTGCACTCTTGAGCTCCTTCATTCACTGACTGATCATAAAGTTATTACTTGCGTTATGTATTCATCCGTTTGAACATAATTAATGAAGCCACATGTAATCACTAAAATTTGTATTTTGGGTACAATAAGAGAGTTTCAGATGGAATGCTGTTTTGTTTTGTTTAAATTTCACCAACTTGCTGATGCCCACGGTTGTGAGTGCGGCTTCTTGCTGTACATGGGTGGATGGTTGTAAATCACATCACAGATGCCAAAAACCTCTCAAACCAAGCCCCCTTGCCGGTGATGCTGTGCGCAACCTCGTGACGGAGTCAAGCATATTCAAAACACCCCCTCACCTCCCGTGTCAAACTCAAATGTCAGCCTATTTCATGTGTCACTTTTGGAGCAGTTGCCATCCCGACGAGCCATGGAGAAGTTCGTGTTTGTGTTATTTTACTTATTTGGTGTTCTGGTGTGTTTGGGCACCGGTCAGCACCATCGTGTTGAGCACGTGTTGGACCGTGGACACACCGGATTCAGTGGGAGAATAACGGTCAGGTGTACAGTTTACTGAGCACTGGGACTCAGTATCGTTTACCAGCACAGACACGGAGACGCGCTCAGCTTCTATTGAGAGCAAACAACCAAGTGAACCCTCCGGCTGCGTCCAGTAGACGAGACACACCGTCTGGGCCGGGAGCTTTCCGAGCATTCAGACTCTTAAACTGCTTCCTCGCATCTGCTTCATGAATATGAAGGGTTGTGGTGGGAGGAGGTGGTGTGAAATCCTCTTTTGTGTGGGGTGAGGAGGGGGGTGTTGTAAAAGTCCCCAAGAGCAATGATGAGAGAGTCCGGGAATGTCCGCTCCATGTGCAGTATCTGCTCCGCGAGTGCGCACTGAGCTGCCTGCGCATCCGCATCTGGCGGGATGTAAACAGCGGCCAAGATGAATGAAGCAAACTCCCGCGGAGAATAAAACGGTTTGCAGTGAATAAAAAGGTATTCCAGAGAGGAAGAGCAGTGCTGAGCAATCACTGTTACATCTGTGCACCAGCCACTATTAATGTAGAAGCAGACACGTCCACCTGTGGTCTTACCAGAGAGAGAGGCCTGCCGGTCCGCGCGCAGCAGATGAAAGCCCTCCAGCTTGAGCGCGCTGTCCGGGATGTCCTCACAGAGCCACGACTCCGTAAAACACAAGACACAGGAGGAGGCAACGTCTCTGTTCATGCTTCTCATCAGGGCCAGCTCGTCCATCTCATTCCTGAGTGAGCGTACGTTGGAAAGGAAGATCCCAGGAAGAGCAGTTCGCAGTCCGCGTCTCCTCAGACGCACGAGTGCGCCGGCTCGCTTTCCTCGCTTTCGGCGTCTCACTTTCCTGATCAGAGTCTGCAGTAAATCTGCCGCAGATGCGACAAATATTGGAAGTAAATCCACAGGTGTTGTAGTCCTGTAGTTAAGAAGCTCTTCTCTAGTGTAAGAATATCCAGAGGAGTGCCCAGACACAGAAGTTATGCACAAAAACAAAACAGAAGTAACGCACTGAAGCACCGGGGCATCCATACGCGGCGGCGCCATCTTGGAACAAGGGACTTGTCTTTGAAAGGTAGAGTGTTAATTACTAAAGCTGAAGGGATATCCCGATGAACATATGCTGCTCTCTCCTTACATCTGGATAAGAAAAGTAGTAAAGATATTGACCGTATGCTCTTTAATTTTATATGGAAAAACCGTACGCACTATATTAGAAAAACTGTTGTGATGAATAAGTACGAATCAGGTGGGCTTAACGTCTTAGACTTTTCTACTTTAAATAACACTTTCAAAATTAATTGGGCCAAACATTTTCTTAAAACCCTACCTCTATCTGGAACTTTATACCATACCACATTTTCTCTCGTTTTGGTGGCTTTACTTTTATTTGAAATTGTAATTACAATGTTGAGAAAGTCCCTGTAAAGCTTTCATCCTTCCATAAGCAGGTCCTCTTAGCGTGGACCCTCATTTATAAACACAACTTCTCACCTCACAAATACCTTATCTGGAACAACAGAGATATTTTATAGAAAAATAAATCACTTTTCCTGGAAACTTGGCTCCAAAATGGGATCCTATTGGTGGCTCAGCTGGTTAGTAAAGAGGGACAACTACTTACTTACAACGACTTTATTGCACTATATAATTTTCCAATCAGTGTTCCAGATATCAAGCGGAAGACAGTCTGGATGGTCCCCCATAAATATTTGATTGTAAATAAGGTGAAAGAAGTCTCTTTTAAAATTCGACATACATGTTATCCAGCCAGTCACTACATGGTCAAATTCAAAAGGGACATAAATACTAATTGTACTTTCTGTGGGGATCATCCAGAAACGGTGACACATCTTTTTTGGTACTGTTCTTTTACACAGAGATTCTGGAAGGAATTTAGCAGCTTTGTTATTGTCCATATTTTAAGGGAGTTTTCTTTACGATGGGAAAATGTTTTATTCTGTTTCTTTAAGTTCCCCAAGAAGTATGAGAAATGTTTTTTATGATAAATTTCTTAATACTTTTAGCTAAATTTTTTATCCATAAATGTAAGTTTACTAACAAAACACCATATTTCTGTCATTATTTTAAGGATGTGCACATGCACATACAATCAATATCAGACTGCACCAACAAAAAGGCTCTCACAACAATATATGTATGTGAATTTTTGCGTGTATTCTTATAATTGTTACCTTTTTCTTTCACCCTTGGCTTTTTGTGTTCATGTTCTGTTGTATACTTCATCTGTTCGTATGTTGTATACTCATTGTTTGTTTGCATTTGGCCAGCGCAGTGACAAAGCCACTGTCTGCGAGACTCACTGTGATGCATCTCTGTAGAATGTGCGCGGTACACGGCATGTGATTGAATGGCATGATGCGAGCCGCGGCGATCATATTGCGCGCACTGTCCGTGCCTACTGTTGTCACCTTCTCCTCAATTCTCCACCTGCGAGCAACAGTCTGGAACTGCTCTGCACAAGCCTCCGCAAAGTGCCGCTCTTCCGTTTTCATTATAGTCAGCGCAAAGGATGTCAGACCCCAGGCTTCAGTGATTAAATGCGCAGTAACTCCCAGGTAATTGTCATTACTCAATGATGTCCAGTGGTCTCCTGTCAGAGCCACGCATTCTGTGTGAACTAAAGCCTCTTCTTTTTTCTTTTTCTCCGTTTCATACAGTTCGTGGATTCGAATTGTTATTGTGCTTCTCGCTGGGGGCTTGTAGGACGCGTCCTGAGATGCAACCTTTAAAACATCCGCAAAGCCCTTGTCCTCCACAATGCTTAGCGGTCTGCAGTCCTTTGCTATCCATTTGGCTATATTGTCGGTCAGTTTGTCCAAAGAAGACTTACCGAGTGGCCTGCGTTCACTAAGAGTGGTCTGACGCAGGCCGGGTGAAGCTGCTGCCCCGACAAACGCGTGTTTGGCATTAAGGTGGTATTTTAAGGTCGAATTTGAACGGTGAAATTGAAACTCTTTACTACAGTGAGTGCAAATTACAACGCGTTTGTTTATTGTCCCATCTATGTTCTTCTTGTATTTAAATTCCCCATCCAGAAGGCCATCCGCTTCCTGCTTCTCCATTTTCAGTGGCGCGGTAAACAAATCAAGTGGAATTATGGGAGCGACTTATCTGCGTGTTGCGCTAAATAGTTAAATATTCTAACGTAATTAATTCCAAAATTTAATTATCGCAATTAACGCGTTAATTTCGACAGCTATAAATATAATATAATATAATATAATATAATATAATATAATATAATATAATATAATATAATATATCATGTTGCTATTTAATGTTTTTTGTTCGTGTTGCAGCTGCTCTGTGAGCCAAGCTTTCGTTGTCTAAATTCAATGGCAATATATCTCTGCACCACACGATGGCGATAGATTCTCACAGACAGTCTGTGCTCTGCTTCCGCCACCAGTCATCTTTAAATCTTTTTTTTAATTCAATGAAACCTTTATTTAACTGTCCATCTCGCGGCATTACTTAAAAAAAATCATATTTAAATACAAAGAAGATTAAATACATGAACGACAGTAAATTGATAAAATAAGAGCAAATAAATATATTTACAAATGATAGCAACATCAATGGAATAAAAGCATGAACAGCAGCAGAAGGAGAAAGAGGCCTGTATCTACATTATTACTCTGGCAGCTCTCAGTCTCCATACAGACAGGACACGTTGCAGCGTAATTGCAGACAGGTGCGTGGGCCTGAGCTCCGCCCAGGCAGAATGACGAGTGGAAGAAAGCAGCAACACAATAAACATATGTAGCCTTGCGGAGCCGGCCGGGCAGACACCGAGACAGAGTGCAAAGATTTTATACGTGACAACACACACAAAAAAACACACACAACAAAAATCAGAATGTGTTTGTGATTTGGATTTTTATTTAAAGGTGAAACCTTTTTTCTTTTCTTGTTTTGCCAGATTAGACATTTTGATTCATTTCATTTAGTTTTTTTGTTTTACTTTGATGCTATAATAGATGTTTTTAAAATGTAGTCATATTTAATACTATATTGCATCATGGCAAAAAAACAGTCTCCTCAAGCTGCTTTATACTGTAAGGTGAAAACACTACAGAAAAAGCCAGAAAACCCCAACAATCCAAAGATCCCCTTTGAGCAAGCACTGGGCGACAGTGGGGAGGAAAAACTCCCTTTAGGAAGAAACCTCCAGCAGAACCAGGCTCAAGAAGGGGCGGCCATCTGCTGCGACCGGTTGGGGGTGATGGAAAGAGAATAGAGGGAGACAAGATGAAGTATACTTCTAATGGCCTATTCCAATTGGTGGTAATACATCATAAGAATTGAGGAAAGGTGGTGTTGATGGAGACTCTGGGGAAGGCCTTCGTCTGCCAGGGTGTTTTGGAGCCACTTGAATAAATTTAGTTTGCACTGGAGGTGGACGAGGTTTAATCTGTGGAAAGATCTGAGACGGAGTCTCCCCATAACATCTCCCCATCACGCCTCTATGGACCAACGGTGCGAGCTTTTGTCCTTTCTGTTTTTCTAATTTAAGCTGGAGTTGAACGTCTTTCACTCTAGATTTTAGATGACCTATCTCTTTTTCTTCATTGCCAGCTTTTCTGATCATCTGGTTCACTGGTCCAATGAGCTCCTGTTTTTGTTTGAATAAAGCGTATTCGGAAGACTTTACCATATCATTGTACTGCTTTTTAAATGATTCCAGCTCCCGTGTTTTATCTAGTAAAGCTGCATCTAGATCCTTGCATCTGATACGTAGACAGTTCAGCTGTTTTTCAAGAAACTCCTTCGTTGTTCCAACAAAGGGGATGCCTTCCACACCGTCTACGTATTTCTTTTTCAAGTTGTGGAATATATCCCTAAATTCCACCTTTTCTTTTTCTCTGAAGTGACCTGCATGTGGAAATGCCTTTTCAAAGGACAAAACGCACTGGTACAATTCCTCTTGGAAGTGGCGCTTTTTCTTTTCCAGGCAATTCGTTTTTTGTGTGAATATTTCTGTTTGCTTTTTTGTGGCGCGCAGTTGCTCTTCCAGTGAGATCTTTTCAGCCAGTGCCTGATTGTGTGCCGTTTTTACTTTATACCTGTCCACTGCTGTCTTTCTGTGGTTTTCCTGCTCTGTGCTTAGGGCCTTTTTTAGGTCTTCATTTTTCTTTTTCAAAGAATCAACTTCATCTTCGACCATAGCCTTCATTTTCTTTTCAAAGGCCAGAGCCCTAATATTTCTCTGACATTTCCGTTTGATCTCCATATTCTGGGCCTTTTGGTTGTCTATTACTTTGCCCATTTGATCTTTCTCGTCTGTTAATTCTTTCACGGTTTTATCCATCAATTCATTTTCGTCCTGTAACTTTGTATTACGTGTCAGAAGACCCTCAATCCAACACTGCGAGGATTGATGTTGTTCCTCGCGTTCTTTAACCGCATTGACGGCCACACCTCTACTATTTTTTACTGTTCTCTCAAGCTTTTCTATTTTGGAATCATACATTTCCATGACCTCTTCTAACTTTCTGTCTGCAGCATTGGCTTTGTCTTCGAGTTTTTTTTAGTATTTTCCTCGTAAAATTGCTGCATCTTATTTTTTTCCTCTTTGTGGCGTTTCAATAATAATTCAACAACTTGGCTGTTGTGAAATTCCTGACGTACCACCTTTTCTTTTGCTGTTTCCAGCAGTCCTTGCAGGACTTCGACTTCGTCCTCATCATCTGTGATTAGGTATTGAAACAGCTGTTTACTCCCCAGATGTTTGTGTCCTCAAAGAAATTCCATTTAGATTTATGTGAATGTATTGTGCAGGTACTTTCTCTGCTTCGCCCTCATTGCTTGCTTTATCTGAGGACATAATCTGCCTTCTTTCAGCTTGGGGTAGGCCTCAGTTTATGTTTTAAATTAAAAAGCTTGAAGACAAAGTGAACTCTGGACAGGCATGTGGCCTACCTGAAGCCCAGGTGGGCTTGTTGATAATCACATTTTCACACTCATCTCGGGGCACATCCGTGGTGTTCTGGTGCCAGCCTGTCCCCTCTGTTTTTGTGGGGGTCTTCCCCACATACGAAAATGGCCGCTTCTGCCTGGAGGGAGTTTTTTATTTTTGCTTTGCAGCTGCACAGGATCTGTATAGAAGTTTTAAACACTTCTATTTTAGGCAAATTTATAATATTTTAGACGACAGCACTGTTACGAGTTCAAAAATTGGGGATGGAGACAAGAGGAAAAACCACAATAACAACACTGGTCCGGCCGGGTTAAGTCAAACGATGATTTTAATGATCACACGCGTGGGAGATGGACACTGTATGCAGACAGCCTCAGATCTCAAAATGGTGGAGCATTGATAAAACTCTTATAGCCTCTGGTGCCCCCACCTTATCATAAAAGCCTAAACATTCACATGCTTTCTCTCACACGGCGCCTAAGCTACGACCTTGGCTCCCTGTTTATCTGCTCCTGCTGAGATGGGGCAGAAAACTCCAGCATGTTCCGTTCTCTTCTAATCAGACAAATAAGGCGATGACTTTTCTGCAAACAGTATTTCTTATAACTCAGCAGTATAATGCATCATGAAACAATATCATCCATTCACAATAAATCAGCAGTGTAATGCAAATCAGTTTAACAAATGCAATAGTTATCACCCTCTCCTAATTCAGGAGAATAATGCAAACTAAAACTACATAATAATTCACAATCTTTAATTAGGGGTCTAACATGGCATAAAATAATATTATAAATCTCACAGCACATAAAACACTGTTTGCTTGGATGTGTGTGTTTGTGTGTAAAAAGTGAGATGTTCAGAGGTCTTGCTTCATGGTATCGAACAGCCCACACAAAACAGGTTCTGTATGATTTAATTTAAGTGCTGATGTAAACCACAATGTTCAGCAAACATCTATCAGGTCATTGGACTGTATTTTTTTAAAGCTTAAGTATGCGCACATGGGATATATTAAAAACTGACAAGCCGTTTGAACACATGATGTGAAATCACTTAATCAACCTGCTGGATTTTCCAAAAGTTAAAATATTTATACTACTTTGGCACATTGCTCTTAACTTATTAAGGTGGCTATTAGTGAGGGTCATGATAATCAATTCAATTGAGCAGAAGTGACATTCTTACTTCGATTCGTCCAAATTCATGTGAGTTCCAGTCTGTTCAGCCTGTTTCTGTGTAGCACCAAGCAGTAGACCTAAACCTGGATGTGCTTCTGGGTTCTGCCTCTAATGAAAACGGATGAGTGTAAAATGCAACCATTGTTTGTAGTTTGCTGCCACCTACTGAGTGAAAAAAGAACTGAAGTTGTAAAAAGTCACTATTCCTAATGATAGGCTTCGTTTTGTTTCAGTTTCAGTTCACTATACAGCTCATCAAACTGTTTTCCCTTTACGTTTTGATATACATTGTGAAGTTTGGGTTGTCATGTCTACGTCTCATTATGTTTCCTGTTTTATTGTGAAGAGGTCTGGTGTTTCTGTGTTCATCGTGTTCAGTTTTACTCTTCCCCTGTGGCGTTGTTATGTTCATGTTGATCTACTGTGCCTTTCTGTTCCATGTTTCAGATCCCTATGTTCTGTCTCCCCCAGTCTGTTAAGTCCACATGTCTTGAGTTCCGTCAGTGTGTTTCCTGTTTTATTTTCACAGTCTGTTCTATGTTAATGTTTCTAGTTTTGCTTCCCTTGCCTCGTCCTGCTTAATTACTCTCAGCTGTGCTCTCCTCCTGTGGCTCATTCCCCCTCGTTATCCCTCAGTGTATTTAAGCCCCATGTTTCTCTTTGTCAGTGTTGCGTCCTCCATCATAGCTGTGTGATTTTTCCCTGTGGCTCCTTGTGCTTTAGTTTTTCCCAGTTTAGGTTATTTTGTATTGTTTTTCGTGTCCCACTCCACGCCAGCAATAAAGCTGTGTTTTTTGAGTTTAACTTTTGACTCTGTGAGTTTGCGTTTGGGTCCTTCTCCTGCCTGCCACACAGCCGAACTGTGACACTAAGTAAAGAGAAGGAAGAACACAGAAAGACAGCAGTGGACAGGCATAAAGTAAAAACGGCACACAATCAGGCACTGGCTGAAAAGATCTCACTGGAAGAGCAACTGCGCGCCACAAAAAAGCAAACAGAAATATTCACACAAAAAACGAATTGCCTGGAAAAGAAAAAGCGCCACTTCCAAGAGGAATTGTACCAGTGCGTTTTGTCCTTTGAAAAGGCATTTCCACATGCAGGTCACTTCAGACAAAAAGAAAAGGTGGAATTTAGGGATATATTCCACAACTTGAAAAAGAAATACGTAGACGGTGTCATGGTCCTGAGTCTGAGGACTCAGTGTTTTGTGTTTCCTTATGCTTTTGTTCATTCCGAGTGTGTATTCTGTTGTTATTTTGCCATTTGTTAGGTTTCTGTTCTTTGCCTGCCTGCTCCCACTTCTCTGTGTTCCCTCTGTCTGTCCATGGTGTTTTTGTGTCTGCTCATGAGTCTGCCTGTCAAGTTCAGTGTCCTGTCTGGTTCTCTGTCTGTTAATTTCCTGTTTTATTCTGAAGGTTCATGTCTGATGTGAGTGTGTTCAGTTTACATTTCCCCTGTCCCGTCAGCTCTGATTTCTCCCAGCTGTGTTGCCCTCCTGTCTCTTATCCCCTGATTACTGGTGTGTGTATTTAAGCCCTGTGTGTTCTCCTGCCTGTTGCCGGTTCGTCTGTATTACTCCATGTAAGTCCGCGCTTTTCTGCATTCATCTGTGTCTCTCTGCGTCTCTGTATCCTCCGTCAGTCTGCGTCTCTCTGCCTTTCTCCCCGTGTCCTGTGGATTTCTAGTTGCTCTTTAGTTTTCCCAGTTTAGGTTTCCGTTAGTTTGTCTCATTATTCGTTTTCTGTTCCTGCCACTGACACCTTGTAAATAAACTCCACTAATCTTTTCATACACTGCTTGCTCTTGGGTCCTTTTTCCAACTCCACACGGCTCGCCTCGGCAGCCGTGACAGACGGTGTGGAAGGCATCCCCTTTGTTGGAACGACCGAGTTTCTTGAAAAACAGCTGAACTGTCTACGTACCAGATGCAAGGATCTAGATGCAGCTTTACTAGATAAAACACGGGAGCTGGAATCATTTAAAAAGCAGTACAATGATATGGTAAAGTCTTCCGAATACGCTTTATTCAAACAAAAACAGGAGCTCATTGGACCAGTGAACCAGATGATCAGAAAGGCTGGCAATGAAGAAAAAGAGATGGGTCATCTAAAATCTAGAGTGAAAGACGTTCAACTCCAGCTTAAATTAGAAAAACAGAAAGGACAAAAGCTCGCACCGTTGGTCCATAGAGGCGTGATGGGGAGATGTTATGGGGAGACTCCGACTCCGTCTCAGATCTTTCCACAGATTAAACCTCGTCCACCTCCAGTGCAAACTAAATTTATTCAAGTGGCTCCAAAACACCCTGGCAGACGAAGGCCTTCCCCAGAGTCTCCATCAACACCACCTTTCCTCAATTCTTATGATGTATTACCACCAATTGGAATAGGCCATTAGAAGTATACTTCATCTTGTCTCCCTCTATTCTCTTTCCATCACCCCCAACCGGTCGCAGCAGATGGCCGCCCCTTCTTGAGCCTGGTTCTGCCGGAGGTTTCTTCCTAAAGGGAGTTTTTCCTCCCCACTGTCGCCCAGTGCTTGCTCAAAGGGGATCTTTGGATTGTTGGGGTTTTCTGGCTTTTTCTGTAGTGTTTTCACCTTACAGTATAAAGCAGCTTGAGGAGACTGTTGTTTTGCCATGATGCAATATAGTATTAAATATTACTAAATTTTAAAAACATCTATTATAGCATCAAAGTAAAACAAAAAAACTAAAGTATACTTCAATGAAATTAATCAAAATGTCTAATCTGGCAAAAAAAAGAAAAGAAAAAAGGTTTCACCTTTAAATAAAAATCCAAATCACAAAAATTCTGATTTTTGTTGTGTGTGGGGGTTTTTGTGTGTGTTGTCAAGTATAAAAGTTTTGCACTCTGTCACGGTCTCGATGTCTGCCCGGCCGGCTCCGCAAGGTTACATATGTTTATTGTGTTGCTGCTTTCTTCCACTCGTCATTCTGCCTGGGCGGAGCTCAGGCCCACGCACCTGTCTGCAATTACGCTGCAACGTGTCCTGTCTGTATGGAGCCTGAGAGCTGCCAGAGTAATAATGTAGATACAGGCCTCTTTCTCCTTCTGCTGGTGTTCATGGTTTTATTCCATTGATGTTGCTATCATTTGTAAATATATTTATTTGGTGTTATTTTATCAATTTTCTACTACTGTCGTTCATGTATTTATTTATTTTTTTTGTATTTAAATATGATTTTTTTAAAGTAATGCTGCGAGTTAAATAAAGGTTTCATTGAATAAAAAAAAGATTTAAAGATGACTGGTGGCGGAAGCAGAGCACAGACTGTGAGAATCTATCGCCATCGTGTGGTGCAGAGATATATTTCCATTGAATTTAGACTACGAAAGCTTGGCTCACAGAGCAGCTGCAACACGAACAAAAAACATTAAATAGCAACATATTATATTATATTATATTATATTATAGTGCAAACAGTGCAGGCTTCAGCTCTGGGGAAGAAGCTGTTCCTCAGTTTGGGTGGATTCTGTCACTCACAGCGTTGTTAGCCCTCTTGTGCGCGCAGACTGCAACCCCCCCCCTCCCCTGCCCCCCCACTGTGCGTTGCCCTGATATCTGCAGTGTGAGGTTGGATCGCTCATTTTCATCCTCACACTGATGCCACTTATTTCGGTCTTTGTTTGACATAAAAGGGCATATTTGTCACTTTATTGCAACTATATTTGCACTCTTGAGCTCCTTCATTCACTGACTGATTATAAAGTTATTACTTGCGTTATGTATTCATCCTTTTGAACATAATTAATGAAGCCACATGTAATCACTAAAATTTGTATTTTGGGTACAATAAGAGAGTTTCAGATGGAATGCTGTTTTGTTTAAATTTCACCAACTTGCTGATGCCCACGGTTGTGAGTGCAGCTTCTTACTGTACATGGGTGGATGGTTGTAAATCACATCACAGATGCCAAAAACCTCTCAAACCAAGCCCTCTTGCCGGTGATGCTGTGCGCAACCTCGTGACAACCACATGACTGATACTAACTCCTGAGCTGACTGTATGCTAACATGCGCCACAAATAAGGGTCATATTTGGATTTAAAACAATCACCGAGAAGCTTCCACTGAATGCTACTTTCCCCTGCATGACACTGAAATCATTAACACATACTAACCCTCCATACCCTGTAGGAAACTCACTTGCTTGGAATAACATTTCAACAGGGAAAGAGTTGAGAGCAAATGTCCTTCTCTTGAACCTTCTGTCAGTCAGACAAGTGTAGCTTGGGCTTTTCTTTGCACAGGACAGGATTAACAATGGCGACATAAACGAGCTAAGGAAGCATAGAAACTGCAGAAAGGGCGTATGGCTCCTGTGTCAGTGAATCCAAACTACCTCTATGTTTGAACAAATCCAGTTACACAGCTCAAGAAAATATTACTCTAACGGAAGAAAAAGGCAGTATGTGTCTCAGTAGTACTAAAAAGCTATTATATCAAAACGTAAAGGGAAAACAGTTTGATGAGCTGTATAGTGAACTGAAACTGAAACAAAACGAAGCCTATCATTAGGAATACTGACTTTTTACAACTTCAGTTCTTTTTTCACTCAGTAGGTGGCAGCAAACTACAAACAATGGTTGCATTTTACACTCATCCGTTTTCATTAGAGGCAGAACCCAGAAGCACATCCAGGTTTAGGTCTACTGCTTGGTGCTACACAGAAACAGGCTGAACAGACTGGAACTCACATGAATTTGGACGAATCGAAGTAAGAACGTCACTTCTGCTCAATTGAATTGATTATCATGACCCTCACTAATAGCCACCTTAATAAGTTAAGAGCAATGTGCCAAAGTAGTATAAATATTTTAACTTTTGGCAAATCCAGCAGGTTGATTAAGTGATTTCACATCATGTGTTCAAACGGCTTGTCAGTTTTTAATATATCCCATGTGCGCATACTTAAGCTTTAAAAAAATACAGTCCAATGACCTGATAGATGTTTGCTGAACATTGTGGTTTACATCAGCACTTAAATTAAATCATAAAGAACCTGTTTTGTGTGGGCTGTTCGATACCATGAAGCAAGACCTCTGAACATCTCACTTTTTACACACAAACACACGCACGCAAGCAAACAGTGTTTTATGTTCTGTCGTCTAAAATATTATAAATTTGCCCAAAATAGAAGTGTTTAAAACTTCTATACAGATCCTGTGCAGCTGCAAAGCAAAAATAAAAAACTCCCTCCAGGCAGAAGCGGCCATTTTCGTATGTGGGGAAAACCCCCACAAAAACAGAGGGGACAGGCTGGCACCAGAACACCATGGATGTGCCCCGAGATGAGTGTGAAAATGTGATTATCAACAAGCCCACCTGGGCTTCAGGTAGGCCGCACGCTTGTCCAGAGTTCACTTTGTCTTCAAGCGTTTTAATTTAAAACATCAACTGAGGCCTACCCCAAGCTAAAAGAAGCTAAACCTATACACCATGGACAGAGACAGTCTGATTGAGTTTTATTTTAGGCTGGGAATGAGCTACAAACGCATTTTGAAAAGCCTGGCAATGCAAGGAACCATCATTACGGAGAGACATTTAAACCGGATATTGAGAGCCAAGTCGCTTTACAGACGTAAGTACGACCTGGACGCCGGGATAGATTTTATTGTGAACCAACTGCAAGGGCCTGGGAAGGATCACGGTTATCGGTGGATGTTTACAAAGTGCAAACAACACGGCACTGCGATCAGGAAAGAAGACGTCAGGATCCTCATCTCTTTACTGGACCCATTAGGTTCCCAGGTTCGCCAGACCACACGTCTCAGAAGGAGGCAATATTTTGCTCAGGGGCCTAACTTTGTGTGGCACATAGACTCTTATGACAAACTAAAGCCATATGGGATATGTATTAATGGATGCATCGACGGTTTCTCACGCAACATCATTTGGCTGCGGGCCGCACACACTAACAGTGACCCAAAGGTTATCGGAGGTTACTTTGTGGAAGCAGTGGAGAGTCGTGGGGGTTTCCCCAGGCTCGTACGAACTGACATGGGCACTGAGAACGTGTTGGTCAGAGACCTCCAGCGTTATTTACAGAGAAATGACGGGGATGATAGAGCAGGAGACAGAAGCTATGTCACAGGAGCAAGTACGGCAAACCAGAGAATTGAGAGCTGGTGGGCAGTGATGAGAAAAGAAGGAGTCGAGTCATGGATCAAGCTTCTAGGAGAACTGAAGGACGAAGGATTCTTCTTTGGGGATTTCATTGACAAAGCTCTGTCACAGTTCTGCTTCATGTCAATCATTCAGGTAAATGACCCATATTATGATAACCAGTGGTGGTAATTAATTACATTAAATTACGCTGTTTTAGCAGTAAGGGTAACAAAATAATCGTTTACATACCGTAGTTAAAACGACATTACCTTTACCGAACGGTAAATGCAATGTATTCCTAACGTTGTTGAAGTAGGTCAACTGCACTCTGTATGTGCGTAATGGAGGCTGAAGCATCGACCCAGCCAAAGTTTTTAAATCAGGGAACACTTTGCCAATTGAACTGATCAGAAGTCAGCACGACTTAAATGTTGTTTTTTTCTGATCGGAGGACATTATCCTTGTCTGCGCTCATTCTGCATCAGCAGTTATGCTGCAGCTACCGATCTGTCACTGCCAGTCTGTCAAAAGCAGTCAGAGGCTTCACGCATCAGTAACTCTTCAGCGCTCTATCATTGGTACATTCAGGACTCAGATGATATTGGATCCCCTCATGGGATTGAAAAATATTGATTTTGTCACCTGTATTATGCGCATAAAGTTGAAAAGCTTTGCGCATCCGGACCAAGATTAGTATTAGTATTAGTATAAAGCCCAGATCCCACAACTCAGTGGTTTGCCTGGTGTGGTTCTTTCTTTTCTTTTTTTGCAATCACTCCCTCTTCCTTTGGTTTTCATTAAACTGCATCCAAACATTGCTGCTTTTCAATTCATTTAAGGATGCACCACACTTATTGTCGACCATTTTAAAAATGCCTTGTATTACAGCTCTGACCTAATTCTTGTTTCTTCATCAGGAGGTATTGAATGACATCCGGAGTGTTTGGAATGCTCACCGTATAAGGCCCTCAAAGAATAACAACGTGCCCTGTGGGATACCTGATGTCATGTACATGGCCCCTCACCTTTGGGGTGCAGAAGACTGTCTCGTTCCACTGACAGAAGATTTGACCTTGTGTAAAAATAGCTGCACTTTTGTTAGTTCAGTCCCATGTGATGTGCAAGTGTTTGATTTGTGCACAATAATAATGGAGGAATCAAGCTTGGAATTCCCATCTACCATGTCCCAGGCCCTTGATTTATATTTTCATCTCAGGGATACAGTTCGTTCACAGTTATTTGAGGCTACTTAAATGGACACAAACATACAAATGTAGTACATTTTGTACTTCAGTACGTATTCCTACAGCTTAATGTACTTATTATTAAGTAATTATTTTTCTCCAGTGTGTACTTATCTTGTCTTTGTATCAAAATTATCAGAAAAGACTGTATAACATAATTTTCATTTTATCCATGTCAGTAAATTAACTCATCATGAAGTGTTGCTTGCTCTTGGTAGTGTTAAAATCTCCCAATTCTTTGAATCTTTGGTCTGAAGGAAGGACAATACTCGGTGTATAAATGCTCAATCAACAATCTTTTATTTCCATACAATCCAACACTTTATGAGCATAAGCCATCATGATGGGGAGACATGCATGAAGAGGGTCACAGCAAATCTCAAAATGGTGACGGGCTACTCCGCTTCTTATAGCCTCTAGTGGCCCCCACCTAGTCGTAAAAGCCTAAACATTCACATTCTTTCTCTGTTACGGCGCCTAAGTTATGACCTCGGCTCCCTGTCTTTCTGCTCTCTGTAAAGGTGGGGGTATGGAATGTGGTCTGTCTCTTCTATTATCGGCACAAGGTCCTCTGCACACAACATTCTCTTCATGATTCAGCAGTATGAAATGTCAAGAAACAGTGTAACACATTCACAGCAGATCAAGGGTACAGGGTAATCCACACCTGTCTAACAAATCCAAAAATGGTCACATTCTTTTAACCTAAAAATATAAGGGAAACTAAGCTACATACTTTGCACACAATCTAGACTAAGGGATACATATATGTTCTACAGCTGTTAACATAATTCAACTACTTTAACTACAGATATAAGATAACATATGATAACAGAATAATCTCACAGTAGCTACAAAGCGTGGAGTATTAAACTAAAATATGATACAGGTTAGAAAAAAATAAATCCTTTTGGGATTGAGTTAAACTTATCAAACTGTTAAAGCATCAAAAGTTGTTCATAATAGTTTTTGGTAGCAAAAATGTGTTCATTTCTAACAAAAACAAGAGCACCTTGGATAACAACCACATAGACTGGCAATATAGCTAATGTTGTGATCAATTAGACAAGAAGACCAAGTAGGCTAAAGTGTAGAATCATAGTTGTGTCACCAATGCTCCAAATGTTTCTTGAGCCTATATTTTTGTTATTGTGGAATAGATTAAAGCAATCCCATGTTTGATAAAGAACGGCTTCTTTTCTTAAAAATCACAGCACGTGTATGACATTATAGAATGAGTAATTAAATAACTTTCAGCGGTGTCATTAGACATGTTCATGTTTAAAGATGTATAGAATGTAACAGAGAGGACAATGTTTTGTACAAATGAGAATGGTTTACTGGTGTCTTTCAAAATACACCATACTCAAAAACAGGTTGTATTTTGCATATAATAACAGGCTAAAATAACAGTTACATTGTGAAGAGGTTATACAAACCTCTTCACAATGTAACCAATCTCTGTAATTGACAACTTTTCTTCTAAACCCATTAGGAACATAAAGGTTCACATTCTTGTTTCTATTAAGATTTCTGCAAACATCTGAAATACTTTAATATAGAACATGCTTAATCAGTTGGAATATGGTATTTGTAATGGTGTTGTACTTATGTTTGTATATACAGTAGACAGCACTCAGCAATCTTCCAGTTTGTAGAACTGTTACTGTATGCTATATTGGAAATATTTGTTACTCTTCCTGTAGTAAAAAAGTATTAGAATGTTAAAATTAGTCATTTATTTTGGCACTAGCCAAAAACACAGTAACAATGTGTGCAGCAGGAACAGATGCACTTCTATGTTTAGTGTACGGATTCCTGCCAGGTGAAGCACTGAAAATTAAAATCATTTAAATATGTATATGTATTTTCAACTGGTGTTGTTTTGTGGTCTCATTCCCCAAGCAATTTGTTGCCTTATTTTGTCCCCAATATCTAACTGCTGCTTCTGCAAAGTCAGAGTGCTAAGTGCTGTCTACTACAGGCAACTCCACTTCAAATAACCTGAACATTCCCTTTAGCTTACTATTTTAATTAGCGGGAGAAACTAAGAAAGCACTTACTGACCAGATGAAAAAAAAGGCTGCACATGAAAAAGGCACAACGGGCTACACCGTTAAGAGAACTTAACGGCCCAGTCTATTGAACATTCACATTCATTCCTTCATGTTACTGTTAACTACACCCGTGTTTCTATGAACTGTTAGGGTGGAAAACCTAAAACGTGTAGGGCAGAGTGCCTTGAGGACCATGGTTGGGTAACACTGACCTACACCACATCCATCACCCACATAGAGCTTGCGAGAATGCTGTTAAATTCACTGCGAAAGTCTGGTTAGCTGTGATAACCAAGGGGCAGCTTTAGCACACATCCACATGTGTGGGATTGTGGTCTGCGGAGGAAATCTGTAGTTTCTATGAACTCAATTAGTATGGCTTTATCGAACAGATTGGATCCTGTACAGAACCGCAGGAAAAGCTGAAGATATCAATTTCTCCAATGTACCTTTTCAGGTAACGAGAAACTGTTGACTGGGCAGCTGTCATCTCCTCTGGAAAGATTAGAAGCTCCTTCACTGTTTTTACAGTTGGTTTTTTTTCTGCAATGAAATGATGCAGTCCTTCTGGTGGGAGTAAACCAGCTACAGAACCCACAACGGGACGCCAGCACTTGATTACAAACATTGGGGCCTGAATAAGTACTTTGTGTCCTATCTGTGATATTGACCTCAGATGAAATAATGTTTGAGTCCTCAAAGGCACTGATCAAATCAGTAAGACAATGACCTCTTCTAACAGTTAGTATTACGGGACAAGATCGTGGTTCAGGGGGTGCTTGGTCAGGAATATTGGCCTCTCCTGTCAGCCCCGGTGAGAGAGACAATGTGTGATGAGGTGGATCAGACTCTTTTTCTGTAAACAGTGTTTCAGGGTTTAGTTCAACCACACTAATATCCACCCTGTTATCCCCACTAATAATAACAACTGCATCAGAATCTTCACTTTCACCTACATTTGGCAGACCATCCCATGGTAATGTGTCATTCAGTTCCAAATATCCACTTATGGAAGCTCCATCATTAATTACAAAGTTTGATGGTTCTGAATTCACGTTTTCCACCAACAGATCATCAGCGGCCTGATTAGGTTCATTGTCAGTGAGATCTACCACAGAGGGCTGGGTTATTGCATGATCGGCCTCTACGTCTTGAGGCTGCTGTTGTGTTTTCTTTCTGGTACACAGATAAAGTCGCAGAATTTTGACCTTACTTTGCTTATACAACTCATCAACTGTACTGGAAGCATCCACATGCATCTGTGAGCTCTCAATATGAGTTGAATAGTGTGAAAGACTTTTGGTTTTTTTTGAGGTGCCATTGGGGAAAAACTGATTTTCAGCCATAAGTTTGATATTTGACACTGTTTCATTTTTATCTACAGATAAATGCCTTGTTGGGGCGACCATGGCTCAGGGGGTTGGGAAGCGTATCTGGGATACCAGAAGGTCGCCGGTTCGATCCCTGGGCTCTCTGTCCTGGTCGTTGTGTCCTTGGGCAAGACACTTTACCCTACTGCCTACTGGTGTTGGCCAGAGGGGCCGATGGCGCGATATGGCAGCCTCGCTTCTGTCAGTCTGCCCCAGGGCAGCTGTGGCTACAACTGTAGCTGCCTCCACCAGTGTGTGTGAATGTGAGAGTGAATGAATAGTGGCATTGTAAAGCACTTTGGGTGCCTTGAAAAGCGCTATATAAATCCAATCCATTATTGTTCCACCACCACTTACACACGTCACCTGTTTGAACCCACCCTTCTCCTCATCAAAATCCATCCAGCCAACCTCAATTCGTCTCACTGTTCGTTTTGCATTTGTATTTTCTGCCCACTGAGACAATTTCTTTTTAGGAGGCATTCCCTCAGCTCCTGTCAGTCTTTGTCGTAGCCTTGAGAGTATAGATTCTTTCCTGGATGGTGACGTGTTGCTTGTCTGCAGAAGGCCACAGTGGAGACTCTATCGCCAACTTTGGGGATGTACTTTGCCAGGTCACTGTCTGTCATTAAGGGAATGAGAGTTTCATCAATCTGAAAAATATAAATAACAAATTAATAAAAGTGTCAATATTAAAAAAACAATGAATACATACAACTGCATATTTTAGAGTTGTTTTTTGCTATCTACTTTTGATAACAGATACTTTTGGTAATGTGGTACACATTTGTCCAACATAAGATGAACAAAAATTACTTTTTAAATTACTCTTTAAACATATCATGTCATTAATTAATGTCATTGATTAAACCAAAATATGAAATTCAATAATTTATTTTAGAATGTGCATAGTAAATTGTGGATTGCGGCTCTCCGTTCAAAAACAAACACACAGACACACGCACACAGCAACAGCTGCAGTGGCTTACATTCTCATCTTCAAGTTTCTTGATCACATCTTCTTCAACTTTACGCTCTGTTAAAAATTCTCGCAGCCGAGTATCCATAGCTGACCTCCAAACCACATGAAAATGAAATTAGTATTTTTACACTCGGTTATAAATTTTATGTAGCAGATTTTTACATGATAGCCTACCTATAAAATCACTTTATATATGGCAAATCAGAATTTGATAATGATTGTTTTATTACTTAGATATTATCTATGGTAATGAGGAATGGAGCGATTGTCTACTTGGAGTTTAAGTAGTTCAGTATTAGCAATGGCAACCTGCATCAATACAAAATCATTCTGATCACTGTATGCTTTATTAGTTCCCTTGGCAACGTGATACCTGCAGTGAGCTACTGTAACTGCAAGGCTTCATCCGGTGATGCATTGAAAGCTACGGCTCATTTAGCATGCATTACCTTGACAAGTGTGACTCACATGATGCTACTTTCAAAGGAGATGTTCAGCGAAAAAAAGAGGCAATTTTAAGATGCTTTCCGTCTAAAACTGTTATTATTGTCCAGACCAGATTAGTTGCACCAGCTAGTATGGTGATGTGGCCAGGGTAAAAGAGAGACAACTTCGTGACACAGAGAACTAAGGTTTTATGTTGAACATACCTCGTTTATTAGTAGCCTTCAGCCTTGCTCTACTTTGAAACGTCCTACAGTTAAAAATGAGTTTACGGCTACATATTAGCACAACAAAACAACGTGTAGTAGCAACATGAGGATACAACATTTGAAACGTCAGCAGATACAATTTAGAACATAGTAACAATATAGGTCTGAATAAATAACTGCCGAATTGCGGGATAACAATATGAAATAAATATAAAATATAATACACTCACCTTAAGGACATCACCAACAGCAAGGACTCCGTACTATGGCTGACGCAGGCTCTAGTGAATGTGCCCTGGGATGATATATATATATATATATATATATCATCAAGTGTTTCGTGGGCACGTTATACCTATTTCGTGGCCTTGAAATGGTATTTCGTGGCCACAATTTATTTATTTTTTGTACCATGTCATCAGAGGGGCTCCGTACAGATCAGCTGCCTTTACACAGAGAAATGTGAATGCTCTAGAGTTATGGGCAGGGATAGCTCAGTAGGTACAGTGGTGGCCCTATGATTGGAAGGTTGGGGGTTCGAATCCACTGAACGGCTCCCCCGAGGTACCCCTGAGCAAGGTGCTGTCTCTACGCACTGCTCTTTGGGTGCCCAGTGTCTTCCCACTCCTTCTCTGAGTGAATGGGTTAAATGCAGAGAGGGATTTTCCCTCGGGGATCAATACAGTATTCATTATTATTATTATCTTATTAGTATTGGGCTAGGATAAATCAAGCTAGAAGCAGTCCATGAGCTAAAATGAGTGTGACGCTCCTGCAGTAACTGATCACCTACACACAGCTTGAACTGGATTGCCAAAAGGGTTGAAATTACATACAGAGTAAAGAGAGTGGTTCTTATATACAGAACATGCCTCATTCACCCATTCATAAAAGCAACTTTTCTGTGTTTTTTATCACACTCTGATGAATGCATCAGAAAGCAATTCAGGGTTCAGTATCTTGCCCAAGGGATGCAGCCAAGGACTGAACCACCAACCTTCTGATTAGTGACCTGCTCTACCTCCTGATTAACAGTGCACTGTGTGAATTGCCTGTCTGTGTGAATCTCAGGTGCTACTTGTTGTTTTCAGGTGAACACAAAACTTCACAAGACAAGAAGCTGTGGAGTAAACCAAGTGGAGGGGGGTGGCCCAAGGACATCGACCCTGCTGACAAGAAACAAACCAGCCTTTTCAGGAATAAGGTCGAAAAGGACGAGAGCTACATCAACAGTGTTCTGCAGCTGTGCAGAGTAAGATTCAAATGAATCCACAGCAGTCCACCTAGTCTTACTATGATGCATGCTGTCTGGTTGGAGTTTTGGGTTGATGCATGTTGGCTGGATGGTTGCTGGCTTTATGGATAGTTGGGTTAATGCAGGTTTGTTGGTTGGATTGATATTGAATGGATACATGTTGTTTATGGATGTTGTGTAGCCCAGGGTTACAAACAGATAAAAGTTAGAAACCTTTTGTTAGAATTATTACACAAGTTGTTAATGCATTTAAGTTAAAACATTCAAAGCTAAAAGAGCAACACTGGTTACGCTGGTGAGGCTGCTTGGCTCTACACTTGCTGTAGCTGTGCCTCTGACGTAAGAGGAACATTGTTGCTGTTGAAGCAGAGAAGCAGGTGAAAGCGTAATGTGTCTTTTGTTAGCTAGTAGATCTGGAGACTTGAAGCTCTTTCCTTATAAATACACAGTGTTTGCACTAACAGTTACAGCTGCTTAAATGTTAAAGCTGTTCACTTGGTAAACAAATGTCAAAGATTACAGTTCTATGTGATTAGCTAACTGGTGCTGTCTAAACTCACACTCCTTTGTGTTGGTGTTTTGGTTTGGAAGTTGAGTTGTTGTTGTGAGTTGAAAGCAAATGAACATGCATGCCTATTTGCACTGAGTTGTTTTAAAGTAGTGTTTTTGTTTACCACTGGTGTTATTAATTGGTATAATGAATAGAATATAGCGAGTTTGCTGCCTTAAAGGAGCAGTATGGATTAGATCTATGAAACGAATTAATTTAGTTTCACAATCGGTAAGGACCATATTACTATGTAACATAAAAAAATGAATTTGATAGTTGTACAACACATTAGAAAAAAGAACTTGCATTTAAATGTATTGTCCTTAGTTCCTTAAGCAGCAATTTATGGATTATTGGTAGCATGCGTGTGAAGTAATCGAGTGGTGTCGTTATAGCAATGTGGCCAAATATCGCATCAATCACAGCAATCACATCAATCTGTTCCCAAAGTCAAGGTGTGTGTCACGTGTCACGGGGTGGAAAGGGACAAGTTATCTAGGGTTTTTTACTATGCATGTTTTGCTGTGTTTTACCTTTTCAATATTTTAATATTGTACACTGGTTTATTTTTATGAGTTTTACTGCATGTTTTTTATGGTATTTATTTGGTGACTTGTCCTGGAAAGACTCCGCCCCTACCTGATTATAAACCTGATCACACCTGGGAGGTCACAGAGGCCAATAAGAGGGCCTGGCAGACCATGGAGAAAGAGGCTTGAGAGACGGGCAGGCGTGAGTGGTGTCAGGCGGCGGCGCCTGCAAGCCCGGAGGGCTGGTGGAGCTTGGCGTTCAGGAGAGGAGGATACAGTGCCAGCAACACGGAGCGAGCGGTCCGACTGCTGCAGCAACAGGAGGCCAGATTACGTGTCTGCAGGGAATTAGAGGCGGCGAGGCGGGCCGGTGCCGATTGGCGGTTACAAAGAAGCGGCGGGCAGAGTTAAGAGCTCTGCCCACCCGGGGTAAGTCTTTTGACTTGTCCCCTTTAATGAATTATAGCTGCCTAAAAGAATAGTGACTACCGCTGCCTTCCTTTCTTTAGCGCACCGGGGCGCAGAACGCGGAGAGGAAGGCGAGGACGCCGCCGGGTTTCCCTCCTGCACCGCTTCACTGGATTTTTAATTCTTAGTGACTCTTATACACTCAAAGTGAAATTTGGTGGTTTATTGCATTTACAAGACTCTAACATGTAATTTGAACACAATGAATTTATGTTTCTAAGGTGAACGTAATAAAATCATATAAGATCTACATGAAATTCACCAACTAGCACCTCTTAAATTCTTGTTGATATGACATGATAAAATCTAACAAGAGTGGTTAGCTGCCTTAAAGACTCGCGATATCACAAGATCACGTGAGATTCTAAACAAGAGGCAGGAAAGCACATGGTTTGCTCCACAGTCCTCTTGGAAAGGTAAGAGTGAATCTATCTTCATCCATCTTGATGAAAATACTTTTTGCACAAAGGTATCATTAGTTTGTCGATTCTTTTCAGTTCTATTTATTCACATTTGTTCTTTTGTTGTTGTTGTTGTTGTTTTGTTTTTTTTAATCTGTTTATGCCATTCTAGCTAGCTAACACGGCAGCACGGTGGTTAGCACTGTTGCCTCACAGCAAGAAGGTCCTGAGTTCAATTCCAACATCAGGCCGGGGTCTTTCTGTGTGGAGTTTGCATGTTCTCCCCGTGTTTGCGTGGGTTCTCTCCGGGTACTCCGGCTTCCTCCCACCGTCCAAAGACATGCAGCTTGTGGGGATAGGTTAATTGGATAATCCAAATTGCCACTAGGTGTGAATGTGCGAGTGAATGTGAGTGTGAATGGTTGTCTGTCCCTGTGTGTTAGCTCTGCGACAGACTGGCGACCTGTCCAGGGTGTACCCCGCCTTTCGCCCTATGACAGCTGGGATAGGCTCCAGCGCCCCCCGCGACCCTGAAAAGGATAAGCGGAAGCGAATGGATGGATGGATGGATAGCTAGCTAACACATTAGTGCAAGAATATAGCACAATGTCATGCTAGCATGATAGCCTAATATGAAAGACTTAGCTACTCCAAATATAGATATTGTTTATAACTTAAACTCTGCACATAAGCTAGTTTGGCTCTACCACAGAGACTGTTGTGATAAATTTACATTTTACGTGTGGGTTGTTGAAATTTGTAAGTTGCAACTGATGGAGAGTGGTTTATTTAACAACTTGTGTTTTTAGTACACTGAGGAGGAAAGACAAAACATGAACAGATATGTTTTCCTGTTTTGTTTTTTGTTTTTTAAATTAAATATTTTTCTACTTAAACTTAGACTTGCAGTTCCCTCCTGTAAAGATAATAAATGTTTAATCTTATCAGGTGGTGAAAGGTCTGGAGAGCTGGCAGGCCCGTTCATCAAATTCATGGTGAGCTAATATTTTTCTTAAATTATCACATTCCCATGTTAAAAATTTAATATATTCATTTGTAAGTGACATAGTTTTGAGACCAAGAAAACATTGCATTCTGATTTTATGTACACATCATCTAAACTTTCTTGAATTGGGGGTATGGCATGATTAAATTAATACAAAGTAAAAAACAATATTAGAATGACAGAATTGTCTAAAATGCATGAATACTATTTGAAAAGATTAAGACTGTAAAACAATAGCCTCTGTATTTCTCACAAATTCCT
The DNA here is from genome assembly GCF_057382185.1 of Mchenga conophoros. NCBI lineage: Eukaryota > Metazoa > Chordata > Actinopteri > Cichliformes > Cichlidae > Mchenga > Mchenga conophoros. The sequence continues at coordinate 1,081,490 of NC_140529.1, read as the reverse complement.
GGTAATTCAGTTAAAAGTTCTTTAATCCCACTGCTAGGTCGTTGAGATGGATTTCCGTATATATTTGTTTCCCCCCCCCCCCCCCCACTCTGTGTACTGATGCTGTTGAAATCAGAAGAGAATACATCGCCAAAGGTCTTTGCGTGTACCTGAATGAAGATCCTGAGCTGGTGAAGGATTACCTGGTATGTTAACTTGCCTGTATCCTTAACTAAGGAGATGATCAAAGATAAGCTTGAACTACATGCAAAAAGTTTCAGGGGATGGGGTTTTCCTATAAATTACCGGTGGCTGTAAAAAAAATAGCTTTTAAAATGGGAAAAGTAAGAGCTTTAAGTTTCTCACTGGATACTACACGTAGGGCTACTCGATTATGGCAAAAATGATAATCACTATTATTTTCACTGAAATTGAGGTCTCGATTATTTGACGATATTTATTTAACCCTTTAAGACCTACTATAGAACAAAGTCCGCCAGAGCTTATATTATTTTTTTACATGTTATAGTGCCATTGGGAGCATTTCAAGTTGCTATACATCAATACAACTGTTATAGCCCATATTTTAATAATATGTATGCATTAAGTCCATAGTAACTACATTAAAATGGAGCACTGTAACAAAAAATAATTTCCCCCAGGGATCAATAAAGTATTCTGATTCTGATTAATTGCAAAAAGTGCAATAAACTACAAAAAAATTGAAAATCGTTTTTTACATATATTTCTACTTGGAGAAATTTAAGAGGTTTATCCCTCAAAACTTTAAATGCAAAAAATAGTTTACAACAACAGGAAATTTATTTTGAGTGTCTTCATAGTTTTATTTTGGAGATAAAGCAATTTTTATATACTGCAGGGAAAACAATCCTATGATTCAAATTTGCAAAGAAAACAGCATGTGCATCAAAATAAACTATTTCCAGCAGTGCAATATGAGTTCTAAGCATCCCAGAAACTATTCAGTAAAGTCTAACATGACTTATAAAAACACCAGTATAGGTGTTTAAGGCCTACAAGTAAAAAAACTACAGTTTCCGCGAAGATGACGTCACTTCGGGTTTCTGGCAGGAAATGGCGGACGTGCGATAGTTCGCGCTGACGTCTGTTTCAATGTGGGAAGTGTTGCGAACAGCTGATCAAATCGGCAAAGCGCGTTTCTGGAATATTATGTGTTTGTTCCTGCTAGTGCGTTTTGTGCAATTTTTGCAACCGTGACCTAGGACAAGCTGATAGCATAAGATGTAAGTACGACTCCTCTGGTTTCATATGCAAAAAATTATTGCGCTAGCTTACGCGGTTCCGGTTCTACAGGGATTTAAAAATAGTTACGCAAAACGGAGCATGCCCGCTCTGACTGTAAAGGTTAACAATAACAATGTATTGAATAATGACTTTAACAAATAATATAAAATAGTGTGCAAATACTGATAACAGTGCAAATGTTTGCAATATAAGAAATAAATGTAAACATCTGTTTAGTGAACTTTGCAGTGGTGCAGCTACAACACCGTAGCAAAGTTTACACACGATGTCTGACTCGGCGAACCCATAATGTTTCCACACCACTGAAGTTTTTTTTGTTTTTGTTTTTTTACCCCTCTTTTCAACCAACGGCAGTCACTCTCCTCTCCAAATAACTTCTGCTTAGCTTTCCGAGCTTCCCTCGGGTCCTCTTAATTGTTGTGACGCGTGTTGGAAACAAGAGGTGCGCTCGATTTGCCACACGGAGCAGCGCGAGAGTAAAGCACGAGGGAGGGGCTAATAATCGGCTCAGTCACTTTTAATGATCGTTGAAAGCCCAGATCGTAATCGTGATTAAAATTCGATTAATTGAGCAGCCCTAACTACACGCAGCATTCTTGAGTGTTTTATACTATCATTATTATAATATCATTATAACCTCATTCATACAAGATTTTTATGTAACATTTACACTTCAATGGATGTATCAGGAGCAACTTGGGGTTCAGTGTGTTACCCATTGATAGTTTTAGTATCAGATTAGAGAAGCCAGGGATTAAAGCAGTAGACAACTTGCTCTACCTCCTGTGCCACAGTCACCCCTATCACAACTCAAGATTTTGAAAGACAGAACATTGTTGAGGTATTGAATGAACTTCTCTTGAGTGAGGAAAAATATCGGGCAGTCATTTTTGATTACATTTACATTATTATAAGGCTTGAATGAATAAAGCTTTTAGGTATTTTACATTAATGTAAAACAGATGTACTTTTAAAACTGTTTGCAATGGACATTAGTGAGAAATCATTATCTTTTTTTTAAATTTGTTTGTTTTATTGTCACAGGAAGTTGATAGAAAGCATGGCCACTGCCATAGCAGAGACAGTCTTTGGAATCTGTGTCATTCGGTCAGAGGGTGCGGAGCCAGCGATGACCCTCAGGATGTTATGATTGTTCTAGAGGGGGTGGAAGTGATGGGTGAGTTGGGCAATGTAGTTTTTGCAGTGACAATGTTGCTTGGTCTGGTCTATTCACTGAACCTGAAATTTGCTAGAAATTGGAGAAAACAAAAAGATGTGTATGACAAATTTGTATTTACCTTTTAGATGTAATAGTGAAATGTATGTTAACCAGACTCTAGACTTTGTTAAATGCTCCAAAAAATTACTCTTTAAATTAACTTCAAATAATCATGGAAAGAATTTCCATGTGATTAAAGTGTTTTCTATTAGCATTAAAGACTTGTGTTGGAATAACTTAATTTGTATGAGTTGGTTTAACTCAATTAACTTAAGCTGGGACCAAATTTAGTAAATTAGTTGGAGAAAACCTGAATTGAGTTGGAACAAAACTCTTTGTTGGATCAACACTATTAAAATATATTGGATCAAAATGCAGTAAATACATTGATGAATCAATCTTTAATTAAGTTGGTCCGACTTGAGTGCATTAAGTTGGAGTAACAGAATTGCATAATGCTAAAATAAAGCAATTTAATCACGTGGAAATTCTTTCCATGATTTTTTTTTTTTTTGTTCATTTAAAGAGTTGTTTTTTTGTTTTAGTGTACCGTGGCGGACGCCACTGGACTTTTAATGTTGTGTTTTATTGATTTTTATTGTGTTGTCCCCTGGCCAGGGTTGTTTTAATTCATTTTATATTTTTAACTATAAATATCAATCTGTCAATCCTTTCCGTGGCCGGGTGAGGTTTCCCATGTTGAGTCAAATTAAGCCGCAGGCTCCACAGTTTTTAATTTGTGTGCTTTCCCTTGGCGACTCCACTGCTCTGTCCGTTTGGAGGAAGGTTTCCCTCCTTTAAAAACACTGTGGAAAAAATAAAATCACCTTTGCTCCGTTACACACGCAGGAGCGAACCGCAGCCTTGGGCTGTATATTTTGCCCCTTGGTTTAATTTCCAGTGGTCTTTGGCTATTGCATTGTGCATTAGCATATGCGAAGGGCCTGTCCCCCAGCTCCATCTGTCCTCCTCAGAAATGGCAGTAGTGGCCCTCTGATGCCCTCTACCCAGTCGGTGTAGAATTACCTGGCAGACATTGTAAAAACAGCCCCTTGCTGCTGCTGCTGCTGAAGGTTGAATGGCACTATTTGGGCCTCCCCCAACAGAAAAAGTAAGAACTGCGACTGTTCTCGCTCCCATCGGCTGCTCATGGTGCATGGCAGTCCGCAGCTCTCTCCTCCAGGCCCCAGCGTTCCAACTGAAATAGGGGAGGCATGATTGAACAATGGCTGCCAGCCATGCTGAACCCACAGCACCACCCCTGGATGTTGCCTTGCATGGAGGGAGAATAAATAACAGACTGTGACACTTGCACTTCGATTAGTTGATTAGTAGTGTATGATAGCAATAAATCAACAAAAGGATCAATGAGTGCATTTCTGGCTCTGGTCACACCCCTCATTCTATGATGTCATTCTAATGGTATCATGTTGTCCAGGTCATGGAGGATGCCATCAGACTGAACAATGCTGTGGACACTCATCCGGAGTATTTTAAGGATGAGGAGGAAGTGGAGGAAATTCAGGAGTCACCATAAAACGCGAGGTTTTTTCTGCCCTTTATCCCCGTCCCTCTTCTCCACTGTTTCTCCCCCCTCTTCCTTTCTCCCTTTTCTTTTCCTCATTCAAGTCAGTCCCGTATCTAGCGAGTGAAAATAAAAAATATAAAAAATAAAAAATAAGATGCAGCAATTTTACGAGGAAAATACTAAAAAACGAAGACAAAGCCAATGCTGCAGACAGAAAGTTAGAAGAGGTCATTGAAATGTATGATTCCAAAATAAAGCTTAAGAGAACAGTAAAAAATAGTAGTGTGGCCGTCAATGCGGTTAAGGAACGCGAGGAAGAACGTCAATCCTCGCAGTGTTGGATTGACGGTGTTTTGTGGCATAATACACAGTTACAAGACGAAAATGAATTTATGGTGACCAAACTGAAGATTTAACAGATGAGAGAGCAAATGGGCAAAGCGAGTGGAAAATAAACCATAAAAGATGAATCAAATAGACCATTACGGCAAGGCTGGGATGGTCAATTTGGTAAAGTAAATCCGTTGGGCATCTTTTCTCGCCTTCAGACAATAATTCTGATGGCCAAAGAACCAAACGGGACAGGCAAAAAAAAAGAATAAAATGCACTTGAGTTTGAAGTTGAGGAATAACTCAAAAGAAGCTATATGACAAGGGAGTGAATTATGGAAAAAAGAAAAAGTGATTGAAGTAGTTTTAAAAGAGTGACTTAGGAGTGCCCTCGTACTGAGTGATCAAAACCAGTGATCACTGTAGAAAGAAATAAAATAATTTAACAAGGTGGTAATGTTTGAACATGTATTTGTCTTGTCACAGCAACTTATTGAGAGATGACTGTGTGTGTGTGTGTGTGCGCCTCTCTTTCAGGAGAGGAAGCATAGCAGATTTGGATAGGAAATTTATAGTTTAGTGTTGATACGTTGTTGTAATGGGGTTATCTTATGCTGAATCTAAGTATGTTAAAGTGCATAAAGGGGGCGATTGTTGTGTGCAAATTGTGTGGTTTTAACAAGACTTTCGGTGTATTGAGGAGGTGAAATTACATGAGTTGACCTGGGAGTGTCAGGACTCTGGTGGCACAACTTTTTGTTTAAGATTTTTGAGGTTGTTGTGGAGATGGGTTGATTCTGTCAGTTAGGTTTGGGTTGTTTTTGTTTTTAATAGAGGGAGTTTTATTAAACATGGACGTCTAAGAAGGGGCCCATTATTTTTGTAACAGTGCACTTAAAGAAAACCTGTCAGGTGCTTTGATGAGCTAATAATCAGCTCTCTTTTTTTTCTCATTTTTGTTCTAAGCAGGCCTGCAACAGTGAATAACAGCGGTGACAAATTCTCGGGAGAGCAAATATAAGGTGGGCTTTCCAGATTACAACTGGCTGAGGAGAAGGCTACCAGTGGGGACCTGATCAGATTGAAAGTCCCTGTCTAAAAGGAGGTATGGGTTCCCCAAGCGAATTCGGTCAGATAATGGGACCCATTTTAAAAACAAAGATTTGGCGGAGGCAGAACAGAGGCTGGGGGTGCAACACACGTTTGGAACTGTGTATCATCCTCAGTCCCAAGGGAAAGTAGAAAGGATGAATCTAAATTTGAAGAACAAAATTTGTGCTCAGACGGGGCTAAATTGGGTCGCATCCCTGCCCATTGCATTAATGATCATAAGATGTTCTGTTAACCAATCCACAGGCTTCACGCCGTACGAGCTGTTGACAGGACGACAGTTTCCAGGTCCCTGGACGGCAGTCCCGGCTGAAGAGAGTATAAAAAGTAACAGAACGCATGCAGAATATTGGAAAGAATTAAAAGCTCTTGTGTCTAGTTTCACACAACAGGTTGCAGCAGGAGTGACCACGGTGGACAGGTCCGACGCCAAGGTGGTGTGGCTGAAGGTCATCAAGCGAAAGTGGAAAGACCCGAGGTGGACGGGGCCATTTGAAGTGAACGCTCGTACCACAACAGCGGTCCAGTTGAAGGGGAAAGGCCAGACCTGGTTCCATTGGTCTCAATGTGCAGTGGCAGACGAGAGCTTGGTGGAGACAAGCTCATCCCCAAATAGTCTACCTGGGAAGTCGAAGAAAGAAGAGAAGGATCCGGGGCGTCTCTTCACTCAAAGAGGAGGTGCCAAAGAGGCGTGAAGCGTGATAGGCTGGGGCTCCAGCCTAGAGTTAGAGGAGAGTAGGGGAACCAAAACCATGGGCTTGTGGGGAGATTGGAAAATAACTGGGGTGTTGGCGTGCGTGAGTGTTCTAATGTTTCTTTGTTTTTTGGCAGACAGGTGAATTGCCCAGACGCAGAAGTCTACCCGCTTCAGAGTCCAAATTGATTGCGTTGCCAAGGAAGGTTAAGCGTGAAGTCTCAGGTAAAAGGGATGAGTGCCTCAGCATATATGGTGGACTAGAATTAGACTATGTTAATGGGTCCACCACTTCATTCACGTTTGATTTGTGCAACGTTTTTATCTGTAAGGGAGCTGACAGTAGCTGGAGGGGATTTAATGTGTGGGTGTGTTGGGATTATGCTGTGAACACATATTGTGAAAGGGGAAGTCGTCCTTATGCCAATTGGTGTCGGAACTGGGATCAGGTAAAAGGTTACACTGGGGAAGATTGGGAGGCGTCAGAGCAGGGGCCAGAGAATGAGCTAAAACTTCAGAGAGATTATAGTCCGGCCCAGAATCCATTGACCTTGTCAATGGGGAACTGGTGGCGTCAAAATTCCTTATATTTAGTTCTGGGTGTGGAAACTGTAGGGATAGATCCAAAAAGGTTAATAAAAGTTAATTTTCTTAGTAAAGCTAAACCAATGAGGCCTGTAGTAAGGGACAATGGGACATCACTGATAAAAATTAACCAAAACTCAGATAGGAAGGTAGTTGCAGTTGACTACACTCGCCTGAAAAGATTTAATTGAACGTGCCACCGGATTCAGTGACAGCAATCTCTGGCTGGATTGGGTGGCTCAAAATGCTAGGGAACAGCATGTAGATGATTGTGTTGCCTGTGCTACAGCTAGACCTCGTTTGTTTACTGAGCCTGCGCCTCTGTATCCAGAGGATGAGTGGGGTTATAATTGCATGTTGAGATTAACTAGAGAAGCTGTGGCCACGGGTGACTGCATCACACTGTCAAGTTTATATCCACCAATTGACAAGCGTACGCAGACAGGTTCATTCATACCTAAACAAAATAATTACACCTGTTTTGAATTTTCTACGGACGCCGTGAAATACACTCTGGGAGAAATTGACCCTAGTTGGTGTGAGAGGACGCTCACGGGAAGGACCACAAATAATGTAAGTGACCCAAACACCATAATAGGTACATGGGCTAGAGGTGGGTTGTATTATTACTGTGGACATCACACCCTTTTGGTGCATGTTCCTTTGGGGAGTGTGGGGACATGTGCTATGGTGCGGTTAGGAGCACCATTGATGCTAATAGGGAGTAGGGTAAAAGCCATTCCACAACATGACACGCGTACATTGACAGTCAGATGTAGGAGACGCATGTTGAGGGAAAGAAGCACAACGGGTACACAGATTTATGACCCGAGAACTGACTCGCCTACCTGGATTGACTCGATTGGAGTTCCCAGGGGAGTTCCTGATGAATATAAATTAGTTAACCAAATAGCAGCAGGATTTGAAAGTGTGTTCCTATGGATAACTCCAAATAAAAATGTTGATCGCATTAATTATGTTCATTATAATTTGCTGAGGCTCTCAAACCTTACCAGGGACGCCATGGTGGGCTTTGCAGAACAACTGGGGGGGGAACATGCATGTTGTTTTTCATCTGCGGTGACGCATATTACTGGTCATCATATGTATGTTACACCCCAAGTATTGTTCGGGGAAGATCGCCGCTGTTTGAGTGATCGTGCTCTACTTCTCCCCCCCCATATATATTTCAATAAAATCCTTGTTTTGACGCACCTTATTGGGACTTTGTAGTCGTTTGTCTTTTCTTCAAAATACGAATCGGGACAATAATAGCGAGTCAATCCAGTCCAAAAGCATAAAGAACTATTTTACTATGACAAATAAAACAAATGAATGAGCTCATTTTGCTGAGAGTGGAGAATCTGATTACTTGCGCGGGAGGCTCCACTATTAGCAATACCTGGTGTGAATACATGGTGTGGATGTGTGTGTGACTGGATGAAGGTGGGGATGAATAAATGTGGACAAACCACTTGCCATGCCAGCAAGAGAAAGGGTTTGCTTTGCTTTTGCCATAAGCAAGGGGAGTGGAAGGCTTAATTCTGGCGATGTTGATTTTGGGTTGCTGATGTTTGCTTTGAGAAAATTTCTGTTTTATTGACTGGGGTTAGATTATGGTATTATAGTATATTGTTGGGAGAATGCTAAAGGGGAAACATTTTTTTGATATAACTCATGTTACCATTAACTGAAGAAACACATGACTGATAACTGTTCTAAGTTTATTTTTATAACACAGATTGGATCATAAGGGGGAAAACTGAGTATGGAATGTGAAGTTCAGGTTTTGTTTTTAGGAAGTTCCAAGGATGCAGGCTGTGGATAGAGCCGGGAGTTCGAAAAGATGTGACATGATGATTAAATGGATTTCATTCCTTAAAGACAGGTTTGCAGGGTCGGAGCAAATATACCTGAGAGGAGGATTGCTGAGGTGTTTTGAGGGATGATATGACTAACTGTATTTTTCTTTTAATTTCCTAAGCTTGGGTGGAGCATTTTTAGTTTGACACATGAGATGTGTCAAAAAAGGGGGAATTTAAGGTTTAATTTGAAATGGGTTTTAGGATTATTTTATAACTTTTGGGGTTTTTGATCATTTAGAGATGGTAAAACTGAAGCAGAAATTGTTACTCTAACGGTCCTAGGGACAGAAAATGGTCCCGCCCGATCAGCGGGCGAAGCCGCTGCTGCACGCCGGAAATGAGGCTTCATTTCCCGCAGGTCTGTCAAAGCAGCCCGCTGTTGCTCTTGCTGTTTTCCAGCCCCGGGTCAAATGTGGAGCAAGGGCGCCACCCGGTGGACAAATAAAATTACAATTCTAAGGCCTCTTGTCCAAAACAAAAACGAAACCTAAGCCGTCACCCAGATGTTAACGGTAATAATTCTGCAGTGAAAAATAGCGTTTATAATGGCTTTCAATGGGGCACAAATCGACCCTAAGCCCAATAGTGTAAGTTTATTTGTAGCTTAGCCACTGAAGCTAATTGAAGGAAGTCGGACTTGAATTTTGAAATAAAATCATATCAAACTTTTTTTTTTTTTTTTTTTTTGGAGAATTTGGCTATAGTCCATTCAACACTGTGCAAATGGCATGTAATCAAAATTTGAAAATAGCCACAAATCGACCCAAGACCCTCCAGGGGTAAGGAGCAAAATGAAATAAAAAGGCTATACCAAAAACGGGTTATAACATAGGAAATGTGAGTGTTAAAATGAAGTTGGTGTTAACACACAGGAGTTGTTTTTAGGCAGCATTTAGCTATGATAAAATGTATGCATGAGTAATTGCTTATATGCTTAAACTTAATTGATTAAAATGGTTGTTCTCTCTTGGATCTTTTAGTAGAATAGGCGCTTATAATGATTTTCTTGTGAAAGGTGACTTTAGATCAGAGTTAAGGCACTTGCAGCAGCGACAGTTTTGTGTACAGGATGTTGATGATCAGATAAGGCGAGCAATAGGAAACATGCAGGGACGTGAAAGCAGCGCTTAAAATGATGAGTAACGTTGAAGAGTGTATATATATATATATATATATATATGTGTGTGTGTGTACAAATACAAGTCAATAAGTCAAGAACATAATTAGGATCATGCTTTTGATTAAAGAGTCCCAAACATAAGTTAGGGAGGCGCAGGAAAAGCTGTTTTGTTTCCTTTGCAGAAGGTCTCGGCGACCACAGGGGGGTGAGGATCCTGGAGGCCTGATGGACCACAAGAGAGGGACGCAGAAAAAACCTAATCTTACGCATGGAGTGTTCTCAAGTGGGAGCTGGCATTTTATTATTGGACCACCTAGATGACATGAGGTTGTCTGATTTGCTGAGCCAGAGGATGGATGTCAGAGAAATGAAACAAGTAAAGTGTAGTGACCCTCTTTTTAGGGAAAGTGGGTCAAAAGAGGGAGTGTGGAGATCAGGGAAATTATTTTGCTGCTATTGTTAATAATCATCATCATTACCATTGCATTAATAATATAATCTACAGCACTGATATTGCATTCAGATGTTTAAACATATTGGCACCCAATTAGCCTTTGTTACAGGTGCAGTTATAACCAATTTAAACTGAGTTGAATCTATAATAAATGCTTTTGATTGAATGCTTGTTATAATCTTAAGTGTGTATGTGCTGATTCTGTTGATTCTGAGTACACTCTGTGCAAAGTCAGAGTGACAGGAAACTCCGACTACTCCCCCCACGCGTGTGTTCATTAAAATCAATTGTTTGACCAAGCTCTTCTGGACCATGGTTGTTTTTACTCTCCTTCCTCAATATTTGAACTCTTAACAGTTGTCAAGTATAAAAGTTTTGCACTCTGTCACGGTCTCGATGTCTGCCCGGCCGGCTCCGCAAGGTTACATATGTTTATTGTGTTGCTGCTTTCTTCCACTCGTCATTCTGCCTGGGCGGAGCTCAGGCCCACGCACCTGTCTGCAATTACGCTGCAACGTGTCCTGTCTGTATGGAGACTGAGAGCTGCCAGAGTAATAATGTAGATACAGGCCTCTTTCTCCTTCTGCTGGTGTTCATGGTTTTATTCCATTGATGTTGCTATCATTTGTAAATATATTTATTTGGTGTTATTTTATCAATTTTCTACTACTGTCGTTCATGTATTTAATTTTTTTTGTATTTAAATATGATTTTTTTTAAAGTAATGCTGCGAGATGGACAGTTAAAGGTTTCATTGAATAAAAAAAAAGATTTAAAGATGACTGGTGGCGGAAGCAGAGCACAGACTGTGAGAATCTATCGCCATCGTGTGGTGCAGAGATATATTTCCATTGAATTTAGACTACGAAAGCTTGGCTCACAGAGCAGCTGCAACACGAACAAAAAACATTAAATAGCAACATATTATATTATATTATATTATATTATAGTGCAAACAGTGCAGGCTTCAGCTCTGGGGAAGAAGCTGTTCCTCAGTTTGGGTGGATTCTGTCACTCACAGCGTTGTTAGCCCTCTTGTGCGCGCAGACTGCAACCCCCCCCCCTCCCCTGCCCCCCCACTGTGCGTTGCCCTGATATCTGCAGTGTGAGGTTGGATCGCTCATTTTCATCCCCACACTGATGCCACTTATTTCGGTCTTTGTTTGACATAAAAGGGCATATTTGTCACTTTATTGCAACTATATTTGCACTCTTGAGCTCCTTCATTCACTGACTGATTATAAAGTTATTACTTGCGTTATGTATTCATCCTTTTGAACATAATTAATGAAGCCACATGTAATCACTAAAATTTGTATTTTGGGTACAATAAGAGAGTTTCAGATGGAATGCTGTTTTGTTTAAATTTCACCAACTTGCTGATGCCCACGGTTGTGAGTGCAGCTTCTTACTGTACATGGGTGGATGGTTGTAAATCACATCACAGATGCCAAAAACCTCTCAAACCAAGCCCTCTTGCCGGTGATGCTGTGCGCAACCTCGTGACAACCACATGACTGATACTAACTCCTGAGCTGACTGTATGCTAACATGCGCCACAAATAAGGGTCATATTTGGATTTAAAACAATCACCGAGAAGCTTCCACTGAATGCTACTTTCCCCTGCATGACACTGAAATCATTAACACATACTAACCCTCACTTATGCTCTTCAGTTTTCTCAGAAATGGATTAAGCCTACACCTAAACCAACGGATATGTTCACTGACTTTTTCTCTTAGTCTGGAAATACTTAGTCAGCCCATTACGCAATTGAATTGATTATCATGACCCTCACTAATAGCCACTTACTAAACTAAGAGTAATGTGCAAAACCCATTAGCCAAAGTAGTATAAATATTTTAACTTTTAGCAAATCCAGCAGGTTAATTAAGTGATTTCACATCATATGTTCAAACAGCTTGTCAGTTTTTAATATATCCCATGTACGCATACTTAAGCTTTAAAAATAAAGAAAAGTGCAATGACCTGATAGATGTTTGCTGAAAATTGTGGTTTACATCAGCACCTACATTAAAATACAAAGACCCTGTTTTGTGTGAGCTGCTCGATACCATGAAGCAAGACCTCTGAACATCTCAGTTTTTACACACACACACACACACACACACACACACACACACACACACACAAGTGCAAGCAAATGGTGTTTTATATGCTGTTGTCTAAAATATTATAAAATAAACCGTCTCTTTTTATATGTGGGGGGGGGGGGGGGCACTCAAAAAACGGAGGGGACAGGTTGGCACCAGAACACCACAGGTCTGCCCCGAGATGAGTGTGAAAATGTGATTATCAACAAGCCCACCTGGACTTCAGTTAGGTCGCACGCTTGTCCAGAGTTCACTTTGTCTTCAAGCGTTTTAATTTAAAACATAAAGTGAGGCCTACCCCAAGCTAAAAGAAGGCAGATTATGTTCTCAGATAAAGCAAGCAATGAGGGCGAAGCAGAGAAAGTACCTGCACAATACATTCACATAAATCAAAATGGAATTTCTTTGAGGACACAAACATCTGGGGAGTAAACAGCTGTTTCAATACCTAATCACAGATTGTGCTCTCTGTTTTACACGTTTTTAGTAAGGCATAATTAACTAAAAGGCTAGAGAGATGAAAGGATGCCAAGCTGATACCAGGCCTCAGTCACATGGATTGTTTCTTAAATTCTGAAATTAAGTGGACATGCAAAAAGATCTGGCACTTCATATATTAAACTGAGAAGCTGTGCTGACCCAAGAAAGCGCCCAGAAATTTGGGCAAATGTCTGCTCTGAAGTTTTTAGCCAAACCAAACTGCAGGTCAGTTTAAAGCGCAAAATTGTGCAAGTAGTCCAAACTAAACCGTTCTTGAGATGCAGAAATGTTGTCACACACAAAAATCAGACGATTGTGCCTCCAAACAAATTGCACTTACAAATGCTTGTAACATAAATGATGAAAATAGTAACTGCAAAGTTGAGACTGAACAGTGTTTCAGTTAAAGTGATAAGCTAGCCATTCAGCTGACTCATTGGTGATTGCAATGATTGCAGGTTTCATTATAGAAGAATATCAAGGAGAAGACAGATGGCAGGGAGTCAGAAACGGGGGATGGAAATGCAAGATATTGAGGACAACTTATGAGCCCAGGCGTCAGGTGTGAACAACAACAATAACTGGGCTGTATTTAGGTGTACAGATCACATGACCATCAAAAGAGCAGTGTAGGAATGAGAGAAGATCAACAGGGGAGCACACAAAGAGGTTTATGGACACAAACTGGGAGAGGTGGCATGCTCAGTTGATCAGTAGAATACCACACTAGACTTTCTTCCAGGACGGTTGAGGACCCTGTTGTGGGGGCGAAGCTTGGGTCCAATGTTCCCTCTAATTTTTCATGTGTCTGAGCGAACACACAAACTCTCTGAGCGGTCCCTTGGACCACTGTGAGCAACAGCAGGCGTGTGCACTGTGGTCACGTCAGCATTGAATCCATCCAAGTTACATGGTTTATTAAAATAATCAAATTACAACATTTAAATTTATGTTAGACTTTTTTTTTAATTAACTCCTTTAGCCCACTTACAACAAAAATTTTAAAAAAAACTTGTTCATGACCTGTGTAGTATGTTAACACTATTGGAAGTAAAAATAACTTGAACTCCAATTTTGAAAACGCAACTTTCTTTTTTAAAAAAAAAAAAAAAAGCTCTGACTTGTATTATGAGTATGAGTCTGTGGTCTGGGAGAGAGTCCTGTAACTCTCTGTCTGCAAAATACAGTATATAATGACCAATGTTGGGCAATTAATTATATAATTACGTCTTCAAAAAAGTAACTGATCTATGCAAACAAAGTTTTTTGCAGCTGTTTACTTAAAATGCAGCCAAGGCGTTTTTTTAAATAAACATTTCAAACTATTTACAGAACAATCAGCTGTTCTGCATCAAATTTGATGCCACACAAATTATTTGTGCCACTCCAAAAATAATTTCAAATCAAAATCAAATCAAATCACTTTTATTGTCACATCACATGTGCAGGTACATTGGTACAGCACATGTGAGTGAAATTCTTGTGTGCGAGCTTCACAAGCAACAGAGTTGTGCAAAATACAATAATGTAAACAAGCAAAATACAAGAATGGCTACATCTGAAACTAATAAATATATGTACAATATATAATAGTATATGCATTTCTGGATGTGTATACTAAATATTTTTCTACGTGTGTGTGTGTGTGTGTGTGTGTGTGTGTGTGTGTGTGTGTGTACACATATTTTACAAATTAAATAGAGTCAACAATAAATAAAATATATAAAAATATACAGAGTTGAGACATGTGCAAAACAGTGGCGTTACTGTACAGTATGGAGTGCATAATGTTAAAGTTCCAGTAGTGAAGCTGAGGTGTCTATGAAGTGTTCAGCAGTCTGATGGCCTGATGGAAGAAGCTGTCTCTCAGTCTGCTGGTACGGGACCGGATGCTGCAGAACCTCCTTCCTGATGGAAGCAGTCTGAACAGTTTATGGCTGGGGTGACTGGAGTCCTTGATGATCCTCCCCGCTTTCCTCAGGCACCGCTTCCTGTAGATGTCTTGGAGGGAGGGAAGCTCACCTCCAATTATCCGTTCAGAGCACCGCACTACTCGCTGGAGAGCTTTGCAGTTGTAGGCGGTGCTGTTGCCATACCAGGTGGTGATGCATCCAGTGAGGATGCTCTCAATGGCACAGTGATAGAAGGTCCTGAGGATGCGGGGGCTCATGCCGAATCTTTTCAGTCTCCTGAGAAAGAAGAGGCGCTGCTGCGCCTTCTTCACTGTTTTGTTTGTGTGTACTGACCACGTAAGATCCTCAGCCAGATGTACACCAAGGAACCGGAAGCTGCTCACTCTCTCCACAGCAGCGCCGTTGATGGTGATGGGGGTGTGTACTTCTCTGCACCTCCGGAAGTCCACTATCAGCTCCTTTGTCTTTGCGACGTTGAGTGTGAGATGGTTGTCTTGACACCAGTGGGTCAGGGCGCTGACCTCCTCCCTGTAAGCCGTCTCATCACCATTGGTGATAAGACCCACCACTGTAGTGTCGTCCGCAAACTTCACAATGATGTTGGAGTTGTTAGTGGCTGTGCAGTCGTAGGTGTAGAGTGAGTACAGGAGAGGGCTCAGTACACACCCCTGTGGGGCACCAGTGTTCAGTGTGATGGGGGATGAGGTGATGCTGCCCAGTCTGACCACTTGGCGTCTGTCAGACAGGAAGCTAAGGATCCAGCTGCAGAGGGAGCTGCTCAGTCCTAGATCCTGCAGTTTCCTGTCCAGCTTCGAGGGAACGATGGTATTGAATGCTGAGCTGTAATCTACAAACAGCATTCTCACATACGTGTCTCTCTTCTCCAGGTGTGACAGGGCAGTGTGTAGTGTCAAGGCTATGGCATCATCAGTGGACCTGTTGTGGCGGTATGCGAACTGTAGAGGGTCCAGTGACCGAAGCATTTGCTTACGATGGGGGTCAGGGCTACAGGTCGCCAGTCGTTCAATGAGGAGATGGTGGAGGATTTGGGTACAGGGACGACGGTGGCCATTTTGAAGCAGGCTGGGACTACAGACAGAGAGAGGGAAAGGTTGAAGATGTGCGTGAACACTGCAGCCAGCTGAGCCGCGCATGACTTGAGGACGCGGCCGGGAATCCCGTCCGGACCAGTAGCTTTGCGTGCGTTCACCTTCCTGAAGCACTTCCGCACATCCTCCTCAGACACAGTGTGCGCACTGACGTCATCCGCGGTGCGCACACTGTCCGGTCTCATGGTGTTCGCTGTGTCGAATCTAGCGTAGAATACGTTTAGATCCTCACACAGAGAGGCCGTGGTCTGCGGTGTGCTGGTTTTCCCTCTAAAGTCTGTGATCGTGTTTAGTCCCTGCCACATACTCCGAGGGTTGTCGAACTGTTGCTCCACCCTGTCCCTGTACTCACGTTTGGCTGCTTAGATAGTCTTCCGGAGTTGGTAATGTGCGTGTTTGTAGTCCGATGTGTTCGCGGAGGCAAAGGCGGTGCTCCGTGCCGCCAGTGCCGCGCGAACATCTCCGTTAATCCAGGGTTTTTGATTTGGGAAGGATTTAACTGTTCTGGATGGGACGACATCTTCCACGCATTTCCTGATAAATCCGCAGACTGAGTCTGTGTACTCGTCAATGTCCCTAGCAGCCACGTGAAACATTTCCCAGTCCGCGTGATCAAAACAGCACCGCCCTCCGGGTTGGAGCTTCCTGTTTCAGCTTCTGCCTGTAGGCGGGCAGGAGCAGGATGGAGCGGTGATCTGATTGGCCGAATGGGGTGCGGGGGAGGGCTTTGTACGCATCCCGGAAAGAGATGTAGCAGTGGTCGAGTAGCCGGTCTCCACGAGTGTTAAAATGGATGTGTTGGTGGAGTTTGGGTGAGACTTTCTTCAGGTTTCCCTTATTAAAGTCTCCGGCTGTGATAAACGCTGCCTCTGGGTGTGCGGTTTCCTCACTGCTGATCGCGCTGTACAGTTCCCTGAGTGCTCGGTCAGTGTCGGCTTGTGGGGGAATGTAAACAGCCGTAATAATCACTGCTGTAAATTCCCTCGGTAGCCAGAATGGCCGGCACTTAATCATCAGGTACTCCAGGTCCGGTGAGGTCCAGGTCCACTTATGCTTACTCCAAGCACCGCTGCGAGTTTGGCCGTCAGTGTCAGTTTTCGGATTCGCCTGCTGAGCTGCTGGTGGAGATCCACCCGGACCCAGTGGCGTGTCTAGAAAATTTTTGTTGGGGGGCCAGGTAGGGGCACAGATTTGGAGAAGGGTGGCAGATGTAATTGGCAGATAATGTTTTAAAAAAAAAAATCTACCAACCGTTAACCATAATTCAATAATCCTATAAACCTAATAACCGAATGCGCTTTTAATTCTTATTAGAATGAGATTTTAACCACTATGGTGCAAAGTTTTTAGATACTGCGTTGATAAAGTACAAGAGATACAATCAGTGCTTTGTCAGTGTTTACTCAGCATTCAAGGACAGCAATATTTGCATAATATTTTTACTGACATATAGTGCACATATGTTTTGGGCAAAAACATTTTTGAATATTAAAATACGAACATTTGTAACAAAGAATTGACAAATTAGCCAATGCCAATGCAAAACCAATGCCTATTAAAAAAAAGAAGATAATCTTCTCACAAACTGGTGTTTGATTTTGAAACAGGAAAAAAGTGGGGAAACAACTGAAAAGACTAACATTTGAATAAAACCTGAAAGCAAGTAAATACTTTCTATGCTGCCTTATGGTAAACTTTGGTAATATTGATCAAGAACAACACTGGCTGATGATGAAATACAGTCAGCTGGCATGGTGACACTGCCAGTATTAACCTGCAGGGCTGGACTGGGACAGAAAATCAGGCATTTTGACTAGAGACCGGCCCACCAGGTATTAAAGCCATAAAGACTTTGACTGAAAACAAATGCTGTTGTGACAGTGATGTACACTGTCTTGTTGGTATATGTATGATTTCTATACATTTTACGTCAGATAAAAACTTTGGTTGTAAGATTTAGATAATTATTTAATAAAAGCTAGATATTTTAAATGAGAATAAGAAAGAAAAGTATTTCTTTGTGCCCCACCTTTCCCTGTTAATGCCCTACCTGGCCCCCTGGCAAAACTTTCCTAGATCCACCCCTGCACAGTTGCCAGCTGTCAGCTACATAAAAAAGGATCCTGGTGTTATTTGTGTCTCAGAAACAGTTCATAACTTCCCTTCAACTCATTCATGTGAACTAAAAGGTAAACCTGTTTCTCCATCACCTGTTCAGCTCTGATGATTCAGTAAGGACATCTCCTGGTTTCATCTTCATGTTTCCCTCTCACCACATATCCAAACCGATATCATGACCAGCAGCTTTTACAGCTGTGACTCCAGCAAACATCAGCTGATACTAGAAAGTAATATCAAATAAATTCTAACAACAGCTGATCAAGCTTAAATGTGCTGCTGTTGTTTAGCGCGACATCTGCTGGTTTCCTCTTTCTGGCGCAAAGTGGGCGATAAATAAACAAGGGAGAAAAGCCAATCAGCTGATCATTGATCAGTTTCATGATTGAAGTAGCAACAGGAGAGGCAGGGGAGAGGATGAGAGGAGAAGAGGCAGCTGTGCAGCGTAACGACAGAATAACTCCAGCTTTGTGTCTTTTTTTCATTATAGCGAAAGTCCGGGACAAACTGTGTTCCTTCTCAGCTCAATACGAAACGTGTAATATTTTCTCTGAATGAGGGACCATTCCATTTTTTTAAAGAGCCGTTGGCAACTCTACTAACTAACCTTATGAATAAAATAAAGTTCACTATCAGTAACGTCATAGCACCCACCCAGCTGTATATAAACTCTGTCAAGCTGGCTAGAACCAGTACTAGTTATTGCAACTGAGGGTAAAAAGTCAGCACAACGAAAATAAACTCCACCTAAACTTGGTTTATATCTGACCCAGATAGACTGCAGGTCATAACTTCTTACCTGAAGTTCAGTTCACCTGACACTCGGACTGGCGGTGTTCCAGATCTACTGGCGTTTAGATCAACTGGCGTTGGTCGAACAGATGTGTGGCAGTCTTGCGTTTCAGGAGCTGCTACCGACAAACCAGCAAAAAAACGCCAAATGTGTCATCTGTGACACTTGTGAGGTTATCTCAAACACACTCCGTCAGTCTTGATGCTGTTGAACAACAAAATGTTTAAAATGTGGCGAGTTTATCTGGTGATATCCTCATTCGCGACGCGATCGCGAAAACAGCAAACAATTAACACCACGCCGATGTTGTTCACAGGACAGCAAGAGTAAACGATCGGGAGACTCTTGTCGTCGTTATCGTTCCGCTCGCACGGTTTATTTCTCCGATTTCAGCGTTTTTGCTTCACAACTACAGCGAGCAGTTTACTTTGTGCACTAACATGGAGTCGAGTCAACCAGCGCCACCTCTGGCCAAGTGCCACAGCCTACAGCCAGATCAACCTGTGACACACATCTGCACCACGTTTGAATTCGTGTCATGCACATTTGTACCTTTCAACTGTGTCTGTTTGTGCGTCATGCAAATAAACCTTTGAAAAGAATGAAATGACACTAATATTTCACTAGTGTTGTAACATCACATGTCGTTAGCGTAGTCTGTCTGTGTCTTTTCTCTGCGAACAAACATTTTAGAGTTGGTTGTTATATACAGTGTGGTTAATCTAATAAACATTTGTAAGGAGATGGCAGTTACTGTGAATGTACAGCAGGTGATTAGTAATAAACAGTCAGACAATGACTCTGACAATCTCATTCAATCTTGCAGATTGCACCTTCTGTGGAAAGTGGTACCACACAGTGTGTGTGGACTTTCCCTGTGCCGAAGGCGACTACAAATGTTGTGGGTATTAAATAAACAGTAAAAATTGATCCCTGTTGTCTTTGCTTACTGATTGTTTTTAGTGTTGACAATCCACATTGCTGCCATTGCATCTTTCAACATGTTTGTGGGTAGATTTGGATGTACCCGGGGTAAGTGCAGCCACTCAGCCTCTACTCACTGTGATCATAGCAGCAGGTGCAGATGTGTCACAAGTTAATCTAGTAGTAGGCTGTGGCACTTGGCCACAGGTGGCAGCAGTGGACTGACCCCCATTTGAAACTGCTCCAGCTGCTGTGTGATAGTGGATCTGCTACAAATTGAAGATCATAAGCAAGTTTTGGAAATGAACCCTTGTATTATGTTGAAGAACAAAAAAATGACATTTTGTTGCGGGTCATTTTGACCCGTACTGTGTAAATCCACTCAGAATTATCCAAAAACTGCAATAAAACAATAGCACCTTTATTTTCGATTAGATAAACATGTAGAACACAGACATACAACAGTTAGACTTTCCATAACTATTTTAGGAACAATTTGGTTTTTCGTTCTTACAAACACATTTCTTTTGAACTTGCCCAACGTTCTCAGTTTTTCAATGCTCAACATTTTCGATTTTGTCCACATGATGGACAGAATGTAACGGTGTGCTTTCTGCAGATGTACTTCTTGCATTTCTCACAAAAAGTGCTTGTTTTCAAACAGGAACCTTCCTAACTAAGATTTAAAACAAAAGATTTCTACGTCTCCTACAGTCTCACAAACAGATGACAAAGCAAGCGACACACCTGAGTCACTGACTTTCTTATATCAGAATCAGAATCAGAATGGGTTTTATTGCCAAATGTTGAGCGGGTTTACAACATTAAATTCAAAAATTCAAATTCAAATTCAAATTTTATTTGTCACGTACACAGTCATACACAGTACGATATGTAGTGAAATGCTTGGACAACTGCTCGTGACCTAAAGAGAACAAAAAAGGAAAAGGCTATGAATAAGATAGGAAATAAATATGAAAAATTAAAAAGGGTAAATTTAACTAGGAAGGAATAAAATATAAATTAAGGTTAAAAATGAAATAACTGTACAACAAAATACACAATATAGAACTATATAAGAATGTATGAAGAAATCTAAATATAAATAAATATATACACAATAACAGCAGCTGTACAAGTATTAACCGGAAATGAAGAATATAGTGACCAGTGTTGTGCAAAAACAATGTCCAGAAAGTCCAGTGTGTGTGTAAGAACCATATGTGTGGGTCAGTACTGTGTGGTGGTGTGATTGAGAGACCGTATCGCCTGCGGGAAGAAGCTCCTCCTCAGTCTCTCTGTGTTGGTCTTCAGGGAGCGGAATCGCTTTCCTGACCTCAACAGAGAGAACAGTCTGTTGTTGGGATGGCTGAGGTCCTTCACGATCTTCCTGGCCTTGGTCCAGCACCGCCTGCTGTAGATTGAGTGCAGGTCAGGGAGCTCGGAGCGGATGGTGCGCTCAGCTGACCGCACAACCCTCTGTAGAGCTCGTCTGTCCTGCATGGTGCTGTTCCCGAACCAGGTTAAGATGTTTCCCGCCAGGATGCTCTCTATGGTGCACGAGTAAAAGTTCCTGAGCACCTTGGAGGGCAGTTGGAAGTCTCTCAAGCGTCTGAGGTGGTAGAGACGCTGTCGGGCCTTTTTCACCACGGTGTTGATGTGACAGGACCATGACAGGTCCTGCGTGATGTGAACTCCGAGGTATTTGAAGCTGTCCACTCTCTCCACTGGCACCAGTTTTCCAGATTCCTAATCTCCTTCAGGTAGGCCGTCTCGTTGTTATCAGAGATCAGGCCCACCACGACGGTGTCGTCAGCAAACTTGATGATGGTGGTGGAGCTGGTAGTGGCCACACAGTCATATGTGTACAAAGAGTACAGCAGGGGGCTCAGAACACACCCCTGGGGGGCTCCAGTGCTGAGAGTGGTGGAGGCTGAGACATGTCCGCCCATCCTTACTGCCTGTGGTCTGCCAGTTAGGAAGTTGGAGATCCACTGACACATAGATGAGCTGAGTCCCAGATGCTCCAGCTTGGTGGTGAGTGTGGAGGGAATTATGGTGTTAAATGCAGAGCTGTAGTCTATGAAGAGCATTTTAACATAATTCCCCCTTCTAGTTAGGAGTTAGGATATTAGGAAATTGCTGCGGTGCTTCAGTGCAAACATACTGTTATAAATTAAGCTTAAATAGACATGAAAATAAAAATAAGAATTAAAAGTGCTAAGTAGATAGATAGATATATACATGAGTGCAGGTGGTGATCAGTGCCAAACATGGAATGATGCAGTGAACACAGCGTAGGGCCATGTGTTAGTGGTGGGAACAGTCATATCCACTCACACTCACTGACTGTTTATTACTAATCACTGTGTAACTGCTGTGAATTCACAGTAACTGCCGTCTCCTTACAAATCTTCATTAGATTAACCACACTTATACAGACTGTATATAACTACCAACTCTCCAGCCATGTTGATGGATTGCCAATATTGGCTGGAAATATTCATTTCCAGGGAAAGGACACAGGCAGATGATGCTTACAGGATGTGATGTGACAACACTAATGAAATATTGATGTGTCATATTTGTCCAAGGCGTATTTCATTGTTATGGAAAAAGAGAATATCAAAATCATGATGACCAATTGGAGTGGTGATGTCTATGACTTTGTGTATATAATTTGGAATTTTGTACAAATGTAGGCCAATAAGGAATATATGATATCATTTCATTCATTTCAAAGGTTTATTTGCATGACGCACAAACAGACACAATTGAAAGGTACAAATGTGCATGACACGAATTCAAACGTGGTGCAGATGTGTGTCACAGGTTGATCTGGCTGTAGGCTGTGGCACTTGGCCAGAGGTGGCGCTGGTTGACTCGACTCCATGTTAGTGCACAAAGTAAACTGCTCGCTTTAGTTGTGAAGCAAAAACGCTGAAACCGGAGAAATAAAACGTGCGAGCGGAACGATAACGACGACAAGAGTCTCCCGATCGTTTACTCTTGCTGTCCTGTGAACAACATCGGCGTGGTGTTACTTGTTTGCTGTTTTCGCGATCGCGTCGCGCATGAGGATATCACCAGATAAACTCGCCACATTTTAAACATTTTGTTGTTCAACAGCATCAAGACTGACGGAGTGTGTTTGAGATAACCTCACAAGTGTCACAGATGACACATTTGGCGTTTTTTTGCTGGTTTGTCGGTAGCAGCTCCTGAAACGCAAGACTGCCACACATCTGTTCGACCAACGCCAGTTGATCTAAACGCCAGTAGATCTGGAACACCGGCGCGAAATTTGATTCCCTGGTAGCTGAATGCAGTTTACCGTTAGTGTATTAATGGTTTAATAAAATCACGTTTTTACATCCATTCCAAGGCCATTAACACACATGGGCAGCTGATAATAACGTTTAAAGGAAATATCTTGACGCCGCACTTGTTTAAAATATAACAAGGGTGTCGCAGCTGGGGTTTGATAGTCGCGTTTTAAGCAATGTGGGAACTTTTTCAGCATGTAATCTGAGCTTGTAATACGGTGTTATCACTATAAGTAATCGGTCTGAAAGAACAGACGGCAGAAACTGTCGGAAATCTGGAGAAAGGAGTCACCTTAGTAGTGAATATTAACACATTACAGCATTCTAGTCTTTTTTTTCTTCCAAACTTGAAAGGGCACAAAAGCATGCTCAGACTCTGCTCTCCTGTGTCCAGTAGTCCCAAACAAACATCTAAATTTAAAAATGAAAACTTTGCATATCGAGAGGATTCACTCTAAAGATTTGGTTTATTTTATTTAATTTACTGATTTTTTTTAAATGAATATTTCTTTGAACTGAAAGAAGTTGTACAAAAGGTTTTAATGTGTGTGATATACGGTTTTTACCCATGTAAAAATGTGGTGATAAATATCCTTACATTGAATTTAGAGTTTGTACTACCATTTATCTTGCAGACAATGAGGTTGATGGTGACACAGTTGACTGCGGTCTTACTGAGACTATGGTTGCATACCTTTTCCAAGGATCCTTCAAAAAGCAGGTTAAATTCAACCAGTTTGTGTCAAGGATGAAGGAATCTTCAGTCAGTCTGACTCTACAGACTGTCTCTCCAGAAGACTGGCAACCATCTACTTCGTCAACTTCAATAAGGTATTTTCTTATTTATAATGAAGTTAGTATGTCTGAAGCATACATGTTGGCCGTTATGCACTTTTAGGATTTAGTTAATATGATCATTGTTTCTACCATATGTATTGTTACTGTAGTGTTTTATACTTCAATTCATGCAATAAAAACAAACACTTAACTGTTTTCACAGCAATGAAAATACTTTGAGACTGCCAGCCTCTTTTGAAATTCCAAGATTTCCCAAAAATCTGCAACTAAAACTGGACAACAAAGAACCGTGCCATAAAAATCCAAGGGACAGACACACAATAATCAGAGTTCTATATGAAGCTGTGGCACAGTATACTATGTAAGTTAATCAGGGTAATGTTAGCTTGTTGCTTTAGAAAAAGCTGAATCTGTCATATTGAAAATAAACGCTACATTACTAAGAAACAATAACTAACACTTGATAAAGTTTGTTTGTCAGCAGTTGCTCTAACACTTCTGTTTCTTCTGATATTACAGGTATCCCACAAATTCTGAATATGTGCAAGCTGTGAAGACGCTGGTAACGAAGTATCCTTTCCTCAAGGATCATGAGGGAAATGGTTATGTAAGTTAAATTTAAAATTAGCATAAGGTTCCTTCAAGATTACAAAGTAAAAGTGAAGCTTTTTTCGATCTTGTTTTGTTAGTAAGACAATCTGTAGCCTCTCAGTAGGTTTGTATGAAGTATGTGTTACGTAAGGCCCAAAATGGCCTCCGTACAAGAAAGTAGTAGCTCTAATATTGACCAGTAACGAACCACCACACGCACACTGTAATGGGTTACACAAGATTTATTTGTTCTTTCTCCGGGTAAAACTACTGGCTGAAGACACAACTCTGGCCAGGAATCCAAGGCCCAAAGCCACCGCGGTCAGGGTTGTTAGCCTTTTCAGGCCTGACTTCGTTCGAGGCTGGGTCTCCAGATCACATCCTGGGAGCTGGAACTTCCCCAAAACTGGTCCAGTTTCCTTGTCAGGGGCACAGAGAGTCTCCAGTCCAGTGTTTGTTTTCCTGCCTTCCAGCACATCCACTCACATCCCAATAAGAATGAGTCCTCCCTCCAACATCCTCAGTTTATTTTAAAAGCAAAACCAGGCCAGGTTAAAAATCTTTTCCATTAAAATGTGCACACTTCATCCTGGATCTTCGAGGCTTCCCTGCTTCACCAGTGTCCTACTAAAAAAAACAACGACAACCCCTACTTCCTGTTTCCTCTCCCCTTTATAGAGAAGGGCTCCAATCCTCCCCAATCAGCTGCTCCCTGTATTCAACTCCAAATAGCTGGCAGCTGGACTAGAGTAGAATCTCCACTCCCACATGGGTGTGGCCCACACCTCACATCAAACACAAAAAAACACCAAAGCATGCAATTAATACAAAACAAAATCTAAAGAAATGCCAACCCAAAAGCTTAGTGGGGGATTCTCTCCATCCTTTTCCACCATGCTATACTCTGTAACATATGTTTACTGATTCTTTGTTGGGTGTATTTTGTGTAGATTGTTTTTACAGTAACTTATGTTTCTGTTCAACAAGCACACATGGCATATGTCTTTGAGACGTAAATTCAAATCAGAGCGGGCACCACTAGTCGACAGTGAGGCAGTGAGGCGTTGTAAGGAGAAGTTTGGTTCTACGAGGAGAGGGCAGCCTAATAAATGTCAACGAACAAGTCAGAGAAATGTTTGTCAGGTTGGTGTGAGGGACACCTTGAGCTATAAAATGTTCTTGCCTCTGTTATTACATCTAAAACTAAGGATTAGGGATGCAACTGTACCTTTTTTCAAACCGAAACAATACCAATACTTGGATTAGAGCACTTGCTAATACAAAGTACCAGTGCTAATACTTCTACCTCACAAAAAATTATTAATTGGAAGGCGCTAAAAGAGGGTGAACTAGATTTAAAAAACAAAAACAAAAAAAACCCATTTTAAATATGACTCCAAAACTAAAATTTCAAGTTAACAATTAAGATTTTATGTGAAATTATTTCAGAGTTTCCATATTTTAAATATTGGTTCATGGTATCGGTTAACTTTAACCGATACGAGTTCTTTGTGATGCACAGATCGTGTCAGCTCTAATTGTATATTTAGTCTTATGTTGGGTTTCTAATCTGTTTTGACTTTCTCTTCTCACTCTTGCTTTCTTTCAAGGGACCATGCGTCCAAGGAGAGGATTTATTATCCATAGACGCCCACTTAAAGGTCATACAGTGCCAATATCAGAAGATGCAACCAGATACCATGGTGGTTCATAACCGTATGCAGCAAACGTTTGCTTGGCGGCAGAAAGAAATTGCAAATGGTATGCCTGTGGAAGATGTGTTGAAGAAGTACCCCTTCTTAGGGATGCCTACTGGTGTAAGTCAGAAAGCTGAATTGAACTTGGAAATAGCTGTCACATTTAACATGTTTATAGTAGTATATTTTATTTGCCCTTGACCTTGCTTTCTTCATCTGTCCCTCTTTCCTTTTTTTGTATGTTCATGTAACTTCTTACAGTATTGTTGTTAAATTCTATAAAAAAAATAATTATGCAGCACCATACATAATTAATATCAACTTTAGATTATTTCATTTTCATACACTGTTATTTTGTACTGAAAATGAATTTTTTACTTGTAGCTGTGCAACGAACTCAGGTGGATCCAACCAACAACGGGTAATGTAAGCCAGCGAAGGTGATTGGCCTTACACGAGGGAAAACCCCACTCTACCAGCTCTACCTTGATGCAAGAGAGGAGGCTCTCACTGATGACCTACCAGGTATTTGCTTTTTTTTTTTAACTTCAAGGCTTCCATTTTATATAATTTTTATAGGTAACTGGAAATGCCAGATAAAATGCATGGGTGATCTTGTGTTTTGTTGTTTTTTTGGCAGATCTTGACACAAGGGCTGCACTTTTATTCCTGCCATACGTCTTCAAGGAGAAACTGGATCTCTTTGTCATACTTGGAGAGGTGTGTGTATTAAAATATTTAGTCTATATAAAAGGAAAACAAATGTATCTTTTGTTAAGAGACTAAGATATTGCTTTCCTCTACCTTCTCTTTTGACTTCAAAGGTTCATCCGAAAACCCCCTATCCAACTGTTCAGCTACTTCATGAAGACTGGAAACCAGTGTTCTCCAGAAGCGCTCCAAACATTGTGAAGTTGGATGGCAGTGAAGTGTGCAGAAGCTCGTGTATTTTTGAAGGAATCATCTCTTATTTCTGCTTGTATTTTGTCTTCAACCTTGCTTATCCAAAACATCTGAAGAACACCCTGATTTTTCTCCAAAAGTACATTGTGAAAATAGATGAGGGTGAGGACCGGCCTCTGCCAATCACAGTCACCAGACAAATAAATCTTCTGTATTGACCACCATGCCTCAGCCATATCAGTGCTCCAAATGTGGCAGAAGAACCTTTAGTTTGACAAAGCTTATTCAGCACATAGGACTTATTCATTCCCATGATGCCAATTTTGATATAACCTGTGGACTCAGTGACTGCTGTTCTTCCTTCAAAAAATATGAATCTTTCAGACGACATGTGTATAGGAAACACAGAGAGCAAGTGTTGTGTCCCCATAAAGACTTAGATGAAAATGAGCAGGAGGTAGTCAGTCCACACCCAAATGAATTTGCAAATGACATAACTGAAAATATTGAAACCCCTCCATCCTGGGATGAATTTTTGATAAATTTCAGAGACAATCTTTTCAAGTTCATTCTTAAGTGCAGAGAGAAAAATTCTTTACCGGTCTCTGTTCAGGAAGAAATTGTGGAAGACGTAAATTTTCTGATGTGTTTTTTCAAGGAGAACTACGATGCTTTTATAGCATATCATTTAGAGAAAATGGGTCTTGACGTGTCTTTGTGTCCAGAGGTTAAAAATGTCCTGCATTCAAATGAATTTTTTGAGAAGGCTTCAACAGCTATTCGATCTCCTTATTTAGTCAAAGAACATTGCAAATCAAAGATCAACATGACAGAGCCTGTTCATTGCAAATTAAGAGACTCTGTGGGTCATACAGTTAGCTCGTATTCATATGTGCCTGTTGATAAGGTGCTAAAAAATTATCTTTCTCATGAAGACATAAAAGATCACATTTTTTCAAGTGGCAATTCGGAAACTGATGAATTTCTAACAGATTACTCTGATGGAGAAATCTTCAGACATCATCAATTCTTCAAGGATAACCCAAATGCACTGCGACTCCATTTTTATGAGGATGAATTTGAAGTACTTAATCCTCTAGGATCTAAATGATCCAAACACAAACTTAGTGCATTTTATTACACTGTAGGCAATTTGGACAAAAGGTACACTTCTCAGCAGAGGCACATTCATCTAGCGTTATTGGTACGCTATTCTTTCGTTAAGCGGTGTGGTTGGCATGTTATCCTTAAACCTTTGCTTGATGATTTGGAAAAACT
Organism: Mchenga conophoros; assembly: GCF_057382185.1. NCBI lineage: Eukaryota > Metazoa > Chordata > Actinopteri > Cichliformes > Cichlidae > Mchenga > Mchenga conophoros. Next base: position 1,053,274 of record NC_140529.1, on the reverse strand, counting down.
TTCCACTGATGGCTTTACTTTTACCATTGATAAAACTGAACACACTATTCATGCTGCTCTTGCAACTTTATCTTGTGATAATTTATCAGCTCACATGATTGGTGGTTTTTCTATGTCATTTAACACTGGTAGAATTTGTCGGTATTGCATGGCTTCTTATGAAGATATGAAACAATCCTTTGAGGAAGAAAGCTTTGTTTTAAGAACATCAGAGGTTCACCAGTATCATCTTGCACGAATCCAAGAATTTCCGGATGATAAAACAATATATGGTGTAAATAGTTCATGTCCTTTTGACAGACTGAGTTATTTCAGTGTTACACAAGCTTTACCACCTGATGTAATGCATGATCTGTTGGAAGGTGTAGTTCCTCTAGTTATGAAACTAGTGATTTGTAAAGCCCACACTGAGAAGCATATTACAATTAGAGAGATCAATGAAGAATTGCAAAAAATGCCCATTGGTCAGAATGACAAAACAAACAAACCAGTACAGTTATCAGAAAGACTACAGAGTGTTGGTATTGTTGGATCAGCATCTCAAAAGTGGTGCCTGTTCAGATTGCTGCCATTTCTGATGGCAGACCGTGTGCCACCTAATTGTAAATATTGGCATGTTTTTCTTCTATGTCGTGAAATAACAGAGATTGTAATGGCTAAAAAAGTGCGAAAAGAGAATATTTTATTGTTGAAGTTGCTTGTCCATGAGTTTCTCACAAAACTGAAAAGTGTATTTGGGGATGTAATTACACCAAAGTGTCATTATTTAATCCACTATGCAAGACTGATTGAAATGTTCGGCCCTCTACGTTTGTTATGGTGTATGAGATTTGAAAGTAAGCACCAGTATTTCAAAACGTTGTCCCGCAATTGTAGAAATTTTATGAACATTGCTACAACTTTGAGCAACAGACATCAGTTCAGACAGTGCTGGGAGTTTTCTAACAAAAGTTTACTTGGTGAATTTGAAAATGTTTTTGGAAAAAGTGTGACTACACCATTTTTGTCATTACCACTGGAACTGCAACAAGCACTGACAGTCTATTGTGGCTTTTCTGAAGTTGATAGTGCTAAGAAAGCTTTCCAGCGTGTGTCAGAAGTAATTGTGAACAGTGTCAAATACTGTGTAAGAGATGTGTTTGTCATTGATGTACTGCATTCAGAGAAGATTCCTCTGTTCTGGCAAATTAAGTACATATTTAATATTGACACAATGTGGGTCTTTTGTGGAAAAATTCTCATTCCTCTGTTATATGACAACCATTTTCATTCATACAGTGTTAGAGTTGATAGTGAATGGACGTTGCTAAAACCTGGACAGGAAATTGATGTTGCAGCTTATGACACATACTCTGTTGATAACAGTTTGTATGTAACAGTTAAGCAATGTATTTAAGAAGGTAATAAATGTGACAAGTATTTTTGACTTTGTATCTTCAATTTTTCAAATCTTGAGAGGAAAAATGTAGGAAATCTGTGTTTAGATACTGAACCTTTAGAAAGACATTTTTGTACTCCTTTTAAGGGTTCTTTTTTGTACTTTATACTAAGGGTACAACTTTGCCCTTTAAAGTACAGGTTTGACATGTAAAAGGTACAAATTACAAGGGTACAAATCAGTACCCACAGTTTAGGGTACAGAACGGTACCTTAGAGGGTACCACCCCAGTGACAAGCCATTGTACCCCTATAGGTACATTTCTGTACTTTAATTTCTGAGTGTGAATGATTGATGAAGTTGAAAAGCTTAAAACTGAGCTTGACTAGGCCTTCCCCAGAGTCTCCATCAACACCACCTTTCCTCAATTCTTATGATGTATTACCACCAATTGGAATAGGCCATTAGAAGTATACTTCATCTTGTCTCCCTCTATTCTCTTTCCATCACCCCCAACCGGTCGCAGCAGATGGCCGCCCCTTCTTGAGCCTGGTTCTGCCGGAGGTTTCTTCCTAAAGGGAGTTTTTCCTCCCCACTGTCGCCCAGTGCTTGCTCAAAGGGGATCATTGGATTGTTGGGGTTTTCTGGCTTTTTCTGTAGTGTTTTCACCTTACAGTATAAAGCAGCTTGAGGAGACTGTTGTTTTGCCATGATGCTATATAATCTTAAATATAACTGAATTTTCTAAACATCTATTATAGCATCAAAGTAAAACAAAAAAACTAAAGTATACTTCAATGAAATTAATCAAAATGTCGAATCTGGCAAAAAAAAGAAAAGAAAAAAGGTTTCACCTTTAAATAAAAATCCAAATCACAAAAATTCTGATTTTTGTTGTGTGTGGGGGTTTTTGTGTGTGTTGTCAAGTATAAAAGTTTTGCACTCTGTCACGGTCTCGATGTCTGCCCGGCCGGCTCCGCAAGGTTACATATGTTTATTGTGTTGCTGCTTTCTTCCACTCGTCATTCTGCCTGGGCGGAGCTCAGGCCCACGCACCTGTCTGCAATTACGCTGCAACGTGTCCTGTCTGTATGGAGACTGAGAGCTGCCAGAGTAATAATGTAGATACAGGCCTCTTTCTCCTTCTGCTGGTGTTCATGGTTTTATTCCATTGATGTTGCTATCATTTGTAAATATATTTATTTGGTGTTATTTTATCAATTTTCTACTACTGTCGTTCATGTAATTTTTTTTGTATTTAAATATGATTTTTTTAAGTAATGCTGCGAGTTAAATAAAGGTTTCATTGAATAAAAAAAAGATTTAAAGATGACTGGTGGCGGAAGCAGAGCACAGACTGTGAGAATCTATCGCCATCGTGTGGTGCAGAGATATATTTCCATTGAATTTAGACAACGAAAGCTTGGCTCACAGAGCAGCTGCAACACGAACAAAAAACATTAAATAGCAACATATTATATTATATTATATTATATTATATTATATTATATTATATTATATTATATTATATTATATTATATTATATTATATTATATTATAGTGCAAACAGTGCAGGCTTCAGCTCTGGGGAAGAAGCTGTTCCTCAGTTTGGGTGGATTCTGTCACTCACAGCGTTGTTAGCCCTCTTGTGCGCGCAGACTGCAACCCCCCTCCCCCGCCCCCCCACTGTGCGTTGCCCTGATATCTGCAGTGTGAGGTTGGATCGCTCATTTTCATCCTCACACTGATGCCACTTATTTCGGTCTTTGTTTGACATAAAAGGGCATATTTGTCACTTTATTGCAACTATATTTGCACTCTTGAGCTCCTTCATTCACTGACTGATTATAAAGTTATTACTTGCGTTATGTATTCATCCTTTTGAACATAATTAATGAAGCCACATGTAATCACTAAAATTTGTATTTTGGGTACAATAAGAGAGTTTCAGATGTAATGCTGTTTTGTTTAAATTTCACCAACTTGCTGATGCCCACGGTTGTGAGTGCAGCTTCTTACTGTACATGGGTGGATGGTTGTAAATCACATCACAGATGCCAAAAACCTCTCAAACCAAGCCCTCTTGCCGGTGATGCTGTGCGCAACCTCGTGACAACCACATGACTGATACTAACTCCTGAGCTGACTGTATGCTAACATGCGCCACAAATAAGGGTCATATTTGGATTTAAAACAATCACCGAGAAGCTTCCACTGAATGCTACTTTCCCCTGCATGACACTGAAATCATTAACACATACTAACCCTCCATACCCTGTAGGAAACTCACTTGCTTGGAATAACATTTCAACAGGGAAAGAGTTGAGAGCAAATGTCCTTCTCTTGAACCTTCTGTCAGTCAGACAAGTGTAGCTTGGGCTTTTCTTTGCACAGGACAGGATTAACAATGGCGACATAAACGAGCTAAGGAAGCATAGAAACTGCAGAAAGGGCGTATGGCTCCTGTGTCAGTGAATCCAAACTACCTCTATGTTTGAACAAATCCAGTTACACAGCTCAAGAAAATATTACTCTAACGGAAGAAAAAGGCAGTATGTGTCTCAGTAGTACTAAAAAGCTATTATATCAAAACGTAAAGGGAAAACAGTTTGATGAGCTGTATAGTGAACTGAAACTGAAACAAAACGAAGCCTATCATTAGGAATACTGACTTTTTACAACTTCAGTTCTTTTTTCACTCAGTAGGTAAGAGATAAGATAAGATAGAACTTTATTAATCCCTCGGGTGGGTTCCTCTGGGAAATTCGACTTCCAAAAAGCACAGCAACGACCGAAGTTACAGTTACAGAATTGTTATATATATATATATATATATATACACACACACACACACACACACACACACACACACACACACACACACACACACACACACATATATATAAATACAGAGACAAATATAAATAAAATATACAAAGGGGATAAATAGAATAAATAGGAATAAAAAATAAAAATACAAGTGAATTGCACATTTCAAGTATTGAGTCTATTGCACTGTTGACTATTTACAAAAAGTATTGCACAAGGTATTGTACAGTGAGGTGAAGAGGCACTACAGCTTAGTTGTTCCCCCCTCCTTTGTCCTCCTGTTTCCCCTCCCTCTCCCCTCCCGAGAGGAGTTAAACAGTTTGATGGCGTGTGGGACAAAGGAGTTTTTAAGTCTGTTAGTTCTTGTCTTGGGGAGAAGCAACCTGTCACTGAACAGACTCTTCTGATTGTTTATGGCCGTGTGCAGAGGATGCCCAGCATTGTTCATAATGTCCATCAGTTTCTTTAGGTGGCAGCAAACTACAAACAATGGTTGCATTTTACACTCATCCGTTTTCATTAGAGGCAGAACCCAGAAGCACATCCAGGTTTAGGTCTACTGCTTGGTGCTACACAGAAACAGGCTGAACAGACTGGAACTCACATGAATTTGGACGAATCGAAGTAAGAATGTCACTTCTGCTCAATTGAATTGATTATCATGACCCTCACTAATAGCCACCTTAATAAGTTAAGAGCAATGTGCCAAAGTAGTATAAATATTTTAACTTTTGGAAAATCCAGCAGGTTGATTAAGTGATTTCACATCATGTGTTCAAACGGCTTGTCAGTTTTTAATATATCCCATGTGCGCATACTTAAGCTTTAAAAAAATACAGTCCAATGACCTGATAGATGTTTGCTGAACATTGTGGTTTACATCAGCACTTAAATTAAATCATAAAGAACCTGTTTTGTGTGGGCTGTTCGATACCATGAAGCAAGACCTCTGAACATCTCACTTTTTACACACAAACACACGCATCCAAGCAAACAGTGTTTTATGTGCTGTGAGGTTTATAATATTATTTTATGCCATGTTAGACCCCTAATTAAAGATTGTGAATTATTATGTAGTTTTAGTTTGCATTATTCTCCTGAATTAGGAGAGGGTGATAACTATTGCATTTGTTAAACTGATTTGCATTACACTGCTGATTTATTGTGAATGGATGATATTGTTTCATGATGCATTATACTGCTGAGTTATAAGAAATACTGTTTGCAGAAAAGTCATCGCCTTATTTGTCTGATTAGAAGAGAACGGAACATGCTGGAGTTTTCTGCCCCATCTCAGCAGGAGCAGATAAACAGGGAGCCAAGGTCGTAGCTTAGGCGCCGTGTGAGAGAAAGCATGTGAATGTTTAGGCTTTTATGATAAGGTGGGGGCACCAGAGGCTATAAGAGTTTGATCAATGCTCCACCATTTTGAGATCTGAGGCTGTCTGCATACAGTGTCCATCTCCCACGCGTGTGATCATTAAAATCATCGTTTGACTTAACCCGGCCGGACCAGTGTTGTTATTGTGGTTTTTCCTCTTGTCTCCATCCCCAATTTTTGAACTCGTAACAGTGCTGTCGTCTAAAATATTATAAATTTGCCTAAAGTAGAAGTGTTTAAAACTTCTATACAGATCCTGTGCAGCTGCAAAGCAAAAATAAAAAACTCCCTCCAGGCAGAAGCGGCCATTTTCGTATGTGGGGAAAACCCCCACAAAAACAGAGGGGACAGGCTGGCACCAGAACACCACGGATGTGCCCCGAGATGAGTGTGAAAATGTGATTATCAACAAGCCCACCTGGGCTTCAGGTAGGCCGCACGCTTGTCCAGAGTTCACTTTGTCTTCAAGCGTTTTAATTTAAAACATAAACTGAGGCTTACCCCAAGCTAAAAGAAGCTAAACCTATACACCATGGACAGAGACAGTCTGATTGAGTTTTATTTTAGGCTGGGAATGAGCTACAAACGCATTTTGAAAAGCCTGGCAATGCAAGGAACCATCATTACGGAGAGACATTTAAACCGGATATTGAGAGCCAAGTCGCTTTACAGACGTAAGTACGACCTGGACGCCGGGATAGATTTTATTGTGAACCAACTGCAAGGGCCTGGGAAGGATCACGGTTATCGGTGGATGTTTACAAAGTGCAAACAACACGGCACTGCGATCAGGAAAGAAGACGTCAGGATCCTCATCTCTTTACTGGACCCATTAGGTTCCCAGGTTCGCCAGACCACACGTCTCAGAAGGAGGCAATATTTTGCTCAGGGGCCTAACTTTGTGTGGCACATAGACTCTTATGACAAACTAAAGCCATATGGGATATGTATTAATGGATGCATCGACGGTTTCTCACGCAACATCATTTGGCTGCGGGCCGCACACACTAACAGTGACCCAAAGGTTATCGGAGGTTACTTTGTGGAAGCAGTGGAGAGTCGTGGGGTTGGCCTACCCCAAGCTAAAAGAAGGCAGATTATGTTCTCAGATAAAGCAAGCAATGAGGGCGAAGCAGAGAAAGTACCTGCACAATACATTCACATAAATCAAAATGGAATTTCTTTGAGGACACAAACATCTGGGGAGTAAACAGCTGTTTCAATACCTAATCACAGATGATGAGGACGAAGTCGAAGTCCTGCAAGGACTGCTGGAAACAGCAAAAGAAAAGGTGGTACGTCAGGAATTTCACAACAGCCAAGTTGTTGAATTATTATTGAAACGCCACAAAGAGGAAAAAAATAAGATGCAGCAATTTTACGAGGAAAATACTAAAAAAAACTCGAAGACAAAGCCAATGCTGCAGACAGAAAGTTAGAAGAGGTCATGGAAATGTATGATTCCAAAATAGAAAAGCTTGAGAGAACAGTAAAAAATAGTAGAGGTGTGGCCGTCAATGCGGTTAAAGAACGCGAGGAACAACATCAATCCTCGCAGTGTTGGATTGAGGGTCTTCTGACACGTAATACAAAGTTACAGGACGAAAATGAATTGATGGATAAAACCGTGAAAGAATTAACAGACGAGAAAGATCAAATGGGCAAAGTAATAGACAACCAAAAGGCCCAGAATATGGAGATCAAACAGAAATGTCAGAGAAATATTAGGGCTCTGGCCTTTGAAAAGAAAATGAAGGCTATGGTCGAAGATGAAGTTGATTCTTTGAAAAAGAAAAATGAAGACCTAAAAAAGGCCCTAAGCACAGAGCAGGAAAACCACAGAAAGACAGCAGTGGACAGGTATAAAGTAAAAACGGCACACAATCAGGCACTGGCTGAAAAGATCTCACTGGAAGAGCAACTGCGCGCCACAAAAAAGCAAACAGAAATATTCACACAAAAAACGAATTGCCTGGAAAAGAAAAAGCGCCACTTCCAAGAGGAATTGTACCAGTGCGTTTTGTCCTTTGAAAAGGCATTTCCACATGCAGGTCACTTCAGAGAAAAAGAAAAGGTGGAATTTAGGGATATATTCCACAACTTGAAAAAGAAATACGTAGACGGTGTGGAAGGCATCCCCTTTGTTGGAACAGTTCAGCTGTTTCTTGAAAAACAGCTGAACTGTCTACGTACCAGATGCAAGGATCTAGATGCAGCTTTACTAGATAAAACACGGGAGCTGGAATCATTTAAAAAGCAGTACAATGATATGGTAAAGTCTTCCGAATACGCTTTATTCAAACAAAAACAGGAGCTCATTGGACCAGTGAACCAGATGATCAGAAAAGCTGGCAATGAAGAAAAAGAGATAGGTCATCTAAAATCTAGAGTGAAAGACGTTCAACTCCAGCTTAAATTAGAAAAACAGAAAGGACAAAAGCTCGCACCGTTGGTCCATAGAGGCGTGATGGGGAGATGTTATGGGGAGACTCCGACTCCGTCTCAGATCTTTCCACAGATTAAACCTCGTCCACCTCCAGTGCAAACTAAATTTATTCAAGTGGCTCCAAAACACCCTGGCAGACGAAGGCCTTCCCCAGAGTCTCCATCAACACCACCTTTCCTCAATTCTTATGATGTATTACCGCCAATTGGAATAGGCCATTAGAAGTATACTTCATCTTGTCTCCCTCTATTCTCTTTCCATCACCCCCAACCGGTCGCAGCAGATGGCCGCCCCTTCTTGAGCCTGGTTCTGCTGGAGGTTTCTTCCTAAAGGGAGTTTTTCCTCCCCACTGTCGCCCAGTGCTTGCTCAAAGGGGATCTTTGGATTGTTGGGGTTTTCTGGCTTTTTCTGTAGTGTTTTCACCTTACAGTATAAAGCAGCTTGAGGAGACTGTTGTTTTGCCATGATGCTATATAATCTTAAATATAACTGAATTTTCTAAACATCTATTATAGCATCAAAGTAAAACAATAAAACTAAAGTATACTTCAATGAAATTAATCAAAATCTCTAACCCTACGGTGGCCCTGAGAGGCCAAACGGACACCAGCAGTAAGAAAAATGCTGCAAAAGCACACAAAACACAACGGAAATAGGAAAAACAAAACAGCATTTTTCTTATCGCTGGTGTTTTCTAAAGTTGCAGTCCGTTTGGCCTCTGAGGGCCACCGTACTAACCTGACCAAAAAAGAAGAGAAAAAATGAATAAATAAATAAAAATCCAAATCACAAAAACCTTCTGATTTCTGTTGTGTTTTATTGTGTTGTATGAAAGGACTTATATTGCAAGGTAAAATCCCCAATATATAAACCAGAAATCCCAACAATAGCAAGTCATTTCACACTTGCTAGAATTCCAAAAACGTCCAAATCTTTTGCGTCTGTGTGAGTTTTTGATACAATTTTATATCAGCTTCAAAAGAAACAGAGCGATAAAGTTTTTCTCTTGAGTTCTGCATCTCCCTGCCCTTTTACAACATTTTTGTTTTGGTGGCTGAGTGGCAATTTAGAAAGCTAGCATGTGATTGACAGTTTCCAATTGGCTGAAAGAAGAGATTTAAATTAAGTTTGATAAAACCTTATCTGGTTTCATAATTTATGCTGCTAGTTTGGTGAGTTAAAGTTTATGACGCACTCATCTGATAATTCATCGAGATAACTTTTGACTTCTTTCCTTCTTTATTATTATTATTATTATTATTATTTAAAGGAACCTATTAAATCTTTTTTGTAATGAAAATCAATCAATAGTAATTGTCGATAGAATGAAAGTCAAAATGGAATTTCTTTACAGATTTGTTGTCAGCTCTTAAGGATTTACGTATTACATGATTTATGACTCATTACATTTTTGTTATTGTTGGAGCTATTTGTTCTTTCTTTATTTTTTTTGAAATTAGTTAAAGTTTGTTGTTAGTTTACTTATATTTTGGGGTTTATTTGTCGGTTAATATTTTGTTTTAACCCTTGTATGGTGTTCGGGTCTGTGAGACCCGTTTTCAGTTTTTTTCAAAAGAAAAATTAAACAATTAATTATTTTTTCAACCTGAAATTCATTGGCTTTGGCTTATTTTCTGTGAAGAACATAAATCCGAACTAATTTTCAATGGCCTCATACTGTACCTCCCCCCACACATTTACATTACATACAAGGTGTTCGGGTCCACTGGACCCAGGTCTAATAAAAGTGTTGAAAGTGCAGGTCCTGTGTTCCCACACTCTGTCTTCCTCCTTTCTGGTGCTGCTGATAGTGTTTTCTTCCCCTCCTGCTCCCGCACAAAGTTGCAACATTGTTGAAAATTCAACTATCAACACCGTCTGCTCTTACACCTCACACATTTTACCCTCTTTCTTGAGGGATCCAAATTTTATTCTCTCATACCCTGTCCCACACTGGCAAATTAGGGGCATAAATATTATAAATAAGACTTTGCCAGTGTGGTTCTTTATCACAACTGAACAAGATGGCAAAAGATGGCGAGGGCCATCCAATTGATTTTGGAAGAGAGAGGGGCTTTTTATAACATTTTATAAAAAAAAGAAAGAAAGAAAAAAGAGAAGCACATTAATTCATAAATGTGATCTAACAAAGGTAAAGGGAAAAAATTAACCATGTTTGCTGTTCATATGGCTTGTAATTGGGATGAAGTAAACATCTGTTGAGTAATTTAACATAAAATTGTTTGATAGTGTTAATTTGGAAAGCCAAAACTCTAGCGGGTCCACCAGACCCATGAACACTGGCTGAGTAATAAAGATATGAACACCACACAAGGGTTAAATGATTTGTTTTGTTTGTTGTTATTTTGTTAAATTAGTAAGAGCTGTAGGGCCATTTTGTTTCTATGAATAAAGAGACTGGTATAGGACCAGCATGCATTGGGGTGGGCCTGTGGTTTTTTACCAGAGCAGGAGAAGCAGCAGGAAGGATCTTGTTATTGCTTGCCAAGATGGATAAATAAACCAAAACTCTCAACTAAAATGTTTGGACAATGGACTTCTTTTGCCTGCGTACGAAATATTACCTCAATGCAGCAGTGGCTTGTGGACTTTAAGTTGTGGGACGTTTGATCTTTCAAAAGTAAAGGAATTGCAACTACAGTTATGATTTATAATGTATGCATAATAATTTATTATAAAAACCTGTATTGAATTAAGTAGCAGAATGAAACTTTTGCAAATAAATTAACAGTTTCAAAATTGCAGCACAGACTTCTTATTCAGCTACTCAGCACCCTTACCGTAATCTCGATAATAAAAGTAGCAACCTTATCCTTATGTCGTATGTGTATTTTGACTTTTGTTGCCACGATGCCAGATCTCTCTTGGGAATTAGATTTTTAATGAGATTTTTTTTACCTGGATGAATAAAGGTTTAATAAAAACCAAATTCAAGGTGACTTTGGTAATTGCACTCAACAGACCAGTTTTTCTGACTTGACTTGACCTTTCTGGACTACACAGCCGGGGCTGAGCAGCCGCCTCCTTCTCAAAAATGCGTGTGCTTTTTTCCAGCTCGCTCCCGGCTTGTAGGCCTATTACGTTACAGCGACGCGACAAAGACTGTCCAAATTCGTAGACTCCTCCAAATGCAGTCTACAAATGCGTCCTCCTTTTCCCCGAATTTGAAGGATGGGTCAAGTGATTGTAGGCCTACAAATGCGGCCTCAGGAGGATGCAGCCCATGAATTTGGACAGCCCCACATACAAGGCACCATCATTAATTCAAATTCATTTTAAGGCCAATTACGTCACAGCGACGCGACAAAGGCTGTCCCAATTCGAAGGCGGCTCGAAATGCGGCCCTCAAATGCATCCTTCATTTCCCTGAATTTTAAGGATGGGTATGTGTATCCTTCATGGCCCAACATATCCCAGACTTCATAGCATGGCGGTGGGTGTGGATAATTTTGCCAGAAAAAACAGCAGACGGCTGAAGCTTTCAAATATACTCCGCTCAATAGTCAACCTTAGTCTTACAGAGAATTTGATGTTTTTATGGATAATTAAAGTCAGTCATATATCCACAAACACAACAAGCTGAAAGTCAGTGATGCTGTTCGGTTTGCAGTCCTGAATATCACGGCACAAGCAGGATTCACTGCACTGTTAACTTTAGCTATGTTATATTGCTGCCTCTGTTCGGTGATGTCGAACCAAACAGACTTTAACGTGTCTTTGAACGAGCTGGCGGTTCACTCGTTAAGCTGAAAGAAAGATGCTTTAATCACAGGAGTCACACATGTGTCCACTGAATCATCTGGGAACTCTTCTTGTTTAGCACTTGTAATAACACAAACACCAAATCCTCCTTCTCTTGTGCTGTTTGTAGCAGTGTATACACCTGAGACTGTCACCTGTCTGTCTGTCCTGCACTCTCTCTCTTTGTCTTTCTTTCTGATTGTGTAATAAAAGTATGAACATGTATTTATAAGTTACACTTGTGTTTGAATCCTGCAGCTTCTCACACATTTGATTTCCATGTGTGACAACTGCAGACAGACTGAGGGACCCACTGCTGCACATCATCTGTGAGGCTTTGCACCCCTGATGATCCATCAGGACAAACTCAGCAGTGTGTGAGGAAGCAGAGGAGGAAGAGCCAGCAGCAGCTGACAGATGGAGAGAATAGACAGACTGTTCCCTGTTTGTGAAGGACTGCTAGAAAAGTTTAAAATAACTAATTGTCTGTCCTGAATCAGTCTTATTAGGTAATGTTCAAATAATGTTATCATCCCAGTGTTTTCAGTGTGGGAGAAAGTACTCAGGGCCTTCAAGTTACACACTATGAAAGGCAGCAACAAGTTTAATATTCAGAAACATAAAGTATGTATCAGCAGCAGAATGGACCTAAAAATAAATGTTTGTTTCAGTTCTATGAAGCTTTGAGTATTTTGGATTAGTAGCACTGCTGTGTTTGTTGCATCACATTACTGTAATTGTTTATATGCTTTATATATTCTGAGGTAAGTTGATCTATAGTGTTACATCATATTCTATAAGGATATTATGTGTTTGTATACTTTCTGCCCAGTTAGACCCATTTAGCAGAAGTCAGCCTGTTTAAGGCTCTGATATCTATTCTGTGTGACTTAAAGCAGTTATGACATGGTCTGATTTTCTCACCCAATAAAGGAATATTTAATATATCAGTCTACTCTTCATTCTATCAGAAACAGTTATCACAGCTCGTACATTTTACTTTTTACACATTAATGTAAGCATTGAGCCAACATGTTAAAAGAACAATATTTGTCTCTTATATATAATACATGTGTGTGTATATATAAACTGTGAGAGATACTTGTCTTTGAGTGAAGATTTAAGGTGATAGGAAATATAAATAACTGCAACTTGAATCTTTACTGAAGCTGTAATAACTAATATTGATTAATATAATACTAACTTTAATATTGGCCATATTATATTTACATTACCAAAGTGAGATGACTTTAGTCTCATGAACAACATTAGCTAATTGTTATTTACTAACTAATCCTAAAATGACTGTTCAGTACAACCATGAAGCCCAACAATCATGTTTTACAGTCCTCTGGTCTCAGCCTCAGATACTTATCAAATCACGCAAAGCTCATGTTGACACAAACAAACAAATGAACAAAAGATTTTCTCCTTCATTTCTGTCAAACAAAGCTGTTTGAAACGTTTCCAGCAGTTCATATCATGGTTGCTGGGCAACCTGGGCAGCGCGACAGAGGCTGGACCGTCCCATTTCACAGGCCTCGCACTTCTGGCCTTAGCGGTCTTTGAGTACGCGGCCCTTGTGGACCGTTAAGGCTGCGTACTTTAAGGCTGCAGAGTGCAGACCCTGAATTGGGATACAGCCACTGTCAAACCTAAAATGAGGATGTGGGCACACCTGAGTGAAATAAGTGGAAGCTGAATGAAGCTCCACCCCCTCATGTCACTCATCTGAGAGAAACGAGGAGTCAGGCTGTTCCACTTCTTTATTAAAGACAGATGCACAGAGTGTGCAACAAGTCAATCTAGAGCATTTGCATTAAATTATTAGCAGCAAATGACTGCTTCTTACCCTTTTAATTCCCATGGAAACAGTAACAGTATAGTTTTTCACATACTGCTTCTGCATTTTGACTCAACTTTTGCTACATAAACATAGATGTAGTCAATATGTGATAATCTGAGGTTGTTTTTACTCATTTTACAACCACATGACTGATACTAACTCCTGAGCTGACTGTATGCTAACATGCGCCACAAATAAGGGTCACATTTGGATTTAAAACAATCACCGAGAAGCTTCCACTGAATGCTACTTTCCCCTGCATGACACTGAAATCATTAACACATACTAACCCTCCATACCCTGTAGGAAACTCACTTCCTTGGAATAACATTTCAACAAGGAAAGAGTTGAGAGCAAATGTCCTTCTCTTGAAGGACAATATTTGAACAAATCCAGTTACACAGCTCAAGAAAATATTACTCTAATGGAAGAAAAAGGCAGTAATTAATTAACAATATGTGTATCAGTAGTACAAAAAAGCTATTATGGGGCGACCGTGGCTCTGGGGATGCCTCCACCAGTGTGTGAATATGAGAGTGAATGAATAGTGGAATTGTAAAGCACTTTGGGTGCCTAGAAAAGTGCTATATAAATGCAATCCATCATTATTATATCAAAATGTAAAGGGAAAACAGTCTGATGAGCTGAATGGTGAGCTGAAACTGAAACAAAATAAAGCCTATCATTAGGAATTTAGGAGCAACTTTATTGTAACGTGTTTGCTTTTTACAGCTTCAGTTCTTTTTTCACTCAGTAGGTGGCAGCAAACTACAAACAATGGTTGCATTTTACACTCGTCTGTTTTCATTAGAGGCAGAACCCAGAAGCACATCCAGGTTTAGGTCTACTGCTTGGTGCTACACAGAAACAGGCTGAACAGACTGGAACTCACATGAATTTGGACGAATCGAAGTAAGAACGTCACTTATGCTCTTCAGTTTTCTCAGAAATGGATTAAGCCTACACCTAAACCAACGGATATGTTCACTGACTTTTTCTCTTAGTCTGGAAATACTTAGTCAGCCCATTACGCAATTGAATTGATTATCATGACCCTCACTAATAGCCACTTACTAAGCTAAGAGTAATGTGCAAAACCCATTAGCCAAAGTAGTATAAATATTTTAACTTTTAGCAAATCCAGCAGGTTAATTAAGTGATTTCACATCATATGTTCAAACAGCTTGTCAGTTTTTAATATATCCCATGTACGCATACTTAAGCTTTAAAAATAAAGAAAAGTGCAATGACCTGATAGATGTTTGCTGAAAATTGTGGTTTACATCAGCACCTACATTAAAATACAAAGACCCTGTTTTGTGTGAGCTGCTCGATACCATGAAGCAAGACCTCTGAACATCTCAGTTTTTACACACACACACACACACAAGTGCAAGCAAATGGTGTTTTATATGCTGTTGTCTAAAATATTATAAAATAAACCGTCTCTTTTTATATGTGGGGGGGGGGCACTCAAAAAACGGAGGGGACAGGTTGGCACCAGAACACCACAGGTCTGCCCCGAGATGAGTGTGAAAATGTGATTATCAACAAGCCCACCTGGACTTCAGTTAGGTCGCACGCTTGTCCAGAGTTCACTTTGTCTTCAAGCGTTTTAATTTAAAACATAAACTGAGGCCTACCCCAAGCTAAAAGAAGGCAGATTATGTTCTCAGATAAAGCAAGCAATGAGGGCGAAGCAGAGAAAGTACCTGCACAATACATTCACATAAATCAAAATGGAATTTCTTTGAGGACACAAACATCTGGGGAGTAAACAGCTGTTTCAATACCTAATCACAGATTGTGCTCTCTGTTTTACATGTTTTTAGTAAGGCATAATTAACTAAAAGGCTAGAGAGATGAAAGGATGCCAAGCTGATACCAGGCCTCAGTCACATGGATTGTTTCTTAAATTCTGAAATTAAGTGGACATGCAAAAAGATCTGGCACTTCATATATTAAACTGAGAAGCTGTGCTGACCCAAGAAAGCGCCCAGAAATTTGGGCAAATGTCTGCTCTGAAGTTTTTAGCCAAACCAAACTGCAGGTCAGTTTAAAGCGCAAAATTGTGCAAGTAGTCCAAACTAAACCGTTCTTGAGATGCAGAAATGTTGTCACACACAAAAATCAGACGATTGTGCCTCCAAACAAATTGCACTTACAAATGCTTGTAACATAAATGATGAAAATAGTAACTGCAAAGTTGAGACTGAACAGTGTTTCAGTTAAAGTGATAAGCTAGCCATTCAGCTGACTCATTGGTGATTGCAATGATTGCAGGTTTCATTATAGAAGAATATCAAGGAGAAGACAGATGGCAGGGAGTCAGAAACGGGGGATGGAAATGCAAGATATTGAGGACAACTTATGAGCCCAGGCGTCAGGTGTGAACAACAACAATAACTGGGCTGTATTTAGGTGTACAGATCACATGACCATCAAAAGAGCAGTGTAGGAATGAGAGAAGATCAACAGGGGAGCACACAAAGAGGTTTATGGACACAAACTGGGAAAGGTGGCATGCTCAGTTGATCAGTAGAATACCACACTAGACTTTCTTCCAGGACGGTTGAGGACCCTGTTGTGGGGGCGAAGCTTGGGTCCAATGTTCCCTCTAATTTTTCATGTGTCTGAGCGAACACACAAACTCTCTGAGCGGTCCCTTGGACCACTGTGAGCAACAGCAGGCGTGTGCACTGTGGTCACGTCAGCATTGAATCCATCCAAGTTACATGGTTTATTAAAATAATCAAATTACAACATTTAAATTTATGTTAGACTTTTTTTTAATTAACTCCTTTAGCCCACTTACAACAAAAATTCAAAAAAAAATCTTGTTCATGACCTGTGTAGTATGTTAACACTATTGGAAGTAAAAATAACTTGAACTCCAATTTTGAAAACGCAACTTTCTTTTTTAAAAAAAAAAAGAAAAAAAAAAAAGCTCTGACTTGTATTATGAGTATGAGTCTGTGGTCTGGGAGAGAGTCCTGTAACTCTCTGTCTGCAAAATACAGTATATAATGACCAATGTTGGGCAATTAATTATATAATTACGTCTTCAAAAAAGTAACTGATCTATGCAAACAAAGTTTTTTGCAGCTGTTTACTTAAAATGCAGCCAAGGCGTTTTTTTAAATAAACATTTCAAACTATTTACAGAACAATCAGCTGTTCTGCATCAAATTTGATGCCACACAAATTATTTGTGCCACTCCAAAAATAATTTCAAATCAAAATCAAATCAAATCACTTTTATTGTCACATCACATGTGCAGGTACATTGGTACAGCACATGTGAGTGAAATTCTTGTGTGCGAGCTTCACAAGCAACAGAGTTGTGCAAAATACAATAATGTAAACAAGCAAAATACAAGAATGGCTACATCTGAAACTAATAAATATATGTACAATATATAATAGTATATGCATTTCTGGATGTGTATACTAAATATTTTTCTACGTGTGTGTGTGTGTGTGTGTGTGTGTGTGTGTGTGTGTGTGTGTGTACACATATTTTACAAATTAAATAGAGTCAACAATAAATAAAATATATAAAAATATACAGAGTTGAGACATGTGCAAAACAGTGGCGTTACTGTACAGTATGGAGTGCATAATGTTAAAGTTCCAGTAGTGAAGCTGAGGTGTCTATGAAGTGTTCAGCAGTCTGATGGCCTGATGGAAGAAGCTGTCTCTCAGTCTGCTGGTACGGGACCGGATGCTGCAGAACCTCCTTCCTGATGGAAGCAGTCTGAACAGTTTATGGCTGGGGTGACTGGAGTCCTTGATGATCCTCCCCGCTTTCCTCAGGCACTGCTTCCTGTAGATGTCTTGGAGGGAGGGAAGCTCACCTCCAATTATCCGTTCAGAGCACCGCACTACTCGCTGGAGAGCTTTGCAGTTGTAGGCGGTGCTGTTGCCATACCAGGTGGTGATGCATCCAGTGAGGATGCTCTCAATGGCACAGTGATAGAAGGTCCTGAGGATGCGGGGGCTCATGCCGAATCTTTTCAGTCTCCTGAGAAAGAAGAGGCGCTGCTGCGCCTTCTTCACTGTTTTGTTTGTGTGTACTGACCACGTAAGATCCTCAGCCAGATGTACACCAAGGAACCGGAAGCTGCTCACTCTCTCCACAGCAGCGCTGTTGATGGTGATGGGGGTGTGTACTTCTCTGCACCTCCAGAAGTCCACTATCAACTCCTTTGTCTTTGCGACGTTGAGTGTGAGATGGTTGTCTTGACACCAGTGGGTCAGGGCGCTGACCTCCTCCCTGTAAGCCGTCTCATCACTGTTGGTGATAAGACCCACCACTGTAGTGTCGTCCGCAAACTTCACAATGATGTTGGAGTTGTTAGTGGCCGTGCAGTCGTAGGTGTAGAGTGAGTACAGGAGAAGGCTCAGTACACACCCCTGTGGAGCACCAGTGTTCAGTGTGATGGGGGATGAGGTGATGCTGCCCATTCTGACCACTTGGCGTCTGTCAGACAGGAAGCTAAGGATCCAGCTGCAGAGGGAGCTGCTCAGTCCTAGATCCTGCAGTTTCCTGTCCAGCTTCGAGGGAACGATGGTATTGAATGCTGAGCTGTAATCTACAAACTGCATTCTCACATACGTGTCTCTCTTCTCCAGGTGTGACAGGGCAGTATGTAGTGTCAGGGCTATGGCATCATCAGTGGACCTGTTGTGGCGGTATGCGAACTGTAGAGGGTCCAGTGAGTCGGGTAGTGCAGAACAGATGAAGTCCCTGACCAGCTTCTCGAAGCATTTGCTTACGATGGGGGTCAGGGCTACAGGTCGCCAGTCGTTCAATGAGGAGATGGTGGAGGATTTGGGTACAGGGACGATGGTGGCCATTTTGAAGCAGGCTGGGACTACAGACAGAGAGAGGGAAAGGTTGAAGATGTGCGTGAACACTGCAGCCAGCTGAGCCGTGCATGACTTGAGGAATTTCTGTCCACTATGAGATAAAGGAGAACAACAGGAGATGTATCACTCCTGTAACACCTGTAACATTCAACAGTCGCCTCATTGTTCTGACACACACAACAAAACTATTGACTACACTACACAAGTTTTGCGCTAAATGTCTCAAATCTCTCACATTTCAATGGTTTGATTTTTGCTCACAGGCTTTTGAACGTTTTCCTTATAAAACGCAGTTTTTACTGTTTCTTTTTGCAGTAAATATAAACAGCGATAGTATTCAGGAAGAAAAACAAACATTGCATATATTTTTAGCATAACTCTGGTTTTACGTGGCCTATCAACACAATTTAAAAACTAGTATAAAGTCCACACTTTTCCATCAATTGATCTGTCTGTCCTGCTCACATCTCCAATGGTTGTACACGGTGTCATTAACGTGGTTTCACAAACACCGGTTTTAGCCTTTGCTGCATTTTTAGGTAAAAGATTGCATGTAACTTTGTTGTTTGCAAAACTTGTGGATACATTTTTAAATTAAAAATTTCTATTTGCATTTCAAGTTATGAAGATATTTTGTTAAAAATGTTTGTGGTGTTACAGTAAAAACGTAACTTTTTTTACAGCTTCACATTGCAAATGCAGAGTACTGTGACTTTGTTGTGTGGAACCGCAATGACATATTTGTTGAAAGGATTTTGCCTGACCTTGAGTTTTGGGATGATGCGATTCCTAAAGTTGAGTGTTTTTTTAGAAACAGTATACTCCCAGAAATACTGGGACAGCAAGTTACAAACATACATGTGTAATGTGATAAAAGGACGACAACATAATGACATTTTGAATATTGTTATGACCTGATGGTAGTCATGAGTTCTGGCTATTGTATTTGCTCTGACGTAGCATTAGAGCACAAATTGTCATTTAATTTTATTGTACATTTAATTGTGTCATTTAAGTGTTGTGTAACACTACACAATGATTAAATGCTATTGAGGCAGCATAATAATACATTGGTGGTTTATTTACAAGATTAGACTTTTAAACAAATAAACAAAATAGATTGCAATCCATCTCACAGTATAATACTGTACAAACTGCCAGCACAATTTGACAGTTGGAGAAAAATATTTCATTTGAAAACATTTACAGACTAATCAGGAGTCAGGACTTAGGTACTACTATTACTCTACCCTGTTCTACTTATCACCAGAGCCAAGCAGCAGATACTGGACACTACTCTTCCTCTCCACCCCCTTCTGTGAGCCGTGACAGTGACAAGACATTTAATTTTTTTTAACTGATTGATTACCACCCACCCCCCTTACTCCAGTGGGACAACAGACTCGGAGAGATTTGATAAGGCACAACAAATTACCCCAATCTTGTCGATCAATGCATGTGTCTCACCTGGCTTTGTGGACATGTTCTCTATTGGCATAGCCCTGCTCTGCAGAATTTGATATTTCCTCCTGACTAAACCTATGACTCGCTCAACATGGATACGCAAATTGGCTATTTTCCTTGTCTCTGCCACTTCATAGGCTGACAGCTGTTTTCTCCCTTTAGTGAATGCCGGTGTCTGTAGTGAAGCACAGTAAAACCCCACATTATCGCCAATATTGAACCCACGATCTGCAAGGACAATATCTCCAGGTAACAAGTTATTTAGGAGGCCACTCTCTATTGTGATCTGCTTATCGCTAACTCTCCCTCCCCAGGCAGAAGATATGTAAGTGACGTAGCCTTGGGGGGCAACACCAATCAAAAATTTTACAGTGTGATGGTGCTTGTAGTTGGACCAAGTTTGAGCTTGTGCAAGAAGATTAGATGGTCTCTCAATAAAGACTTCAAAGCAATCAACAATCACAGCCACTTTACATCCAAATGCCTGTCTGAAACTCAGTGGCATCGTAGCTTGAAGAACATGTCGCTCTGGCCACTCAATTAGGAACTCTAACCTTTTATGAAGTATGTCAATTACTTTATGCCAAACTCTAGAAGCAGTGGACAGAGAAATATTGAACCTGAAAGCTAAATCTTTCAGGGGCAGATTTAGTCTCAGCCTCAGCAAAACTAGTATGAATTGTTCAAATTTGGACAACAAAGACATAGGTCCCGAGGTGATATAGGGCTCGCACAGTTCAAAAATCTGAATTAAAACTAAGAAGTTGGGGAGCCCTGTGTAGAACTTTGTCTTGTCTTCATTTTTTTCAAAAGCCTCCTGGCTGAACTGTGTGTCCAGAGCCTTGCTCCGAAGATCAACCAGCTCTGCTGTGTTCTGTCTCAAAACATCCTCCATCTTCTCGATGTCATCCATCGTCAGCTCTGTCTGGCATCCAGCATCCGCACAGCCTGCAATATAACAGTGGGGGAGCATAATCAGCATAATAGAGGCAACCTCAATTTTTACTCATTTTCACTGTAGGAGTTTTTTTAGTGGGCTATTAGAATCTGGTGTAATGTGTTTAATTCACTATGTTAATTTAATGTAATTATTTTTTTTAATCAACAAAAAAACATGTTGCGTCTAAACAAAAAATATATTTATATGTTTCTCACCACAGAAACCTTACATTACGGATATCTTTACTTATCTGTGAAAGGAGACTGTCTGGAATCTGGCAATATAAGAACCATAGCAGTGTACAAAAACCTGTGGTGTGTGCCTGACGGTAATAAGTGCCACTTTTTCTTTTTTTCTGAATAAAATGGTATGGATTTACTCTGTGATTAAAAAAAATCACAAACATGTAATATGTAACTTGGACCATAATCATTACAGATAATGGCATCTTTTTCTCTTTGACATGATTCTTGTTTGTTTTACATCTCAGCACAATATCTTACCTGGATAAGTGAATGTCTCATTCACACTGAAGTCTTCTGGTTGTGGATTCTCAGCTGGAAGCTGCAGTTCGGGGTTCTCCACTGTCACTAGGCTCAAATCCGGGCTCTCAGCCGTCTGTTGCATATCCAAAATCGCCTCTGCACATCGATGCTGTTCTGCCTTAAGCTTCATTCTTTTCTCTCGTTTGAGAACTGATTCCGATCTGGGTTTTCGTTCGTAGCCGAGATTGACCGTCGGAGCCCAGTCCTCCGACTCGTCGTCATCCAAAGCACTTGGGCAGCCTATAGTCCCAATCAAGTCAATATTAGACTACTAACTTAAAAGCACTAAGTAAACGAGAATTTAACGACAACCTAATGCTAATAAGTTCGTTTGCAAA
Source organism: Mchenga conophoros (assembly GCF_057382185.1). Lineage (NCBI taxonomy): Eukaryota > Metazoa > Chordata > Actinopteri > Cichliformes > Cichlidae > Mchenga > Mchenga conophoros. The sequence goes on along the minus strand of NC_140529.1, from coordinate 1,031,473 downwards.
CATAACATTACCTCTGACGAAGTGGTCGCTGCAGACACGGGCATTGGCAGACTCTGCTCCTCCCAACTGTAAACGTAAATTTAAAATCCATTTTTTCCTACGTTTTTCGGTTAGAATTTTCCATTTTTCTCCTCTTCGTTGGGCTATTTTTGGTACCCTAAAATACCGTTTATCAGTTTCTCTGGTCGACCTACTGGAGCATCCGTAAACACAACAGGACATAGGCATTTTGCGTACTGTCTGTCTGTGATTTTGCGCTTATCTTTTTCACTTGGGGTTAATTTTCTACGTAACATGAGCTGAGAAGCAGCAGCAACGCTAGGCTAATGCTAGGCTAACAAGCTGGCTAGCTAGCAAGTTCAAAACCTGGTTCTAAACTGAAAGAAGGTACAAAAACAGTTTACTTCCAAGCCAGAGTATCACGCAAAAAATCACAGAAATTATCTCTTGAGCTCAAGCTGCTCCATCTGAACCCAGGTTTGCTCAAACTAATGCAATAAAAAAATGTGGGTGCCATGAACATGCAGACTGATCTGTGCAAAGTGAGGAGGATAGCAGTGACATGGCATTTTCAAACCATATCTTTTAAAAGCCTGCACTGAGAAGCAAAATTTCTAGCTTACTTAGTTTTTCCAATTCAAGACAACTCAAATAAACTGGGTTGATCAGCTTTTTGAATAAAAACTACTGGTAACTTATTTAAACAAACTGATAAAAATTGAGTTTAGTATATCCTTACATTTTTTTAATTAAACACAATGTTAGATTTTACAGTGTACATGATAATGGAGTGCTGCTGGAATAAAATAATAAAATCTTTATGTTTCTTGGGGCTTAAATTGCAAAATGTGAACAAATGCCTAAAAACGTTCCAGAAGCTCGTCGTCCAAACTGCAGTGTAATTATAAAACAGAAAACCTCTGTTAAATAACAGAAAATGCCCTATTTAATTATTTTGTGTGGACATATTCTCAACAAAAACATTTTTATATTTCATAACACTTTACAGATATTTTTTAAAACTTTATTAATCCAGAAGGAAACTTGTGTGGTCAGCATTTACTTTATAAAACTAAATACTGAATACAAAACGTATTAATAAATAATCATTACATTGAAATTTTCTTCAGGAAATGCATTGTCTAGTTCTATAAAATCGTGAGTTTTTTTCAGGTTTAAGGCTGGCAGTTTGCTATCACACACAACACTGAATAATAATTAAATACGTGTTTTTAAATAACACAAAATTCAAGTCGTTCTTTCATAAAAGTCTTTTTTTTGTTGTTTTGCTGTGATAGAGCTCCTGACCCAGGCCAAGCTGGCTCTCTAGGAAGACAAGGAAAAACTCCCAGGTGCCAGATGATGGGAAGAAACCTCGGGAAAGTGTGCACAAATTCCACTTGACAACACAATAAAACGCAACATAGCACAAAAGGTCACGGAGGATCTCATAACAAGGACAGAGCAGGACGAATAGGACAATCACAGGAAAGGAACAAAATCACGAAAAAATTAACGGAAAGGACAAATAAGAAGGGGGTGCCATAACAATAGAAAAATAAGGATGGATAATGGAAAAGACATTACAGAAGGAGGTGCCAGAAAAATAATAAAAACAAAAAAAGCCTAAGCTAACACAGGACAAACATTAAAGATACTGAACAAAAAAACCCCCAATAAAACAGAAATCCCAAGAGTGGGAGGAGACACAGCACACTATAAAAGGAGGGGCAGAGAAGAGTTTCTTCATTTTAATTTGGCCAGCGACGCATGTGCACACCCTGAAGAAGGCACAGCCCAGCCGAAATGTAGCTACAGCCATGCGTCAGCGCTAAAAAGTGTTTTTGCTTGTTGTTTTAGTTTGTTATTTTTGGGGGGGGGGGGGTTTCTTTTGATGTTTTTTTCATTTACATATTGATTTACTGGCCTAAAAATTGGAATATCATAAATTTATAACCTAAAAATTGGATAATTTATGGATAAAAACAGTTTAAAAGCCTAAAAATTGGAATTAAAAATGACACAGACTAAATTCATTGAGAAATCAAATTTTATTAAAACACAGTTAGAAACCTAAAAAAACAGGACAAATAAAACACAACTTTGGTAAAATTAAACATAATTTGGTACTTACCTGAACCTGAAAAAGAAAAGGACGGTACTTACCTCAATTCGGACCTGGGGATTGCCGGATACGGTAGATGGGATGGCGGGTCTCGGGAAGGGTCATGGTGCGGAGCGTGCACCTACTCCTGCCCTCCTTGTGCAGGGAGGAATTTCCATTCCCCTAACCTAACCCACCCTAATAGCGATGGGATTTCCGGCTCTTTTTAGAGATCCGGCTCTTTTGGTTGGGCTCACTAAAAAGAGCCGGCTCTTTCGGCTCCAAACCGGCTCTTCGGGTTGTTTTGTTGCTTTAATTAATTTATTATTAACAATAATATAAAATTATGCACAAAAGGAATTACTAGCGTAAAAAAAAGTGGTTTTATTCATATATGTTTATATATAAATATATGCGGTGGCCCCTAGAGACAAAACACGTACAAACTTCAAAACACATTTCTAGCATGAACTGAACTTCCAAAGCAGAGCTACTAGATCACTTAAATTACACAATTAAAAGCATGTGTGTATTGTTTGTGTATTTATACACACGCACTCATATATATCCAAATAATTAAAAAAAAAAGTTCATTTACCTGTTACTACCACACACCAAATCCGGTCGTTGGTACTTGCTGGCTTGTGTAGCCACTAGGTAACAAAAGCTCAACACTGCGCCCAGCATCCTGGAGCACTTCTGTTGTCTTTTGTACGTGTTTTGAGTTTTTACGTGCTTCAGAGTTTTTACGTGCTTCAGAGTTTTTACGTGTTTTGGAGTTTGTATGTGCTTCAGAGTTCATACGTGATTTGAAGTTTGTATGTGCTTTGTCTGTAGGGGCAACCGTAAATATACTTTTTATTCACTTCACATAAAATGTAATAAATAAATCATATAATACAAAAATCAAATATTCACATTTCAACTTTTAACTATTTAAATTTTCAGCTTTTTCCTTTTACAAATTTAAAGTGAAACAACACAAAACACTGCAAACCACAAAACAATTAAATATAGATTAAAATATGAAAACAAAAAGAAGATGCATATTCTGCTGTCTTTTCTGTGGTTTTCCTGCTCTGTGAATAGAGGGAGACAAGATGAAGTATACTTCTAATGGCCTATTCCAATTGGTGGTAATACATCATAAGAATTGAGGAAAGGTGGTGTTGATGGAGACTCTGGGGAAGGCCTTCGTCTGCCAGGGTGTTTTGGAGCCACTTGAATAAATTTAGTTTGCACTGGAGGTGGACGAGGTTTAATCTGTGGAAAGATCTGAGACGGAGTCGGAGTCTCCCCATAACATCTCCCCATCACGCCTCTATGGACCAACGGTGCGAGCTTTTGTCCTTTCTGTTTTTCTAATTTAAGCTGGAGTTGAACGTCTTTCACTCTAGATTTTAGATGACCTATCTCTTTTTCTTCATTGCCAGCTTTTCTGATCATCTGGTTCACTGGTCCAATGAGCTCCTGTTTTTGTTTGAATAAAGCGTATTCGGAAGACTTTACCATATCATTGTACTGCTTTTTAAATGATTCCAGCTCCCGTGTTTTATCTAGTAAAGCTGCATCTAGATCCTTGCATCTGGTACGTAGACAGTTCAGCTGTTTTTCAAGAAACTCCTTCGTTGTTCCAACAAAGGGGGTGCCTTCCACTCCGTCTACGTATTTCTTTTTCAAGTAGTGGAACATATCCCTAAATTCCACCTTTTCTTTTCCTCTCAAGTGACCTGCATGTGGAAATGCCTTTTCAAAGGACAAAACGCACTGGCACAATTCCTCTTGGAAGTAGCGCTCTTTCTTCTCCAGCCAATTCACTTTGGATATAAATCTTTCCCGTTGCTTTTTTGTGGAGCGCAGTTTCTCTTCCAGCGCCACCTTTTCAGCCAGTGCCTGATTGTGTGCCGCTTTTACTTTGTGCCGGTCCACTGCTGTCTTTCTGTGGTTTTCCTGCTCTGTGCTTAGGGCCTTTTTGACGTCTTCAATTTTCTTTTTCAAAGAATCAACTTCGTCTTCAAGCATAGCCTTCATTTTCTTTTCCAAGGCCAGAGCTCTAATATTACTCTGGCATTTCTGCTTGATCGCCATATTCTGGGCCTTTTGGTCGTCTATCACTTTGCCCATTTGACCTTTCTCCTCTGTTAATTCTTTCATGTTTTTAACCATAAATTCATTTTCGTCTTGTAACTGTGTATTATGCCACAAAACACCGTCAATCCAACACTGCGAGGATTGACGTTCTTCCTCGCGTTCCTTAACCGCATTGACGGTCACACCTCTACTATTTTTTACTGCCGTCTGCAGCTTTTCTATTTTGGAGTCATACATGTTGATCACCTCTTCTAACTTCCTGTCTGCAGCATTTGCTTTGTTTTCCAGTTTTTTAGTATTTTCCTGGTAAAACTGCTGCATCTTATTTTTTTCCTCTTTGTGGCGTTTCAATAATAATTCAACAACTTGGCTGTTGTGAAATTGCTGACGTGCCACCTTTTCTTTCTCTGTTTCCAGCAGTCCTTGCAGGACTTGGACTTCGTCCTCGTGTTTTTCTTTAAGCTCAGCCAGAGTTTTCTCCGTCTCTGCGCGGAACTTTACCAGAGCTTCGTGGTCATCTTTTATCGAGTCCAACCTGTCTGCGATGTTTGTCCTGTCATCCAAGACCGAACCCAGCAGCTTATTATTCTGCAAAAGTTCATTGTTTTCTTTTGTTAGATCCTCGATCCGTTTCTTATTGACTGTATGCAGGTTTTTGAAGTAGTCAAGCTCAGTTTTGAGCTTTTCAACCTCGTCGATCATTGGCTGCAGTCTTTGCTCGAACTGTCTGGCATATGTTTCTTTTTCTTTTTCACTTTTTTTAACCATTGTTTTCGAGAAATTAACATTTCTGTCTTTGTTAGCTTTCGAACTCATTTCTGCTTTTTTATGTGCTGTATCACTCCAACAAAACGATAGCTTAATGAATTCCCTTTGACAGCTGTCCTCTATTTATAGACTTGAACATCAAAGGATGAAAGGACTGTCACTATGACATCACCACGTTCTGTGACGTAACAGGGCTTTGGAGCGTGATGTCACGGGGGTGGGCGTGGAAAGGATTTTGGGGGTCTAAACAAAGCGTGTCTTTTTTTTTTAAAACTTTATTTAACAAACAATGAGTATACAACATACGAACAGATGAAGTATACAACAGAACATGAACACAAAAAGCCAAGGGTGAAAGAAAAAGGTAACAATTATAAGAATACACGCAAAAATTCACATACATATATTGTTGTGAGAGCCTTTTTGTTGGTGCAGTCTGATATTGATTGTATGTGCATGTGCACATCCTTAAAATAATGACAGAAATATGGTGTTTTGTTAGTAAACTTACATTTATGGATAAAAAATTTAGCTAAAAGTATTAAGAAATTTATCATAAAAAACATTTCTCATACTTCTTGGGGAACTTAAAGAAACAGAATAAAACATTTTCCCATCGTAAAGAAAACTCCCTTAAAATATGGACAATAACAAAGCTGCTAAATTCCTTCCAGAATCTCTGTGTAAAAGAACAGTACCAAAAAAGATGTGTCACCGTTTCTGGATGATCCCCACAGAAAGTACAATTAGTATTTATGTCCCTTTTGAATTTGACCATGTAGTGACTGGCTGGATAACATGTATGTCGAATTTTAAAAGAGACTTCTTTCACCTTATTTACAATCAAATATTTATGGGGGACCATCCAGACTGTCTTCCGCTTGATATCTGGAACACTGATTGGAAAATTATATAGTGCAATAAAGTCGTTGTAAGTAAGTAGTTGTCCCTCTTTACTAACCAGCTGAGCCACCAATAGGATCCCATTTTGGAGCCAAGTTTCCAGGAAAAGTGATTTATTTTTCTATAAAATATCTCTGTTGTTCCAGATAAGGTATTTGTGAGGTGAGAAGTTGTGTTTATAAATGAGGGTCCACGCTAAGAGGACCTGCTTATGGAAGGATGAAAGCTTTACAGGGACTTTCTCAACATTGTAATTACAATTTCAAATAAAAGTAAAGCCACCAAAACGAGAGAAAATGTGGTATGGTATAAAGTTCCAGATAGAGGTAGGGTTTTAAGAAAATGTTTGGCCCAATTAATTTTGAAAGTGTTATTTAAAGTAGAAAAGTCTAAGACGTTAAGCCCACCTGATTCGTACTTATTCATCACAACAGTTTTTCTAATATAGTGCGTACGGTTTTTCCATATAAAATTAAAGAGCATACGGTCAATATCTTTACTACTTTTCTTATCCAGATGTAAGGAGAGAGCAGCATATGTTCATCGGGATATCCCTTCAGCTTTAGTAATTAACACTCTACCTTTCAAAGACAAGTCCCTTGTTCCAAGATGGCGCCGCCGCGTATGGATGCCCCGGTGCTTCAGTGCGTTACTTCTGTTTTGTTTTTGTGCATAACTTCTGTGTCTGGGCACTCCTCTGGATATTCTTACACTAGAGAAGAGCTTCTTAACTACAGGACTACAACACCTGTGGATTTACTTCCAATATTTGTCGCATCTGCGGCAGATTTACTGCAGACTCTGATCAGGAAAGTGAGACGCCGAAAGCGAGGAAAGCGAGCCGGCGCACTCGTGCGTCTGAGGAGACGCGGACTGCGAACTGCTCTTCCTGGGATCTTCCTTTCCAACGTACGCTCACTCAGGAATGAGATGGACGAGCTGGCCCTGATGAGAAGCATGAACAGAGACGTTGCCTCCTCCTGTGTCTTGTGTTTTACGGAGTCGTGGCTCTGTGAGGACATCCCGGACAGCGCGCTCAAGCTGGAGGGCTTTCATCTGCTGCGCGCGGACCGGCAGGCCTCTCTCTCTGGTAAGACCACAGGTGGACGTGTCTGCTTCTACATTAATAGTGGCTGGTGCACAGATGTAACAGTGATTGCTCAGCACTGCTCTTCCTCTCTGGAATACCTTTTTATTCACTGCAAACCGTTTTATTCTCCGCGGGAGTTTGCTTCATTCATCTTGGCCGCTGTTTACATCCCGCCAGATGCGGATGCGCAGGCAGCTCAGTGCGCACTCGCGGAGCAGATACTGCACATGGAGCGGACATTCCCGGACTCTCTCATCATTGCTCTTGGGGACTTTTACAACACCCCCCTCCTCACCCCACACAAAAGAGGATTTCACACCACCTCCTCCCACCACAACCCTTCATATTCATGAAGCAGATGCGAGGAAGCAGTTTAAGAGTCTGAATGCTCGGAAAGCTCCCGGCCCAGACGGTGTGTCTCGTCTACTGGACGCAGCCGGAGGGTTCACTTGGTTGTTTGCTCTCAATAGAAGCTGAGCGCGTCTCCGTGTCTGTGCTGGTAAACGATACTGAGTCCCAGTGCTCAGTAAACTGTACACCTGACCGTTATTCTCCCACTGAATCCGGTGTGTCCACGGTCCAACACGTGCTCAACACGATGGTGCTGACCGGTGCCCAAACACACCAGAACACCAAATAAGTAAAATAACACAAACACGAACTTCTCCATGGCTCGTCGGGATGGCAACTGCTCCAAAAGTGACACATGAAATAGGCTGACATTTGAGTTTGACACGGGAGGTGAGGGGGTGTTTTGAATATGCTTGACTCCGTCACGAGGTTGCGCACAGCATCACCGGCAAGGGGGCTTGGTTTGAGAGGTTTTTGGCATCTGTGATGTGATTTACAACCATCCACCCATGTACAGCAAGAAGCCGCACTCACAACCGTGGGCATCAGCAAGTTGGTGAAATTTAAACAAAACAAAACAGCATTCCATCTGAAACTCTCTTATTGTACCCAAAATACAAATTTTAGTGATTACATGTGGCTTCATTAATTATGTTCAAACGGATGAATACATAACGCAAGTAATAACTTTATGATCAGTCAGTGAATGAAGGAGCTCAAGAGTGCAAATATAGTTGCAATAAAGTGACAAATATGCCCTTTTATGTCAAACAAAGACCGAAATAAGTGGCATCAGTGTGAGGATGAGAATGAGCGATCCAACCTCACACTGCAGATATCAGGGCAAAGCACAGTGGGGGGGGGTTGCAGTCTTCTTGGCTGGACCTTCTTCTGCAGTGTGTGATCTTCTAGGAGAGTCTTCATGCAGCATGCCTGCCAGTGTGGTCCACACTGCTTCTCTGTCAGTCTTGGGCACACTGCGTAGGTCTTTAAAACGTGGGTCCAGTGCAGTTGCGATCTGGAGCCATGCATAGTTGGTATGTTCCTGGCGGGAAGCAAGGTCTTCCTTAAACTTCTCTTTAAACCTCACCACATATGCAGGGTCCTCATCAGTTACTTCCATGACACGGCGCAGGTGGCAGAAGGCTGGTAGAACTACAGAGCAGGAGACGTAGGCCTCTCCTCCCAGCAGTTCAGTCACATATCTGCAGTGGAATACACACACACACACACACACACACACACACACACACACACACACACACACACACACACACACACACAGAGAGAGAGAGAGAGATAAGACAGCAAATTAAAAAAAGCTTTTTAATACTAGGTAATATTAATAAAATATTTGATTTCATTTATTTTTTAAATAAGACATTTTCATAATAACAAAACTGATTTAAGATGTATGTTTGATACATTTAATCTAAACCTACAATTATGGTCACAATGACAGGCTCACCTGCAGGGCTCTAGAAGTGTCTCCAGTCTCTGGAGTTTGTCCCACTCTGGAGGCGTCAGGAGGACAAGTTTATGCTTTTGTTTATCCAGAGTCGCGGTTACTGCAGTTTGGTTGCGGATCAAGCGCTTCACCATCTCCAGCGTGGAGTTCCAGCGCGTAGGCACGTCCTGGGCCAACGGCTCCTGCTTGCGCCCCAGTGACACCTGCTCTGCGTTCAGCTCTGCTGTGTTTGCTGGGCTGTGCTTAAAATGGCCAACAATTTTGCGGCATTTGGCCAGCGCAGTGACAAAGCCACTGTCTGCGAGACTCACTGTGATGCATCTCTGTAGAATGTGCGCGGTACACGGCATGTGATTGAATGGCATGATGCGAGCCGTGGCGATCATATTGCGCGCACTGTCCGTGCCTACTGTTGTCACCTTCTCCTCAATTCTCCACCTGCGAGCAACAGTCTGGAACTGCTCTGCACAAGCCTCCGCAAAGTGCCGCTCTTCCGTTTTCATTATAGTCAGCGCAAAGGATGTCAGACCCCAGGCTTCAGTGATTAAATGCGCAGTAACTCCCAGGTAATTGTCATTACTCAATGATGTCCAGTGGTCTCCTGTCAGAGCCACGCATTCTGTGTGAACTAAAGCCTCTTCTTTTTTCTTTTTCTCCGTTTCATACAGTTCGTGGATTCGAATTGTTATTGTGCTTCTCGCTGGGGGCTTGTAGGACGCGTCCTGAGATGCAACCTTTAAAACATCCGCAAAGCCCTTGTCCTCCACAATGCTTAGCGGTCTGCAGTCCTTTGCTATCCATTTGGCTATATTGTCGGTCAGTTTGTCCAAAGAAGACTTACCGAGTGGCCTGCGTTCACTAAGAGTGGTCTGACGCAGGCCGGGTGAAGCTGCTGCCCCGACAAACGCGTGTTTGGCATTAAGGTGGTATTTTAAGGTCGAATTTGAACGGTGAAATTGAAACTCTTTACTACAGTGAGTGCAAATTACAACGCGTTTGTTTATTGTCCCATCTATGTTCTTCTTGTATTTAAATTCCCCATCCAGAAGGCCATCCGCTTCCTGCTTCTCCATTTTCAGTGGCGCGGTAAACAAATCAAGTGGAATTATGGGAGCGACTTATCTGCGTGTTGCGCTAAATAGTTAAATATTCTAACGTAATTAATTCCAAAATTTAATTATCGCAATTAACGCGTTAATTTCGACAGCTATAAATATAATATAATATAATATAATATAATATAATATAATATAATATAATATAATATAATATATCATGTTGCTATTTAATGTTTTTTGTTCGTGTTGCAGCTGCTCTGTGAGCCAAGCTTTCGTTGTCTAAATTCAATGGCAATATATCTCTGCACCACACGATGGCGATAGATTCTCACAGACAGTCTGTGCTCTGCTTCCGCCACCAGTCATCTTTAAATCTTTTTTTTAATTCAATGAAACCTTTATTTAACTGTCCATCTCGCGGCATTACTTAAAAAAAATCATATTTAAATACAAAGAAGATTAAATACATGAACGACAGTAAATTGATAAAATAAGAGCAAATAAATATATTTACAAATGATAGCAACATCAATGGAATAAAAGCATGAACAGCAGCAGAAGGAGAAAGAGGCCTGTATCTACATTATTACTCTGGCAGCTCTCAGTCTCCATACAGACAGGACACGTTGCAGCGTAATTGCAGACAGGTGCGTGGGCCTGAGCTCCGCCCAGGCAGAATGACGAGTGGAAGAAAGCAGCAACACAATAAACATATGTAGCCTTGCGGAGCCGGCCGGGCAGACACCGAGACAGAGTGCAACGATTTTATACGTGACAACATACACAAAAAAACACACACAACAAAAATCAGAATGTGTTTGTGATTTGGATTTTTATTTAAAGGTGAAACCTTTTTTCTTTTCTTGTTTTGCCAGATTAGACATTTTGATTCATTTCATTTAGTTTTTTTGTTTTACTTTGATGCTATAATAGATGTTTTTAAAATGTAGTCATATTTAATACTATATTGCATCATGGCAAAACAACAGTCTCCTCAAGCTGCTTTATACTGTAAGGTAAAAACACTACAGTAAAAGCCAGAAAACCCCAACAATCCAATGATCCCCTTTGAGCAAGCACTGGGCGACAGTGGGGAGGAAAAACTCCCTTTAGGAAGAAACCTCCGGCAGAACCAGGCTCAAGAAGGGGCGGCCATCTGCTGCGACCGGTTGGGGGTGGGTGGGCAATCTCAGTCCACGAGGGCCGGTGTCCCTGCAGGTTTTAGATGTGTCCTCGAACCAACACAGCTGATTTAAACGGCTAAATTAGCTCCTCAACATGTCCTGAAGTTCTCCAGAGGCCTGGTAACGAACTAATCATGTGATTCAGGTGTGTTGAGCCAAGGTGAGATCTAAAACCTGCAGGGACACCGGCCCTCGTGGACTGAGAATGCCCACCCATGATATAGGGAGACAAGATGAAGTATACTTCTAATGGCCTATTTTAGCAGTTAATTTTTAACAATCAACTGGTGGTAATCCATCATCAGAATTGAGGAAAGGTGGTGTTGATGGAGACTCTACAGGAGGATTCACTGGGGAAGCCATACCTGCACTTCTGCCAGGGTGTCTTGGACGTACCTGAATAAATGTAGTTTTCCCTGGAAGTGGACGAGGATTAATCTGAGACGGAGTCTCCTCAGAACATCTCCCCATCATGCTTCTATGGTCCAACGATGCCAGCTTTTGTCCTTTCTGTTTTTCTAATTTAAGCTGGAGTTGAGCGTCTTTCACTCTAGATTTTAGATGACCTATCTCTTTTTCTTCATTGGCAGCCTTTTGGATAATCTGGTTCACTGGTCCAATGAGCTCCTCTCTTTGTCGGAATAAAGCGTACTCGGAAGACTTTACCATGTCATTGTACTGCTTTTTAAATGATTCCAGCTCCCGTGTTTTATCTAGTAAAGCTGCATCTAGATCCTTGCATCTGATACGTAGACAGTTCAGCTGTTTTTCAAGAAACTCCTTCGTTGTTCCAACAAAGGGGGTGCCTTCCACTCCGTCTACGTATTTATTTTTCAAGTAGTGGAACATATCCCTAAATTCCACCTTTTCTTTTCCTCTCAAGTGACCTTCATGTGGAAATGCCTTTTCAAAGGACAAAACGCACTGGCACAATTCCTCTTGGAAGTAGCGCTCTTTCTTCTCCAGCCAATTCACTTTGGATATAAATCTTTCCCGTTGCTTTTTTGTGGAGCGCAGTTTCTCTTCCAGCGCCACCTTTTCAGCCAGTGCCTGATTGTGTGCCGCTTTTACTTTGTGCCGGTCCACTGCTGTCTTTCTGTGGTTTTCCTGCTCTGTGCTTAGGGCCTTTTTGACGTCTTCAATTTTCTTTTTCAAAGAATCAACTTCGTCTTCAAGCATAGCCTTCATTTTCTTTTCCAAGGCCAGAGCTCTAATATTACTCTGGCATTTCTGCTTGATCGCCATATTCTGGGCCTTTTGGTCGTCTATCACTTTGCCCATTTGACCTTTCTCCTCTGTTAATTCTTTCATGTTTTTAACCATAAATTCATTTTCGTCTTGTAACTGTGTATTATGCCACAAAACACCGTCAATCCAACCCTGCGAGGATTGACGTTCTTCCTCGCGTTCCTTAACCGCATTGACGGTCACACCTCTACTATTTTTTACTGCCGTCTGCAGCTTTTCTATTTTGGAGTCATACATGTTGATCACCTCTTCTAACTTCCTGTCTGCAGCATTTGCTTTGTTTTCCAGTTTTTTAGTATTTTCCTGGTAAAACTGCTGCATCT